>NW_021940696.1:2673244-2684828 GCF_001715985.3 Manacus vitellinus
GGGTCCCTCCCAGCTCAGGGTATCCTGTGACTCTGTGATTGTGTTGTCCTGGTGGTGGGTAATTGCAATGTAAAGGCACAGCAGGCGCTGCTGGAACGTTTATTCTGGGAAATGTGCATTTAATTTGGGGCAATGCTCTGTGACAGCTCATGCTCTCTGGATTTATAAGTGGAGCTTATACACTAAGATATAATGGGAAGAAAAGATCATGGAATCACAGAATATCCTGAGCTGGAAGGGACCCACCAGGACCGTCCAGTCCAATTCCTGGCCCTGCCCAGGACACCCCAACTGTCCCACCCTGTGCCCCTGAGGATCAGCCAAACCCTCCTGGAGCTCTGGCAGCCTTGGGGCTGTGCCCACTGCCCTGGGGAGCCTGGGCAGTGCCCAACCAGCCTCTGGGGGAAGAACCTTTCCCTAAAATCCAACCTGAGCCTGCCCTGGCACAGCTCCAACCATTCCCTGGGGAGATGTGTACTTGTATCCAGTGAATGGCAGTGCTGGGCTTCTCCATCTCTTGCTTTTCCTTTGGGATGTCAGGGATGAGCAGGTTTTCCTTGAGAGGAACAGGCTTTGAGTAACCAAAAAAACTGTTGTGCCTGAAAAAAACTGTTGTGTTCTTAGGCCCTGTCAGCCTGGAAGAGCTGGTGGCTCCAGGGGTTGGAATGGCAGCAAATATTGTCTCTTAGGAAATGGGGAGTGGAAATCCAGCTGTTCCAACTTCCCATCTTCCAGCTGTGACAGACTTCTCGTTGAAGATGGAAACAGCGACGGCGTTGAGGGCAAAGTCTTCTTGCAGGATTTTTTTGAATGGTTGGGCCAAATGTAGAATCACAGGATGGTTTGGGTTGGAAGGGGCTGTAAAAACCATCTTGTCCCATGGACAGGGACACCTTCCACTAGACCAGGATGCTCCAGCCTGGCCTTGGACACTTCCAGGGGTGGGGGAAGCACAGACATGGTGTTTGTTGTCGTGAAACTGGTGGGGTTGTGCTGCTACATTGGTGACATTGTCCTGACCAGTGACTTGCCAAATTTATACTGAGCTGTAAAATAGATGCACTTCAGCCTGGATTGCATCTTATTTATGCCTGATCTCTTCTCTGAAACCTGTGTCCTCAGGAGTGAGATCCGGGCTCCGTTTGGGAATGGTGGAGTTCTGTTTGAGTTATTGAGGCCAGGATTATCCCTGGGTGGGTTGAATTTGGGTTAAGTTGAGCCTGGGACCCTCCTGAGTGGCTGAACTGTAAGAAAATTGTGGGGGAGAGGCCAGAAAATGAAAAGAAGAGGGTGAGTAACACTCTCAGGTCTTTTTTCGTGGCTGAGAAGTTGTTTGTAGTTTCCCCACACGCCTTTAGAGGGCAGATCACGCCCAGGAAAGAGCAGATTTAGGGACTCGCCTGAGTTTTTCTGGTCGTGAATTGGGAAAGTTGGAGGAACTCTGAATATGGATGTAATTTTTTTTTCAATGCATAATTTGAATTTTGCAATAACCTCTGGTGCTTTAAAGGCTGAATGTTAAGTGAATTTACAGGAGCAGGATGAGATCAGGTTTTGATTTATCGACGTGCCTTTGCAGTCTTTCCAGTTTCAGAGCTAAAAACTGTGGTGCAAGTGAAATATTAGTGATAGATGCTGGGAGAAAAATCTTGGGAACATACTGTGGTGGAGAAGAATTATGTAATATGTTGACTAAGTTCATTTTTATGTTAAAAAAGACCACAGAGAAATGGTTTCAGTTCAGAGAGTGGGTTCAGTTCAGAGAAATGCTGTGTGATGAATATATAATTTCGTTCTTCTCTGCTGTAATCTCTTCCCTAAATCCCCAAGCCTCATGCTCAGGAAAAATTATGTTTATCAACAGAATATTCCAAAGCATCAGAGGTATCTTGTGTGAAGTGAAGGGAGAAAAATGAAATTCAAGCTCTACTGTGAAGTTGTTTGGAGTGAAACTTTTCATATTGGGATTAAATAGTCCTGAAAGTCACTGTGCTCGCAGAGGCTGTGCCTGTTTAATTCTGTGATTAATTAAAGCCAGAAATAACAGAATAATGTTCTGCTTTCTTCTCCTCCTACCCCAAAGCTCAGGGATCATGAAGATGATTATTCTTGAAAAAGCCATTTAGTTCTTAACAAGCAAAGCTGGTCTTTGTGGCTCAGCCCTTTTGGCATCAGCTTTGTGGGTTTTCTCATCAAAAAAAAAAAACAAACCAGAGGGGTTATTCCTAAACAGAATGAAACACTCTCTTTGTTCCAAGAAGGATTTCTCCCTGTTTTTTTTTAAATGTTTTTGTAAAGTGTTCTGAAGGTGGAGGTGCTGCTGCTGGTGCTGCCTGTGTTCCCCAGGAGACAGGAACAAAACAATAGGAAGTTCCTTAGATTTTGGGATTCAGGAGCTCCTGTGATGCTTTCCTGGCTTCCTGTTGTAGCCGTGGTGGAAAAGGGGAAAAATGAGTGACATCATCCAGGTGGATGATTTGACAGCATCCCACAGGACATCCCTGTCTCCAGACTGGAGGGACAGGGGTTGGATAGATGGACCACTCTGTGGAGAGGGGATTGGCTGGATGGTCACTCCCAGAGAGCTGTGGCCAACAGCTCCTTGTCCAGGTGGGGACCAGTGACGAGTGGAGTCCTCAGGGATTGGGATTGGGATCAGCACAGTTTGGAATCTTTGTTGGCAACATGGACAGTGGGACTGAGGCTGAGGACACCGAGCTGGGAGGGGCTGTGGACACACTGGAGGGAAGGGATGGGGCATCCAGAGGGACCTGGAGAGGTGGGACCATTGGAACCTCGTGGAGTTCATGAAGGGCAAGTGCAAAGTGCTGCACCTGGGTCAGGGAAATCCCAGCACAGATCCAGGCTGAGAGAGAAGGGATGGAGAGAAGCTCTGGGGAGAATTTGGGGGTGTTGATGGGTGAGAGGCTGGAGATGCCCCAGCTCAGACCCCCCATACCCTGGGCTGATCCCCCAGCGTGGGCACAGGGCAGGGGGGGATTCTGCCCCTCTGCCCCTGTCTGAGGTGAGACCCCCCTGCAGAGCTGCTCCAGGCCTGGGAACAACAGCACAAGGACGTGGAGCTGCTGGAGAGAGTCCAGAGGAGGCCTCGCAGATGCTGCCAGGGCTGGAGCCCCTCTGCTCTGGAGCCAGGCTGGGAGAGCTGGGGGGGTTCCCCTGGAGAAGAGAAGGCTCCAGGGAGAGCTGAGAGCCCCTGGCAGGGCCTGAAGGGGCTCCAGGAGAGCTGGAGAGGGACTGGGGACAAGGGATGGAGGGACAGGACACAGGGAATGACTTCCCAGTGCCAGAGGTCAGGGCTAGATGGGATATTGGGAAGGAATTCCTGGCTGTGAGGGTGGGGAGACCCTGTCCCAGGTTGGTCAGAGAAGCTGTGGCTGCCCCTGGATCCCTGGAAGTGTCCAAGGCCAGGTTGGAGCAACCTGGGCTGGTGGAGGGTGTCCCTGACCATGGCAGGGGGTGGAATGAGATGGCCTTTAAGGTCCATAAATCTTGTGGAAAAGCCAAGAACCTGTTTTGCCCGGGAGTCCCCACTCAGAGCTTTATCCTTGTGTTTTCCAAGTCTCCGTGTGCTCCGGGATAATCGGGACCATCTCACGTCGGTGCTTTGAACGCAGCTGGTTCCTCAGAATGTTGCAGAAACCCAGAGCAGAGCGATAAAAGGAAACAAAAGCCGAATCTTGAGAGGAAACTTATCTCCAAAATGCTTGACAAGGCCCAGAGAGAGGGTGTGTGAACCAGCAGTTTGGGAACTCCCACAGAGAAGGGAACACGAGGGATGTATCCGAGGCCAGGCTGGGAGGGTTAACACTTCCCAGGGTAACGTTGTGAGGGTCAGTGTGGTCGAGGTGAATAAGTGTGGAGCACCTATGAACAATAATCCTTGTTTGCTCCTCTGGCTGGAGAAACAGCCCTTCCTCTGCTCTAAGTCGTGGCCCAGAAAATGGGGATATTTGGCAACGTGGTCCTTAGAAAACCAGGAGCTTCAAGTGGCTGCACCCCCCTCAGGCAGTGCAAAGCTAAAGTGAGAGTCAAACCATTGGGAAATGTTGGAATCAGCCTATTCAGAGCTGTTGGTGTCGTGTCAGAGCTTGGGCAGGGGGAGCTCCAAGCCGAAGCAGCAGCCGTGAGCACGCCGGAATTGTTTTTCCAGGATTACCCGTGGATCAAACCCTGAAAGGCTTCACAGGCCAACACACCTTCACCCTTTTGTGAGATCTAATCCACGGCTTCTTTCTGCCCTGAACTGCCATAGGTGTGAGGGTTCCAGGGCTGGAGGTGGAGGGAAGCACTGGAGGGTTGCCCGGGTGGATTTCGGGAGAGGTGAGGGCCGGCGTGCCGGCACTTGCTGGAGCTGCCTGCAGGCCTCGCTTATTGGAGTGGGAATATTCCCGTGTTGGGAGGGGTACTGGGGGCTGGAGACCTCTTTGACTGCTGTCAGATGGAGGAGGACATTTCCTTGGAGCTCCCAAGCTCCAGTGCTGCGCTGTGGAGATGTTTAGTGGGAACACCAAGAGTAGAGCAACGGTCTGAGCAACCCGGTCTAGTGGAAAAAATTCCTCCCTGGGAGGGTGGGGAAGCCCTGGCACAGGTTGGGCAGAGAAGCTGTGGCTGCCCCTGGATCCCTGGAAGTGTCCAAGGCCAGTTTGAAGCAACCTGGGCTAGTGGGAGGTGTCCCTGCCATGGCAGGGGGTGGAACTGGATGAGCTTTAAGGTCCCTCCCAACCCAAACCATTCCATGATTCTCTGTCTCTGTGATTCTGTAATTCTACAATTGTGTGATTCTCTAGTTCTATGACAACGTGTCCTGAAGTCAAAGCCTGAGTTCTGTCCCTTTCCTTTTTCCCTCCCTTCTCCAGCTTCACCCTGACCTCAGTTTCTAGAGAAGCAAAGCCTCCTGTCTGGATTTTTGCCTTTTTAACAGTTTCAATGGAAAAAAAAAAAACAAACCAAAAAACACCCACCCCATTACCTCTGTCATGCCTTGATTGTCAGGGAGCGTGTTGGAACAAACCCTCAGAAAATAATTACAATTCCCTGGTGCCTCAGAGAGCTCTGAAAGCCAAGGCTTGGTCCTGCATGGTTGTGTGCACCTGAGTCATTGCGGGCAGGGTGAGAGTCGGACCCTCTCACCTGTGACCGGTTTTGGTTGTGATTTCCCTGCTGCTCCCTCTTTTTGCTCCCTGGTTGGGTTGCAATTAAGACTTAACGAGAGGTTGGACCGACCTGGGGGAGTTTCCACTTTGGGGCTTTGAGTCATAATCCTGTCTCGGAGGAGCCTCTCGGGTGCCTCGTGGAAAGGCAGAGTGCAGCCACCCCGAGATCAGAGCGTGGGCTGGGACGTTGCACAGGGACAGGGGATTTTCAGTTGGAAAAGGAGCTTTAAAATTGTCGGGAGAAGTTAATCAAAGAACCTCCATCCAGTTGCTTAATAGTAAACTATTTATCTCCCCAGAGCTCTGGGGACTGGTTAAACAAAGCCCTGGGCTGTGGAGTTGTGGGGGCCACGGGCTTTAATGTGTTTGAAATACCTTGTACAACACCCGTCCTCCTCCTGCTTTCAGGCCACTTATCTAATTTTCGGCTTCTCCGCTCTGTGTAAATGTGATAAATAAACTTTGTAATCGCAGAACTGAGCTACTTTTGAAGGCTGCCCAGCTCTGGATCACACAGGGGGTGTAAATCAACGCTCTGCCGCACAAAGGGCTTCTTAAAAAATGGCTTTTGGTCTTTTATTGTGCAGCTCGCCCGGAGGACGTGGTTGCCCAAGTCTTTTTATCAATGTTAACGTGATAAACTCCTTTTTACAGCTCCCAGGGAAGGAGAGTCTTGATCATTCCCATCTCCAAACGCTGTACTGAGGAGCTTCCCCCAAAAGCCCAGCTGAGGTTTAACAGGTTTTTATATAAAATGCTGAATTAACCGAGCGAAGTTTGCGATGAACTCTGAGGGTACAAATATTGCTGAGTTGGTCTTGTGGGAGAGGGAAAGGAGCAGGAGTGTGGGGATGGGGGATAAACCATGGGGTGAAAGCAAAAGCAAAGGGAGAGTTGTGTGCTCCCCATCACACAGTCCTTCCATTTGAGCAAAAATTGGTATTTAGGAATATCAGGATCGCGAGCTGGATTTTAACAGTGAGATGGAAGAGTCATTTAAGGGAACGAAAGCACTGGGGAGAAAAACCTTTTTGAATGCTGCATTTCTGTTTGTTTTAATGAGGAATCGAGTTTAAAAAAAAAAAAAAATCCCTTAGTTGGGCCCGGCTTCCTGTGCTGAGGGTGAACTTTGTCAGACAAACCTCCAACAAATTGTTTGCTCTGATAACCAGTTAACGCGGCGAGAGCGGAGAGGCCAAGCCCCTTATCATCCTTGACAGGCCACGGGCTTTTTTTTTTTGGGCAAACTCAAACCAGAAGCTGTGTCAGTGTGTTGAGTTTACACCTTGCAATAATAATCCCTGCTTTTATCTGATCCGAGGGGGATTTTATAACTCTGGAATGGCTCCTTGGCCGGGCTCCAGCCCTACTGTCAGTTTTTATTAACTTGCTTTTTTTTTCTCCCCCCCCTCGTAACCAGTCTGCTTTTTTTTTTTCTCATTTCCCCCCCCCAAAAAATCCCATTTTTTCAAAATTTTTTACCCCCCAAAATCCCCAATTTTTCCCAATTTTTTTCTCATTTCCCCCCCCCCCACCTCCTTCTAAAGATTGTTTCAGGAATATTTATCCCGTTCCTAGGGATATTGGGAAATGATATTTTAGAGTTGTGTGTCTCAGCCCATTAGAGGGGTCTGTAAAACAGTCGTGGCAGTAACTAATCAAAACCACCCACCAGCCACAGCCACGCTCCCCTTAAATCATCAACCCTCCTTTTTTTTCCGGGGCCTTATCTCGTGTCTCATCAGGAAAAAGCTAATTAGATTCTTCTCAAAAGTAAATATTGTCAGTTCCTTGGCGGGTGGAGGTGATGGGAGGTGAGACACTCGCATGTTTCTACACTGGTGCAGAAGACAGGGCGACGTTATAAAAACCCTTTAAAAAGCTGGTTGAGTTTTAAAAGAGTTGGTTCCTCGTGTGGGTGGTAAAACAACTTTCCTTACAGGGGGGGTCTGGCTCCTGTAGGCAGGGCCTGGAGGAATCCATGGCCTGCTCTGCTCCTCCGTGTCATTCCCGGTGTGGTTGGGATGGCAGGTTTGGGGCCTTGGTCACAGGCAGCTGAGTTCCTTGGAAAAATCCGACTGTGACAAATTCACCCACGAAACATTCAAATGTAAATTGTCACCAGTGTTTTAAGGCAGCACTTTTAGTTCCACCTGCAGAATGTTGGGTCTGTGAGCTCCGTTGGTTGGGTTGGCTTGGGTGAGTTGTGGTGGGTGGGGAAGGTGGAGTCGCTGTTCTGACTGTTTCAGGATTGAGTCCTGAAATCTTGAGGAAAATCCTTCCTATTGAGGGCTTAGAATCACAGAATGGTTTGGGTTGGAAGGGACCTTAAAGACTGTCTCATTCCAAACCCACTGCCATGGGCAGGGACACCTTCCACTAGCCCAGGTTGCTCCAAATCCCATCCAACCTGGCCTTGGACACTTCCAGGGATCCAGGGGCAGCCACAGCTTCTCTGGGAATTTGTATTTAGGACTCTTGTAGGACAGACTTGAAGGGAAAAGCCCAAAAGCACTTGGTGGAGTGATGTACAGGTTACATGAGTTCCATAATCTTGGATGGTTTGGGTTGGAAGGGACCTTAAAGCCCATCTCATTCCACCCCCTGCCATGGGCAGGGGCACCTTCCACTGGACTGGTTTGCTCCAAGGTCTCCTAGAACCTCTCCAGGACTTCCCAATGGCCAATCTTGGTCTGGTTACAGCTGCAAAAGTTGGTCACTGACCTAAACTTGACCCTGGAGGTGAAAAGCTTCCTTTACTTCTTCCATCAACTAGTCTGGGAGCAGAGCTGCTGCCAGGGCCTGGGATTTCTCCCATGGCAGAGCGGTGTGGGATGTTCCTGCTCTGCCAGACTGCTGTGGATGAAGAAAGTAGCTGTGCCTGGGGGGGAACTTGAGCTCCCTGACCCAAACACTCAGTGTGTCATTGCTCAGTGGAACATTAGCCACGAACAGACTTGGGGGGGGGATGTTCTTACCTTATGTTTTATCGTCACATTAAACAGAGCCCAGAGATTGATAGTCCTGAGTGATGGAGGCCATTTGACAGAATAACACAAGAATGCACTTGCTTTCATGTAAACCACACCAAAAGGGAAGGGGGATTTTTTATTTGATTTTTTTTTTTAAATTTGATTTTTTTTTTTAATCCCCTGAAGGCTTTTTGCCTCCTCCCCGTAGCCCCAGGTCCCTCCGTTTCCAGAGGGCACGTCGGGAGTGTCACCCGGGCTTTGATGTGGTTTCCCTCGAGCGTGGCTCCTCACTGGGCTCCCCACAGATGCCTTGATGTGAAACAGGACGTTAAAAACCCCAAATGTGCCTCCTCTGCAGGTCATTTTTCATCCTTTTACGTGCGACGTCAAATCTCTTGCACCGGGAAGGTGTGGGGAACGAGCTGGGGTGGGGGGGGAGGAGAGGGGAGTTCCTGGGCTGTTAAACCCCAATTTCTCCGTGGTTGCTTCCTCTGGGCCTCACCCCAGCTCTGCCTTTCTCTCAGGGTGAAACTGAAACCTCGGTGACTTCACCCAACGCCGCCGAAGTTTAAAGAAAATTCGATATTTCTCACTTTTAGGTCACTTCAAGTCCAGATTGTTTCCTGCCGGGAATGTGGGGGGCAGGGAAAATGCCCTCCCGGTAATGGAAAAGCAATTACTGGTTCTTCTGGAGCGGAGGTTGGGTTGTTCCAGCATCACACCTTGGTTGTGGGTCACCCCAACCCCTCAGGACCGTGCCCATCGTAGGACGGAGCGGCGGCTCCGCGAGCTGGGGGTATGGAATGTGACATTCCCGGTGTGCTGGAAGGGAGCAGACATCCACTGGGTCACTTCTGTTGCCCTGTAAGGTAGAAATCCCTGGAAAAATCTCTTCTCATTTGTAACTTTTCCCTCCCCACAACTTCCTAAAGGTAAAAATTGCTCCTGGTGGGCGCAGAAGCTTTTGTGCTACTGGGAGCATCCTTTGGCTGCTTCCTGTGGATATCTGGGAGTTGGGACGTGTATTTTTGTCCTTTATTTTCATTCAGAGGGTGGAGAGGCCCTGGCACAGGTTGGGCAGTGAAACTGTGTCTGCCCCTGGACCCCTGGAAGTGTCCAAGGCCAGGTTGGAGCAACCTGGTCTAGTGGAAGGTGTCCCTGCCCATGGCAGGGGGTTGAAACAGGATGATCTTTAAGGTCCCTTCTCAACCCAAACCATTCTGGGATTCTTAGATTTTCCCAGTTGGTCCTTGGACTTTAATTCAGGTCAAAATTCTCTCAATAAACCTCAGTTTTATTCGCATTAAAAGTGCAAAATCAAAAGGTGGTGTTTGAATTTCACGTGGAGCTCCCTGGCCTGGGAAGTCACATTTTCTTGCCTTTGGGGTTTTCTAGATAACCAGAATTAATTAAATCCTTTTAAGATTTGCTTTGGATCTTACTGACATTGCCACCTGGTCAGTAGATATTTAGTGTACTGCTGTCCTCCTCTGAGCAGAGATGAAGCTGAAGGAAGACATTCCTTGTTGGAAAAGAGATGGGGACCAAGATAACGTATCCTTGGAGAAAATATCCATGAGGTTGGACTCGATGATCCTTGTGGGTCCCTTCCAAGTCAGCCTGTTTGGGGTTCTGTGAGGTCGTCTGGTGACACTAAATTCAGCCTGAGAGTTGCTGAGGGCTTGGGCAGTGGAGCTCAGCTCGTTATCCCAAATTTTCCCTCTCCCATGGCCGCCTCTGCAGCTCCGCCCTGGTTAATGATCCGTTTCGAGCGCGGCGTTTTATCCAAGACTTCGGCGTTTTTCCCACTCTTTGATTTCTTCCCTTTCTAGAAGAAGAAGAAGAAAGATTACATAAATTGGGGGATTTTTTAATGAGCACGCCGGGCTCGCTTCGGGTGGAATTTACAGTGGGCTCAGAGTTACAACCTCGTTGCGCTTCAGTTGGGAAACTTATGTCATAAATGGGTGTATCTGAGGGTGGACTCGAGCCCCGGCTCTTTGTTGTGTGAGCTTCAGAGGGACCAAACGGCTCCCTCCCCTTTTTTGAAGTCCTAATTCCCTTTATAGGGTGTTGCAATGGCTTTCTATAGAGCTGTGCCTCTGAAGTTGGAGGTTTCCAATGCACAAAAACACCCACTTTTCCCCCCCACCAATTGCTTTGAGTCCTGACGTCGGTCGCAAACTTTGTAACTTCGGCGGCGTCCGCCCAGACCTTTTCCCGGGGCTTTTTGTTGCAAAAAAATCCCCATTGTTGAGACTCATCCCTTCGGAGATCTTTTTAATAAGCCTGGTTGGGAGTCCCCTTGCTCAGCTGGTGCTTGTCTTGTTAGGAGCACTTGTAGGGAACGTCGAGGATCCTGCTGCTTTCCGACCACTAGAGGTCAAGATTGTGCTGTGGGATAGCTCTGCTAAGGGTTAGCTCCAATTCCTGGTGCAGTTCCTGGTGCAATTCCTGGTGCAGCCACCTCCAGTGTCAGCTTTATATACTGAATTTTGTCGTCATTTGCCATGTTTGTTAGTTAAGATGAAGCCAACTGCATGTTCACGTCCCACAGCGGTGGATTTTCAAGGGATAAGACCTCCCGTGCTTGGGGTTTGATGTCCTTTTTAATATTTTAATATTCTTGAGATGTAGGAACTACTCAGATGATCAGGAGGGATTCTAAAGGGAGTTCGAGGCTGTCAGAATAAAACCTGCTCATAAATTATTTTGGGGTCGTATTAAGACTTTTTAAGTGTTTAAAAGGAAATAATTGTAGGAGTTTGCACATTAGATGGATCTTTCTCCTTTCTGCAGCTCAGGTGGCAAAAGTAATTGGGAATTTTGAAAAGGTTCCATTTGTTTTAATCCTCCTTTGGTTTCCCTGTGTGGTTGGTGTCGCTGACAACGTATCTCCAATATGGTTTGTGGTTTCCCTTCTTCCTTTAAAATCCGGGCTGTGGGACAGGGAATGGTCCCCTTTTGCCACCTCACGGAATTCCAGAGTGACCAGGAGCAACCTGGGCTAGTGGAAGGTGTCCCTGCCCAGGGCAGGGGGTTGGAATGAGATGAGGTCCCTTCCAACCCAAACCACTCCCTGATTTCCGCACACCTTTCTTCTGATACATCAAAAATTCCTACAAAAATCTGGGAGGGATCCTCAAAATCTGTGGGTATAAACCCATGTAAATTCCAGGTTTGCAGAGTGTTTGTTTTCTGGGTACACCAGGACTTAAACCCACTTTGTCCTGGTTGGCTTGGCCTTTTCCCTTTTGTTTTGGCCAGGCTTTGGCACTTGTGCCACTCGTGTCCCCGTGCTGATCCCGCTCCTTGTCCTTCCCCTTCGCTTCGAACTTCTTGGTCAACTCTTGAACAACTGGGGCTGAACCGCTTTTCCCATCAATATTGTGCTGGATAACAATGAGGAAACCAAGTGACTTCACGCAGCAGGTCACA
>NW_021940696.1:2685783-2686987 GCF_001715985.3 Manacus vitellinus
TTGGGGGTGGTTGTGGTGTCTCAGGTGGTGTTTGGGGATGGTTGTGGTGTCTTTGGGGGTGGTTGTGGTGTCTCAGGTGGTGTTTGGGGATGGTTGTGGTGTCTTTGGGGGTGGTTGTGGTGTCTCAGGTGGTGTCTGGGGGTGGTTGTGATGTCTCAGGTGGTGTCTGCTCCTCTCTCAGGGTTGCTGGGCAGGGACTCAGAAAGATCCAGAACAGGCTGTGCGTTTCAGAATTGGGTTATTTTGCATTTTTATCCCTGATCTTGTTCCCAGGCTCAGCAGAGAGGCCAAGGGTTGAGAACTGAACATCCCATGTCTGTCCCCCAGCTCAAGGGTTGCACTTGGGTGCTTATGGAAAAGTCAGTTTGGATCCATCCTTCCTTAGAAAGATAAATCACTCCTTAGTGCAAGACATCCTTGACCTTTTCTTTGAGACTTTGTCTGGGTGGCAGAGATGTACTTTGGGCTGAAAAGGATTGTCAGGGTGGAAGTTTTCAAAGCAATTGTAATTCCTTGCTGTGCTCCCTCCTTTGCCTCCCTTTCTACTGCTGATTCCTGGGAGCTGGAACTCCCTTGGGTTTGGGAACCACAAACCAGAACCTCGTGGTAGGGTTGGTTCTTCTCTCTTTGCTCCCTGTGCTGGAGGATAGTGCAGAGTGGGGACACCTTGGATTTGTGATGGATGACGTGGAACAGAGCCCTGTGTTGCAGGAAAGGCAACTTGGAGATCCTAACCTGGAGTGCAGGACATGGGGTGTGGAGCTTTTTGATGTGCTCGTGATTTCTTGGGATTCAGCCTTGCCCTGGACCTTTTGGCAAGTTGTGTCTGCCACTCTGGGTGTTTTCCCTCCTCCTGCTGAAGCCTCTTATGTCAAGAAAATGGTAATTTCAGCTACAACCTGAACCTGAACGGGATGGTGTTTGTTATCCTGAACCTGACCATGGACTTGAACAGTCCATGACTGGCCAGAGAAGGGGATAAAAACCAAGTTTCTGAAGTTTAAAATAGGGTCGGTCAAGTGGTTCTGTGCTCCTGTTCTGCCTTTTCCCTGCAAATAATTCCCTCCTCTTCATCACTGCTGTGGGTCCAGAGCAGAGTGAGATCACAGTTTACTTCACAGGGACCGAATTGTGGGGTCAGCCCAGAGCCCTCTCACTGCTCTGGAACCATCTGGGGGAGCTGTTCAGTCCTGCAGCAAAATGA
>NW_021940696.1:2687916-2690222 GCF_001715985.3 Manacus vitellinus
TGGAGCAGCAGGAGCAACTGAGGGAGCTGGGGGGGCTCAGCCTGGAGAAAAGGAGGCTCAGGGGGGACCTTCTGGCTCTGCAACCCCCTGACAGGAGGGGGGAGCCGGGGGGAGTCGGGCTCTGCTCCCAGGGAACAAGGGACAGGAGGAGAGGGAATGGCCTCCAGCTGTGCCAGGGGAGGATCAGGTTGGATATTGGGAAGATTCCTTCACCAAAAGGGTTGTCCAACCCTGGCACAGGTGCCCAGGGAGGTGGTGGATCCCCATCCCTGGGGGGATTTAAAATCCCTGTGGATGTGGTACGTGGGGACATGGGTCAGTGGCAGTGCTGGGGGATGGTTGGACTCGATGCTCTCAGAGGACTTTTCCAACCTAAAGGATTCTGTGATTCCAAATCTGAAGGAATGTTGGGTGTAGTGGTTCAACCCCAGTCTGTGGTTAAGCCCCCACTCAAATGCTGCTCACCCTTCACCTCCTCAGAAGATCTGGGGACACAACGTGAGGGGCCACAGCAAGAAAACTTGTGTGTCAAGGTAAAGACACTTTATTAAGGAAAGGAGAAAAACAACTTCTCACTTTTCGTGGTTGCTGAATTCATTCCTCACTTTTCACCTTCTGGTGGGAGCCCTTCCTCCTTCTGATTGCCTGATCTGTGCAGGAATATTGTTAATTCAGAATTTGGGTTTCAAAGTTGGTCCTTAATGCTTAAAATTATTAATATGAAGTGTCCTGAGTGCAGGTGTCTCATTTCCTGCACAACCCCCCGTGTTCTGGAGTGCTTTGTGGGGTAGAGGGACACAGCTGCACCCACTGGACACGTGTCCTTGGTTGTGTTCTGCCCACCAGAGATTGCTGAGGCTTCTACTTCTCTGCTTCCAAGAAAACCTCAGAATGGGAAACAGGATGGTCCTGGGTGGTCCTGATTTAAGTTTAGGCAGGAGAGCTCCTGATCCTGGTTCACAGGCTGGAAAAAGTGGGGTAAATGTAAATTTGTACCTCTAGGAAGCCCTTCAGAAGGTTCTGGTGTGGAGTTCTCCACCTAGGCTGGGCGAACTGTTCTGGTGATCCCATTATTCCTCACCCCTGTGGAGCAATTCCTTCATCTCCATGGCAAAATTTCCAGGAAGAGCTTTGAAAGGGGAAGAACAAACCAGAAGGGTTTTGGCTCCTACAGTTAATTCCAGTGGAGACGATTCTGTCCCTTGGAGCAGCTTGAGAGAGCTCTGGCAGCTCCAGAGCACAAACTCCATGAGCACTGTCCAGTTTGGAGACATCCCGGTCCAGCCTCGTCCCACTGGAGCACAGATACCTCCCAGAGGCGGAGGGAGCCGGAGCGCGGGAGTGGGAACAGCTGGAAAACGAGCTGGGAGAAGCCTCAGACTGGGGTTTTATGAGTGTCCAGTTGCTGCAGGAGGGTTTGCACTTCACAGTGAGCAGCTCCCCAGCCTGCCCAGTCGGTGCCAGCTCTTCCCTTTGTAGTAAACGACATCCAGAGGGCTACAAAGCTCCGCCGGATTCTTCCCGTTTTCAGCGGCTTTTCTTCTGTGCTGCTGTTGAGTCCAGCAGGACAAGCTCCACCAGCGCTGTCCCTCTTTTCCTCTTGTCCCCAAAACAGGTGTCTTGTGAAGTGGTTGGGTCCAGTTGGGCTCCCTGGTGCTCCTTTGTAGGGAAGTTCTAAGGGAGGACGTCACCCCTCGGAAAAACGGCCTCTCGGCATCTTTGAGGGACAAACAAACAAATTCCAGGCAGTTTTTCTCCTGGGAGAAGGAGTTTGGCGCTCAGGACACCAGCAGGTGTGAGGCATGGCCAAAATTCCTCATGTTTGGCATTCTTGGCTCTAGGAATAAGTTGCAATCCTCTGAGTGAGCGGAGTAGATTCCTTACAAAGTTGTGGGAGCTGGAGCAGCGACCCTGGAGAGCTCTCTTGGCTCTGCCTGAGAAATGTCTTCCTTAGGTGCCTTCAGCCTCCACCCTTTTTTTGGGAATTATGGAAGAGACATCTTGGACACTGGGAAAACCCTCTGTGTTCCAGACAGAGCTTTTTGAGTCTCATGTGAGCCGGAGTGAGAGCACGGAGCTGGCAGGACCCTCTGGCCGATTCCAGGGTTACAGTGTCCTGGGAACCCTCCTGACTGTAGGAATACAGTCATTTCTTTCCCCAAGGAAAGAAAGGGATAGTCAAAGGACACTGAGACCACACAGGATGGAGCAAATCTACAACAGGGACACCTTCCACTAGACCAGGTTGCTCCAACCTGGCCTTGGACACTTCCAGGGATCCAGGGGCAGCCACAGCTTCTCTGCCC
>NW_021940696.1:2690491-2692706 GCF_001715985.3 Manacus vitellinus
CGGGGCCTCCTCTGGTCTTGGTCCAAGAAGTCCGTGTCTTTCTTATCCTGAGGACTCCAGAGCTGGAGATGCAGAACCAACACTTCTGGCAGCAGTAGAGTTTTATCCCATAAGGTGAACAGATCCTTCTTGGAATGTGTGTCCCATGAACACACCCCTCCCACTGTGCTCCGTGTCCTCTGCTGGAGCTGAGCCTTGGTGGATTCCATGTCATGTGTCCCATGTTCCTCAGCCCCAGCTCATCCCTGGACATCAACCCTCAGGCCCATGAGGTGGTTCCTGAATTCCTGAATTCAGGTTCTCTGGAACTGCTGCTCTTTCAGTCGGGAGGGTTTTTCAAACATATCTCTCTCTGCTTGTTTCATGTCTTCACATCAAAACCCATCAAGGTTCAGAGATTCCCGTCCTTGTATCCCAAATTATCCAAAGCCAGAGCAGAGCATCCCTTAATCTGGGCCAACCTGATGTTGGTGGCGTCACAGTTGAACATTTCCATGAAAAACTTGGCTTCCGTGGGTTAAATTTATGTCAGGAATTGTTGAACCCAAAAGTTCTTGCAGAGCAGAGAGAGTTTGGCTGTTTACAGAGGCTGACAGGTCTCCCCCTGCTCCCAGCTCCGGGAACGTGCCCGGTGCGAGATTCAGGAACGAGATTTGGGAAGCTGATGTTTGGTGGNTAAATTTATGTCAGGAATTGTTGAACCCAAAAGTTCTTGCAGAGCAGAGAGAGTTTGGCTGTTTACAGAGGCTGACAGGTCTCCCCCTGCTCCCAACTCCGGGAACGTGCCCGGTGCGAGATTCAGGAACGAGATTTGGGAAGCTGATGTTTGGTGGACTGGGAAATTTTTTGGACAAGATGAATAAATCCTTTGTTCTTGCAAATGAAAAGGCATTAAAAAAAAACACCATAAAAAAGATTAGGGGAGATGTCAGGGGCGAAATCAGTCCCATTGTGGGGGTGGTCCAAGGTCTCGGGTCATGGTCAGGTCTCAAAAATCAAGGATTTATTTATGTTTTTTGAACACTGGTGCTGCAGCTTTGGCTCAGAAAATCAAGTCATTGCTGAAGGGGATATGCTAAGTCTGAATTTTTAAGTGTGTCCAAATATTGGAATATTAGTTAAAGATCGAAATCTGTAAATATTAGACACGTGAAATTGTGCAGTGTGTTAGACCAGCCAGAGAGAGAATTCCCTGGAATCACAGACTGGTTGATAGACTTGGCTATTTTGGAAAGATTTTGAATAATAGGAATGTTTTTGTAGGGCTGTGGTGTGTGTGTGTGTGTAAGACATGATCTGTTTTTTTCCTTAAAAAAACATATATATTTATGTCATAATTATATTGTTCCTTACCCTACACTTATATTTATACACCCTGCTTCAAATCCCAGCACATTTTTTTTGGTGGGGGGGCTTGGCTTTATTTCCCACAAACTTTCCTGTGGTCCCAGGTTGACCTTCCACGTCCCCGTCACGCCGTTCCTCGATTAGGGATTTGAAATTAGGAACGTGGAAATTATCGGGAATTTTTCCAGCCGTTAATGGCTCGGAACTGGGAGCTCTGCAGAGACAGCCCGGCAGATTTTTTTATTTTTTTTTTTGGGAGCGTGTGTGGGCTTAAGAAGTTTTCACAGAAGATCAGAAGCTGTGCAAACTCTGCAGTTGCTTTGAAAGAATTTCTCGGGGGGCAGGAGGAGGGGAGGGAACTCCAGCTTTTTTGGCAATAAACCTTTATCGGGAATATTTCTCCGTGGATCGGGTTCAGCTCGGCGTCCCGAATCCAAGCTGTTTGATCCCGAGTCGGAATTCGCTGGAAAGCTGGGCCTGCTTTGATGGTGAAGGGATGACAGATTCCTCTGGAGGACGGAACGGGGAGGGCCTGCTGGTGCTTCCCTGTCTGCTCCAGTGATCTCCAGGAGTTTTGCAGTCAGGGATTTGGGAGCCAGAAGCGTTTTTTAAGTGTTTTAACAACTGCAGGCCGATCGCTCTCGACGCCGGCGAGGCAAAACTGTGTCCTGAGGAGGCCACAAACCAGCTGAAATGGGGGTTTGGGAGCTGGTTCGGGAGTTTGGAAGGCCTGGGAGGCTCCAAATGGAAAATCAAGGGCCTGGAAGGCGGGATAAAACCGGCATAGATGGGATAAAAGTGCTGCCTCGTGTTTGCAGTTGTCAAATAAAGGGTTATAAAAGGTGAAAGGGATGTTGGTGAGGGCAGT
>NW_021940696.1:2692905-2695503 GCF_001715985.3 Manacus vitellinus
AGAACCTCCCCACCCTCCCAGCCAGCAATTCCTTCCCAGTATCCCATCTAACCCTGTGCTTTGCCCATGTGAAGCCATTCCCTGTGTGCTGTCCCTCCATGCCTTGTCCCCAGTCCCTCTCCAGCTCTCCTGAAGCCCCTTTAGGCCCTGCCAGGGGCTCTCAGCTCTCCCTGGAGCCTTCTCTTGTCCAGGGGAACCCCCCCAGCTCTCCCAACCTTCAGGTGGGTTGTGTTGAACATTCCAGATGAACATGGGAAGGGTCCCACGGGTGATCCCAGCCTTAACCTTTGCTTGGAAACCTTCTTCCTTCCCGGAGAGCCAACCCTACTCATCCAGAAAAGCTGCTGGGATGGAGTGTTTGGTGCAAGGGTGGGAAAGAGAGTGCAGTGAGATGGTTGAGTGGGCTCACAGCACCCCAAAAATTAATTCTCTTTGCTGCCTTGTTCCCAGCGAGCCTCCTGCTTCCCTTCCCTGAACTGATGGCTTGGGAATGACAGGTTTTTTTTGGGATCTGGATGTGATGCTGATGATGCAGGATTGGATATTCCCACGTCTGTAGCTTCACTTTCTGTCTCTATATCTTTCTTTTTGGGAATAGGAGCCACCTGCTTTAGTGGAAGGTGTCCCTGCCCATGGCAGGGGGGTGGAATGAGATGATCCTGAAGTTCCTTTCCAACCCAAACCAGTCTCTGCTCCATCATTTCTACTCCCACCGAGAAGCTCTGCATGGCCGAGCCCTGAGTTCCTTTGCATGGAGGAGATTCTTTACCCCCAGTTCCACATTATCCAGGAGTTTCTTTCCCCAAATCCCCCGTTTTCCCTTCCCAGCCCATCCCTTTGCCCTCCCTGCTGGCTGAGCCGAGCGGGACCCTCGCCCCGGGCGTGAGGTTGGCAAACCTTCCTTCATCCCGAAACTCCTCTTTCTTCACCCCACCTCCTTCCCAGCCCAAAGGCCTCAGAAGCACAATTAAAAATATAGAAAATAAACATGTTTCCAAGGCCTGTCCATTGGGCCCTTTCATCTTTTCTTCCCCTTTTCTTTTTTTTATTCCCCCACCACATGTCAACAGAACACACCCCTGCTCTCCGGATTTTCGGGGAGAAGGGGACGGTTCCTTCAGCTTTAAGGCCCGGCCAACAAGTTTTAATTCCCTGTTCCCTCCAACATCTCCAAAGGACAAGAGCCTCTTGTATGCAAATTTCCCCCTCTGATCTTTCCTTTCCCTCCCTTCCCTTCCCTCCCTCCATCCCAAGCCTTGGAAAAAGCTCTTCCTCGTCCCCGCTCACGACTCTGGCGTGTTGTTGAAAGGTGGTGGAGCCTTTGTGGCGCCTCTTCCCTGAGCACACACACACACACACACAAAAAAAAGCAAAATAAAATAACAGTTCCAGCTTTATTTTAAAAGAAATCAAACTGGGAATCTAAAGAATAAGTTGGGTTTGGTTTGTTTGATCCCCTTTTGTTGCATTAAGGACTCGTGCCGGGACGCCGGGACCGATGTTTGAGCCCCTGGTTAAAATAAATCTGCTGCAGGGGGGTTGGAAATGGGGCAAAATCAGCATTAAAAGGACATTTTCCCGCTTTAAAACCTTGAAAAAATTAAAAAAATTGAGATGAAATCAGATATAATCTCATATAACAATCATATATTAGCAACTTGGTTATTATACCTGAAATCCCTCTGTTGAACCTGCTTGTGTTGGAGTTACTCTCACCTATATTTGATATTTTGGAGTGACATTTATATATTATATAATAATATTTATTCTATAATTTTTTAGACTTGTACTTACCTAAATGTGATTTTTTTAAAAATATTTTTTTAGACTTGCGCTTACCTAAATGTGATTTTTTTAAAATATTTTTTTAGACTTGCACTTACCTAAATGTGATTTTTTTAAAATATTTTTTTAGACTTGCACTTACCTAAATGTGATTTTTTTAAAATATTTTTTTAGACTTGCACTTCCCTAAATGTGATTTTTTTAAAAATATTTTTTTAGACTTGTGCTTACCTAAATGTGATTTTTTTTAAATATTTTTTTAGACTTGCACTTCCCTAAATGTGATTTTTTTTTTAATATTTTTCCAAACTTTTACTTAACTAAATGTGATTTTTTTAATATTTTTTTAGACTTGCACTTACCTAAATGTGATTTTTTTTTTAAATATTTTTTTAGACTTGCACTTACCTAAATGTGATTTTTTTTTAATATTTTTTTAGACTTGCACTAACCTAAATGTGATTTTTTTTTTAGAATGACATTTATATATTATTTTTTTGAAGAGCTGCACTTACCCAGATGTGATTTTTTTTCCCAAGTGTCATTTATTCCTAATTGATTATTTTTCAGCCTTGGACTTTTACCTATATAGAATTATTTTGCAGTTGCACTTTAGATGTGATTTTTTTTGGGGGGAGGTACCACTTTCCTGTACTTATTCCACATATTCCACATATTTCACACCCGTCTCCTGCCGTTTTCCAGGTGCCTGGAGCCCAGGATTTGGTGGATTTCTCCCCAGTTTATCGCTGCCTGCACATCTATTCTGTCCTGGTGAGTGACCCATGGGCTGATTTATTTATATTTATTTAT
>NW_021940696.1:2696303-2712845 GCF_001715985.3 Manacus vitellinus
ATTTTATGGTTTTTGACATATTTTTCCTCCAAGAGTTCTTCTTTAGCCACAGTATATTCTTAATTTGTTGGAAATAGAGGAGTTTTGGGCAGGAATTGGTTGGATTTCATGATTTTTTGACATAGTTTTCCTCCAAGGTTCTTCTTTGTCCACAGAATCTTAATTTTTCAATGAAATAGAGGAGTTTTGGGCAGGAATTGGTTGCATTTTATGATTTTTTGACATATTTTTCCTCCAAAAATTCATCTTTGACCACAGTATATTGATTATTCAGTGCAAATGGAGGAGTTTTGGGGCAGGGATTGGTTTGAAATGAACTATTTGCTGCTCTACAAGAACTTTGCTGTCCTTCAAACACCATTTGCTGGGAGCAGATTTGCTGCCAAATCCCACCTAATCCACATTTGACTGGAGCACTCCCGCATCCCTGATGGAAAAACGGGATCCAACTGGAACTATTCTATGTCAGGGCTCATTTTTTGGCTGCAAATTGTCCCCCTGAGCTGTGTCAGTGCTGGAGAACTTTTAGGAGATCTCCTGTGTTTGAGCTGCTCTTTCTCCTGGGTGTTACAAGCATGTAAGGCATTAATTTGTTTATTATTAACTTATCAGGAGCTCAGATAAGCTCCTGATATAAATTAATATCAAATTAAATTGTTTTATTTTTTATTATGAAATTAAGTTGTTTTAATTTTATATTAATATTAAAATAAATTATTAAATGAATAATAAAAGCTCCCTTCGGAGCTCACCCTCCGACTTGGAATTCCCGAGGCGCCTCTGGCAGCTCCCAAGCTTTGCATCCACCAACCCAACCAACCTGTGGGGTCTGCATCCATTTTTTAAGGAGCTTGGGAGCTGTTGGAGGGCTCTTCTCCTGTGGTTGGACATTCCAAAGCCCAGGCAGCACATGAAAGGAACACTCCGTTCCCAACTTTCCTCCCTTTCCAAGCCAGGCTCGAGAGGGAATTGTTTTTAAGGCCCTTCCAAAGTTTCTCCAGCAGGAATTTTGCTGAAGGAGAAGAATTGTCCTAAAACCCCAGTTATATAAGACCTCTTTCTGTGCCCTCAGCTGTTAATAATTATGCCATTTGGCTCCTTTGCCGGGATATTTTATCGGGATGAAGGAATTGCCCTCCCCGAAATTGCGTCGCCGTGTTTAGGTTGGACAAAACCCTCCTCCTCAGTTCGTTTGCTAATTGGAGATTACAAACTGCTCCAAGGGGTTTCGTGGCTTTCCAAGTGTCACTTTAATTGGGAAAACTTCAGGGGAAAATATGGATGATGAGAACAGGATATTAGGGATAATATTGGAGCCGCTCACGGGCCTCGGCACGGATTTAATGGTGCCTTTGGACCTGGAGGTGGGATGAGGAGGAGGATGGAGGGATTCTGGTGGTGGCTGGAGCAGTTTGGCACATTTCAAATGGGTTTTGTTTCTACATTTGAGGGTTTTTTTTTGTTGTCTTGTTGCTTTCCTTTTTAATCTGAAATATCAGCCGATCCCCCAAAATATATCATGGAAATGCTGCTGTTCCAAGGCAGGTTTAATGGCCAGATCCATGGGATGGATCTGGGTGGGATTGTCTTCTGCTGGAGGTGGGAATAGTGCAGGAGACTTGGTGATGGTCTCTCCACAGCTCCCTGACAGGAGAGTGGGGCCTGGTGAGACCAGTCACTTCTCCCAAAAAACAAGGGATGGGATGAGAGGAAACGGCCTCAAGTTGTGCCAGGGGAGGTTTAGGTTGGATACTGGGAAAATTTTTTCCATGGAAAGGGTTGTCCAACCCTGACACAGCTGCCCAGGGCAGTGGTGGATCTCCATCTCTGGAGGGGTTTAAAATCCCTGTGGATGTGGCACTTGGGGACATGGGTCAGTGGTGGCCTTGGCACTGCTGGAGTTGGACTCAGTCTCTGAGGTCTTTTCCACCAGAAACGATTCCATGGGGAGGTTTAACCTGGAGCAGGGGTTCCATGCCAGCAGGTCAGTGTCCTCTGTCCCCATCCTGAGCTGAGATCACTCAGTCCTCCCATTCCTCCTTCTCTATTTCCACCAAAACCCCTGATAAGGCCAAAAACCCCCGGGCAGAAGCCGTGTTAGTGAGACGGGAGCACCAGAAAAAGGTTCCCGAGGCTCCCGAGAAGAAAACTGCCCTTTTCCTGACCCGTGATCGAATCCTGCCCCGGCTTTCCAGGCCCAACTTGGGCTGAACAATGTCAGGGATCCTGCAAGCATCGAAGGGAAACGGCCACATCAGTGTCAGACGGAAGGATCATAATGTAATAGTTACCAAAAAATCCCAATATTTGTCATTTACAATGGCGTTATCTCGGCGCTCGGCCCGCAGTTAAAAAGGCCCAACGTTGAATAAACATCGGGATATTTATTATTTTTAGTGAAATCGACCTTCCAGTCACCTCGGTTTTATGGCCGCGCTGCTTATAAATTCCCAAAGGATTATTTGAAAAATCCTACTCATATCTGGCAGCCTTATCAGCAGGGCAGGAGTTCACATATTGTACCGGGAGGTCACCCTCCGGTCATGGTCTTCCAGAGGGGGCCAGGCACCTGTAAATCCTTCCTTCAGCAACCAAGGCGAAGTACAATATCAAACAGGCAGGGAGACTTTTCCAGGAAACGCTGAACTTTCTCAGGAAGGGCAGAGGAGGGGGAAAGAAAGTGAAGGAAGGTCGGCCGGGGGTTAATTGAGAGTTGGACCTTGGCGTGGTGGCGGCTCCGGGCAGGACAAGCTCTGCTGGGATTCTTTATGGGACTATTCATCCCGATTCCTTTTCCCTGAGAAACGGGCTGGCGGTGCCTCGAGGAAGAAATGGGCGTAGGGGAGGCTTTGGGTGTCTGGAGATACGAAGCAAAACAGCCCAGGAGTGCAACTGGGGGTTATTTCACTTGGGTTGTCCCTGGGTGCAGCTCCTGCTTTGCTCAGGTGGTTTGGGTTTGTGTCCCTGGAACAAACCAAAACATCCCAAAGTTGGATTTGTGTTATTTCACTTGGGTTCTCTGTGTGTGTAACTCCTGCTTTGCTCAGGTGATTCGGTTTTGTGTCTCTGGAACAAAAGAAACCATCCCAGGAATGTGTATTGTTTCATTTGGGTTCTCTGTGTCTGCAACTTCTACTTTGCTCAGATGATTTGGTTTTATGTCCCTGGAACCAAACAAGACATCCCAGGAGAGGATTTGTGTATTATTTCACTTGGGTTCTGTGTGTGTGCAACTCCTGCTTTGCTCAGATGATTTGGTTTTGTGTCTCTGGAACAAAACAAAACATCCCAGAAATGGATTTGTGTATTGTTTCAGTTGGGTTCTCTCTGTCTTCAACTCCTGCTTTGCTTAGATGATTTGAGATTATGTCCCTACAACTGCCTGGAACAAACCAAAATATCCCAAAAGTGGATTTGTGTGTTATTTCACTTTGATTATCCCTGTGTGCAACTCCTGCTTTGCTCAGGTGACTTGGGTTTGTGTCCCTGGAACAAACCAAACCATCCCAGGAATGGATTTGTGTGTTGTTTCAGTTGGGTTCTCTGTGTCTGCAACTCCTGCTTTTCTCAGGTGATTTGGGTTTGTGTCCCTACAACTGCCTGGAACAAACCAAAACATCCCCAAAGTGGATTTGTGTGTTATTTCACTTGGGTTATCCCTGTGTGCAACTCCTGCTTTGCTCAGATGATTTGGTTTTATGTCCCTGGAACAAACCAAGACGTCCCAGGAGAGGATTTGTGTATTATTTCACTTGGGTTCTCTGTGTGTGTGCAGCTCCTGCTTTGCTCAGATGATTTGGGATTATGTCCCTACAACTGCCTGGAACAAACCAAAGTATCCTAAGAGTGGATTTGTGTATTGTTTCAGTTGGGTTCTCTGTGTCTGCAACTCCTACTTTGCTCAGATGATTTGGTTTTATGTCCCTGGAACAAAACAAGACATCCCAAAAGTGCATTTGTGTGTTATTTCACTTGGGTTCTGTGTGTGTGCAACTCCTGCTTTGCCCAAAGGACTTGAGTTTGTGTCCATACAACTGCCTGGACCAAAACAGAACATCCCAAGAATTGATTTGTGTGTTATTTCTCTTGGGTTATCTGTATCTGCAACTCCTGCATTACTCAGATGATTTGGGTTTATGTCCCTGGAACAAACCAAAGTATCCTAATAGTGCATTTGTGTATTGTTTCAGTTGGGTTCTCCCTGTCTTCAACTCCTGCATTACTCAGATGATTTGGGTTTGTGTCCCTGGAACAAACCAAAACATCCTAAAAGTGGATTCGTGTGTTATTTCACTTGGGTTCTCTGTGTGTGCAACTCCTGCTTTGCTCACATGATTTGGGATGATGTCCCTACAACTTCCTAGAACAAACTAAAATATCCTAAGAGTGGACTTGTGTATTGTTTCAGTTGAGTTCTCCCTGTGTTCACCTCCTGATTTGCTCAGGTGACTTGGGTTTGTGTCTCTGGAAAAAAACAAAACATCCCAGGAATTGATTTGTGTGTTATTTCTCTTGGGTTCTCTGTGTGTGTGCAACTCCTGCATTACTCAGATGATTTGGATTTATGTCTCTGGAACAAAACAAACCATCTCAGGAATGGATTTGTGTGTTGCTTCAGTTGGGTTATCCCTGTGTGCAACTCCTGCTTTGCTCAGATGATTTGGGTTTATATGTCTGGAACAAAACAAAACATCCTAAAATTGGATTTGTGTCTTATTTCTCTTGGGTTCTCTCTGTGTGCAACTCCTGCTTTGCTCAGATGATTCCATGATTTGGGGTTTATGTCCCTGGAACAAAACAAGAGATCCCAGGAATGGATTTTTTTATTGTTTCACTTGGATTCTCTGTGTGGGCAACTCCTGCTTTGCTCAGGTGATTCCATGATTTGGGTTTATGTCCCTGGAGCAAAACAAGACATCCCAGGAGAGGGTTTGTGTGTTATTTCACTTGGGTTCTGTGTGTGTGCAACTCCTGCTTTGCTCAGATGATTCCATGATTTGGGTTTGTGTCCCTAAAACTACCTGGGACAACAAGGGCTCTCCCTGCCCCTGGTTTCTGCCTGCAGCAAATCCCCTCTGAATTGCAGGAAAAAGGGCTTTTCAGATGCCAGGTTGGAACCACTGAACAACCTCAGTGTCTTGGTGGGAATCCTCAATACTGTGCTATCCTCTTCCTAGGAAAATTTGAAAAAGAGGAGCTGGAAGGAGGGATATGGTGATTCTGCAGGTGTCAGGAGCATCACTTTGAGGTGGAAGTGTCCAAGGCCAGGTTGGATGGGCCTTGGAGCAACCTGGGCTGGTGGAAGGTGTCCCTGCCCATGGCAGGAGGTGGCACTGGGTGAGCTTTAAGGTCCTTCCCAACCCAAATCTGTGAATCTCTGACAGGTTTAAGGGGGGGAAGCACTGGCAGCAAACCCAGGACACGTAAATCTTGGGGTCCCTCCTTGGTCAGTTAGATGAGGTCTAGTCTAGTTTTAACTGATCCTGCCCACTAAACCCGGCTTAGTTTCGGCTCAGCAGCCCTGTGCCATTTGAGGACATCCACCTGCAGCGTGGTCGTGCTGCTGGGCTGGTGGTACCAGCCCTGTTTGCTCCCCGAGAGGGGAGTTTGTTGAAAATGGCAATATTTTGATGTAAAGAAGAAACCCGAGCGCCGCAGCGAAAGCGACTCCGCCATCGCCGGCTTTATCTTTTATGTTGGCTTTGACCAAAAGTCTGTGGAACTGCTCCGGTTTTTGCTTTGATGGATCTCCAAAATAAATGAGGAAAGGTGAGGTTTTGGGCCAGATGGTTTATCTGCCGGAGCATCTCAACAGCTGTTTGGGCGCCTTGGATTTCGAGGCCAAGGCGTGGAATTGCTTTTGCTTTTACATAACACGAAATGAAAAGCAAGTTTTGTTGTTTTTTTTTTTTTTTGTTTCATGTTTCCCGTAAAGCTGCAGCGAGGCAGAAAGCAAAAGAGTGAAGGGAGAGCAGAAAGGAATTAAAAAAAAAAAGAAAAAAAGCCATAAAATAAAGATAGCGTGGGCTGAACAATGTTCTGTGCAGAGGGTGCTCCCAAAAAGTTGTCTCGGAGGTGATTTAAGTCGCTTAAACTCCTTCTGCAGCCAGTTCTGGTGCCTGTTAAATGCTCTTTTGGGGTTTGCTGTGGCGTGGTGGGTTTTTTTAGCTTTATGCTAATTGGTTACCAATTACTTTGAGGTTCTTAACATGTTCATGAAGACACTGGTATTGGCACTCCCAGCTCTTTGATCCGAGCTACAAAGGGGTCATTTTAGGGTAAAGAACAAGTGTCCAAAAAAAAAAAAAAAAAGAAAGAAAGAAAGAAAGAAAGAAAGAAAAAGAGCAGATTCTGATGTAAATATAGGCTTAAAACTGGAGCTGCTGGAGTATTCCTGGAGAATCCCAGAGCTGGATAATTTAGATAAATAGCAGTTGACAGGGATTTGCTATAAATTTGTTGTATCTCCCCACTGACATTTTTATCTTTACCCCAAACCTCTGTAACCCTGGAGCTGCTTTGATGCACAAAATACATTCAAAAGGTAAAAAAAAAGAGTACAATCAGTAATAAACCACCCCCCACTTTACTAAAAACAGTCAATGCAGAAATATCTTTAGGCTTTTGCACTAAAATAGGGGCAGTGTGGGGGATCTGTGTCCGCTTGGAACGTTTTTCCTGATGTATTTCAGGGAAGAAAACGGGTTTTCTGCCTCTTAGTGAGGAACCAGCACAGCCTTGGGAGGAGAAACGAGGCTTTCTTTTGGTATATCACTGGAATTGCTACATTCTGGTGCCCAGGGACTCAAGGTGAAGTGCTGGAATCACCCCTTGGATGGCCGAGCCAGATTCCATTTGAGGTGGGAGATGCCGCGAATCCGGCGGCGGCTCCTCGTCGTTCTCCTCCCAACCCTCGACTTAAATCCTCCTCTTTGTTTGGATCCCTCTCAGGAGTGTGCTGGTGGTTGTGTTGCCTCCTTGAATCCTCCTTTTTGTGCCTTTGTGGGGTGAGGATTTGGCAGGAGGGGGGTCCCTCAGCTGCTCGGCCGCGGTGCCTGGGACGCTCCTTCCCCCTTCCCGCCTCTCCAGCATCCCACCAAAAATATTTGTTCTTTGCTGAGGGGGGCAAAACAACCCGAGTTCTCCTTTCATGGGATTAGGGAGGCTCTTACAGGAACTACAGTTCAAACAAGAAGAGCTACCCAGCCCTTGCTTTCAGGTGAAATTGTCCCTTTTTTTTTTTCTCTTTGCAACCCACTGGTTGTTCCTTTTATTTGATACCGAAACACAAACCCCCTCCATGGAAAGTCTGTGGTTCTCTTCTATTTTGGAGCTCAGTGTCCTTGGGAACTTGAAAAGCTTTTTTTTTTTTTAACTTTTTTTAAAGGGGCGTGTGGGGTGTGGGGTGGGGGGAGGTGGAAGTGGAAAAAATTCCCTTTCTGGAAGTCTCTGGGTAACTCCTTGTCCATCTCAGACACTTTGCAGATTGTCCCATCACCGTGTCCTGGCATATCTCACTGTCTGCTGACTTGGCTGCCCCAGTGGTGCCTGGTGGAGTGAGATAGCTGTAAACACAGCTCTGAGATCATAGGGAAAGGCTGGGGGTGAGACACTTTGTGCACTGCATTGATAAGGACACAGGAAAAGCCATTAGAGCGGGCTGGTGTCAGTGACCTGTGATAACCACCCCGTCCTACGTGCTAATGGAGCCCCGGCCCGGGCTCCGTCTGCGGTGGCGAGAGATTGAACTTTTGTCATTGTCATCTCGCTCTTTTAACCCCCTGACCCTTCTTACCCCGGGAGAAAACCACTTGGCTGCCATCAAAGAAGCAGCAAAGGAATCAGTGTTCGCTCGAAGCCGGCGAGATAGGATCGCAGGCGGCCTCCAGGCTTAAAATGTTCGGCTCGGAAAAACAGGCATGGAAAGGGGGAGGGGGGAAAAAAAAAACCCCAGAAGCCCAGGGAGGTTTTACTACAATGGCCTGGATGCAGACTTCTTGTCACCTGAGGTTGGGAACAGAGCTGAGCTTTCCCAGGATTTACAGAGCTCTGCACAGTCACTGCAAATGTCCTGATGGTTGACATTTAAGGCTGATTTTATCCTGGCTCGCTCAATCCCTGTTAGCCCTGACCAGGGAAGATGTAATGTGTCTGTTGAGTGTTTTATGGGATTATTCTGTATGGAAGGGAGCTCAGGGGTTTCTGGTCCAGCCTCCTGCTGAATTGGCTTTAAACTGAATGTAGGTTTAGGTGGGATATTGGGAAGGAATTCTTCCCTGTGAGGGTGGGGAGGCACTGGAATGGATTTTTCCAGAGAAGCTGTGGCTGCCCCTGGATCCCTGCAAGTGTCCAAGGCCAGGTTGGACGTGGCTTGGAGCAACCTGGGCTAGTGGAAGGTGTGTCCCTGCCCATGGCGGGGGATGGAATGAGATGGGCTTTAATGTCCCTTGCAATCCAACCATTCTGGGATTCCATGGAAGCAGGGGGCAGTTCTGGGATCAGACCAGGACCTGGTGTTGAAAAGCTTCAAGGACCAAGACTGTAAAACCTCCCAGGGCAGCTCATCCTGCTCTCTGCCCTCCTGGCAGGTGTGAAAGGTGCTTGTCAGGTCCCCTTGGAGCAATTCCTGCTCCAGACTGAACCAGCTCCATCAGCCCCAGCTTGGCCGCCTTGGTGGCCTCCGGTGAACTCGCTCCGGTTTGTCGGTGTCTCTCCTGAATTTGGGAGGCCCCAAATTGGATGCAGGGTAGGGATGCAGCCCTGAGGAGCGCTGGGGAGAGGGGGATAATCGCTGCCCTGCATCTGCTGGCTCTGCTCCTGCTCACACAGCCCGGGAGGCTGCCAGGGCAGGCGGTTGGCGCGGGCTCAGCTCCTCCCTGCCAAGGCTCTTGGTCCTTCTCCACGGAGCTGCTCCCCGGGCAGCCCGTCCCCACTCGGGGTTGGGAAGAGGTTCTTCCTTCCCAGGTGCAAGACTTGGCTTTTCTCCTTAGTTTGTTTTCATCAGGATCCCGTCAGACTGTTGGAACCCTCTGGGTGGTTGCCCTGCCCCTGAGTGTGTCCCCTGTGCTGAGGCCACACCTCAAATCCCGGGGGCAGTTTTGGGTCCCTCACAATAAGACGGACATGGAGGGGCTGGAGCGTGTCCAGGGAAGGGAACGGAGCTGGGGAAGGGGCTGGAGCAGCAGGAGCAGCTGAGGGAGCTGGGGGGGCTCAGCCTGGAGAAAAGGAGGCTCAGGGGGGACCTTCTGGCTCTGCAACTCTCTGACAGGAGGGGGAGCCAGGGGGAAGTCAGGTTCTTTTCCCAAAAAAACAAGCAGCAGGACAAGAGGAAACAGCCTCAGGTTGCACCAGGAGAAATTTAGGTTGGATATTGGGAAAAATTCCTCCTGGAAAGGTTTTTCCATCCCTGGCACAGCTGCCCAGGGCAGTGGTGGAGTCCCCATCCCTGGGGAGATTTCAAATCCCTGTGGATGTGGCATTTGGGGACAGGGGTCAGTGGTGGCCTTGGCAGTGCGGGGGGGATGGTTGAACTCTATGATCTTCAGGGTCTTTTCCAGCCTTAAGGATTCCATGAGTCTGTGGTTTTCCCCCTGGTTTGGTGTCACCAGCAGAGCCCATGAGAAGCTCTGTGGCCTCCTCCGAGCCACTGATCCAGATGTTAAACAGGACACGTCCCGGGACAGACCCCCTTGTGATTCCCACTTGTTCCCAACTCCTTTTAGGGTACAACTCGTTAATTCCAACCCTCTGGACCTGACCACCCCACTAATTATTTACCCATCCAGCTGATCCCTCATCCAGAGATGAGACATCCAGATTTAGCAACAGGAATACTGTGGAAAAGCCTGTTAAATCCTGGCTGAAGTCTGTGCCACCTGATGCTTTTCCTTCATCCATAAATCCTGTTGTGCCATCAGATCTGGGCAAATTGTCT
The DNA here is from genome assembly GCF_001715985.3 of Manacus vitellinus. NCBI lineage: Eukaryota > Metazoa > Chordata > Aves > Passeriformes > Pipridae > Manacus > Manacus vitellinus. Next base: position 2,706,238 of record NW_021940696.1, read on the forward strand.
CGAGTCGTGCTGGTTGTCTCCAATCCCCTTCTCCTCCATTTTCCTGGGAATGTGTCCCAGGAGGACTCAGTTCATGACTTCCCAGGGGCTGGAGTGAGGATGGAAGGGCTGTAGTTCCTCAGGTCTTTTTTTTTCAGCCTTTGTTGCAACACTGACCTTTTCCCACTTATTTTTTGTGTCATTTTTTTTTTTTTTAAATGGAATTTTAACTCCTGTGGGGCTGTTGGATCTGTGGGTCTCCCCAGATCATCAGGACTGGGTTTGCTGGGAGATGTTCACCCTGTGTGGTGCAGAACAGGGGGCAGCTGGAGGACCCGGAATTCCAGCGCCACTGTTTGTGTGGGAAGGCTCTTCCCAAGATTTGCTCCATTTCCGGGTGCTGAGGCTTGGGAAGGTCCTGGGAATGTTTGGAAAACACCTCAGCTACCCCACAGAACTTCGGGGTGGGGTCCAGAAGTGGTGATATCTCAAAAATAACAAGTGATAGAGGTGGAAGTGAGCGGATCTGAGAGGAATTTCCCTGAAGAGTTTGGAGTTTTCCCGAGGTAAAACTGAGTTTAACAGAAAGGGGAATTTCCAACAAGCATTCCCAGCATTCCCGCTCTTTTCTCATCCCCTGCTTATGGATTCATGAGAGAATCATGGAATGGTTTGAGTTGGAAGGGGCCTTAAAGGTCATCTAATTCCATCTAATTAGAGACACCTAATTAAGAGTGGCACAGACTCAGGGAGGACTTTGGTCCAAGCCTCCAATAAATTGGCCAAATTTGAAGTTCTATTTGGGATTTCAGGGCCATATCCAGTTAAATTTTGAGCATTTCAAGGGTTGGAGACTGTCCAGCCTCTCTGGGTCCCTACTCCAGTGTTTGACCTCCCATGCTGTAATTTTTTCCCCCCGTTTTATTAACTTGAATTTCTCTTTTTTGCATTTTTTTCTCTCGTTTTTCTTTTTGGTGGCCTTGAACGTGTAGCAAACCAGCAGCTCTTTCACATCCCACTTTTAAACCCCATTCTATCACAACTGCCACAGGGCTGATGCTGATATTCAATGTTTAGGACTTATTTTTGCACCTAAAAATGAAGAAATTTATATTAAATTTAAGTTAGATGACCCTTAGTGCTGGTTCATAGTGACATTTAAAAGATATTGGAGTATAAAACTAGTCCCAAATTTGACCCTGGTGAAGCAGTTCCAGTTTTTCCTGATTATCCCCAGAACTGGAAGGAGAGGAACCCTCTTAGAAGTGAAGAGTCTTGGCCTTAGAGGGATTATCTCTGGGCTCCAGCTGTGGAAATCATGGAAAAATAAAAGGGATAAGATATGGATGGAAGGGAAGTTGTGAGAATATTCTGTCCCTGTCTTACCTTGTGTTGTCACCCTGGGCTTTAAAGTGGAGGACATGTAAGAGGGGGACTCTAAGAGTGCAGGAACAGGAGGCTTTGGAATCACAGAATCATGGAATTGTTGAGGTTGGAAAAGACCTTTAAGATCATTGAGTCCAGCACTGCCAAGGCCACCACTGACCCCTGTCTCCAAGGACAACATCCACGGGGATTTGAAATCCCCCCAGGGATGGGGATCCACTCCTGCCCTGGGCAGCTGTGCCAGGGATGGAAAAACCTTTCCAGGAGGAATTTTTCCCCAATATCCAACCTAAACTTCTCTTGGTGCAACCTGAGGCTGTTTCCCCTTGTCGTGCTGCTTGTTTTTTTGGGAAAAGAACCTGACCCCCCCCGGCTCCCCCCTCCTGTCAGGGAGTTGCAGAGCCAGAAGGTCCCCCCTGAGCCTCCTTTTCTCCAGGCTGAGCCCCCCCCCCAGAAGATCCACAAGCTCTCTTTAGGAATCTGTGTTAGATCCCAAAATCTCTGTATTTTATGGATGAATTACCCCGTGGGAATCATCACTTGCTGACCAGAAACTCCACATTCAATTTTATTTTCTGGGAGTGTGTTTGTTGGGGGGGAGGAGGGGGCTGGAAAATCCCAACCCACCACGTTTTCCCCATCCCCGAGAGCGGGTTGGTGCCCAGCTGCCGGTTCCTGTTTTCCTGTGGGTTGTTTCTCATCCTAAAGGCCTATAAGCACTGGAAGCTGGGAAATGATTTCCATCCTGTTTTCCATAAATCCCTTCTTTTACGAAGGGGTCTCGAGTCGAGGCTGGACATTAATTCTCGACGTGTTTACAAATATTTTGCTCAGGAAAAGGCCGAGCAAACGTCCAGGACGGGCTTCTGACGCATATTCCCCCCTGTTTCAGTCCTTTGTTCAGGAAAATGTGGAAACGGGGCAGTTGTTGCACAGGGAACAAACGCTGCCCTCGCATTCCAGGAGCCTCTCGCTGCCGCGGCGGAGCGGTGGGAGGATGAGAAGCTCCCAAAATCCACAAAAAAACAAAAAAAAAGGTGGTTTCAGGGTCGTATTTTATGGAGGTGAGGGAAAATAATCGCTGTGCACAAAGGCAGGGGTGTGTGCAACACGTTCCCAAGGGGAGTTTTGCCCTCAGAGGGGTTTTTCCTTGGCTCTGCTCTCCTGGATCCCTCGGTACGAGGGGTTTGGCTGCGGAGAAAGGTGTCTCGTCTCTGTTATGGTTTGGAGCTGGGGGTCTGGGTGGCTTATGATCTCCTAGTTTCTCCTTCTTGTGGAAGCTTAATTGTCTCCTCACAGACACCCAGCAAGCCACAAGAGCTGTTTTGGGGAGCAGGGGTTTGTCTTTTTTGCCTTTAAATCTTCTCTCCTGACTTTACAAACCTCCGGCTTTGTCTTGCCCCGGCCGTGGCTGTTGCGTGGCGTTGGAACGCCGTGAAATCCTTCAGGATAAAAACTTGTTAGGAGAAAACAGAGCCTGAAAAGCTGCTCCTGTTCCAACTTGTAATGGTTTAAAGTATTAACCAAAGGACATGGGTGGATCTGTGTGGCAAACTCTGCGTTTAGTGGATGCCACAGGACGTGTTTTCTACTGGTGCTGGATGGGAAGGTTCATGATGTTTTTGTCTGTAGACTCTGGAAGTGTTCCAGGCCAGGGAGAAACCTGGGCTAGTGGAAGATGCCCCTGCCCATGGCAGGGGGTGGAACTGGGTGATCTCCAAGGTTCCTTCCAACCCAGCCATTCCATGATTACACGGGTGCACGTTATATTTTGTTGCTCCCTAGAGAGGGTGGTGGTGTCTCCTTCTCCACAGAATCACAGGCAAAGGTTGGAAGGAACCTCTGGAGCTCACCTTGTCCAGCTCCCCACAGAGCAGGCTCAGCTCCAGGGGGGTTGTTCAGGTCCGTGTCCAGGTGGGATGGAGCTCCCCAGGTTCTCTGGGCAGCTTTTTCCAGTGTTGGATCACCCTCATGGTGAGAAGGTGTTCCATGGAAATTCCCGTGTTTCAGTTTGTCCTGTTACCAGGCACCACTGAGAGGAGTCTGCCTCTACCTTCTTGGTTTCCCCCAGTGAGTGTTTGAACACATTGAGAAGGTCCCTCAGGGCCTTTTCTCCTCCAGGCCGAGCAGCCCCAGATCCTCCTGCCATATACCATGTTCTCCCATCCCTGAATCCCTGAATATCCTTGTGGCCCTCCTCTGGGCATTGCCTGTTGTGGTGGTGACCCCAGACCCAGATCCAGCTGTGTCTCACCAGGGCTGAGCAGAAGGAAAGGATCCCCTCCCTCATCCTGCTCATGGTGTCTCCCCCAACCCTCAGGTCCTTTCCTACTTTCCCAGGCCGTTCCTCCCCAGGGGCAGAATTTGGCATTCCTTGAACTTCATGAGGCTCCCATTTCTCCATCCTGCCCAGGTCCCTCGGAATGGCAGAACCATCAGGTGTGGGGGGACCACATGGGAACCGTTTCTCCCCGTGGCCTGCACTGGGTTGGTTTCCCCTTGGCACAGCTCTGGGTCACAGAAATCTTCCCAATGGGACATCTCTTCCCACTGGGACAGATCTTTGTATCCCTTGACTTGCCCTTGGTGTCTCTTGGCTTCCCCTTGGCGCAGCTCTTCCCAACTCTACCCTCAGTGAATTCATGGACGATGCCAAGTGTGGTGGGAGTGTTGACCTGCTGGAGGAACCTGGATTGATGGGCTGGAACCAAGGGTGGGAGGTTCCAAGTGCAGGACCAAGTTCCAAGCCCTACACTGTGGCCACAACAACCCCATGAAGGCTCCAGGCAAGGGCAGAGTGGCCGAGAAGCCGCCTGGTGGGAAAGGCCCTGGGAATGCCAGTGACAGCGGCCTCGAGCTGTGCCAGGGGAGGTTTAGTTGGACATGGGGAGGAATTTTGTCACTGAAAGGATGCTGAAACATCGGACCAGGTTTCCCAGGGCGGAGGTGGAGCCCCATCCCTGGAGGTGTTTAAGGACTGGCCGCAGCGCTCGGCGCTCTGCTCTTGTTGCCCGGGGGCCGTTTGGCCACAGGACGAACTCCGTGATCTCAGAGGTCTCTTCCCACCTATTTCTTCCGTTGAGTCTTCGATCTCTTGTGCCCCTCGGCCTCCTGCTCCTCCTGGGGCGGGTTTGGGAAGTTGGCCTCCAGCCACATCAGCACGCGCTGCTGGCTCGTCATGCGGCCCAGCTGCCGCAGCCCGGCCTCGGTCAGCGGGGCCCCCGTCACCCACGTCGAGGAGTCCTCGCTGGCCTCCGAGGGGGCCCCCTGGCTCTGCGCCCTCGAGGCCGTGCCCTGCTCCCTGTGGGGCTGCTGGGGGGTGTCCCTGCTCCTGCTGGCCGGCCCGGGCTGGTGGCTGGTGGTGGCCCCGGGCGGGGAGCGGGTGGCCCGTGCCGGGCTGACGGGCTCGCTGGAGGAATCGTCCTCTGGCACCCTAGAGCGGGGCACGAACGGGCTCTGCCAGGGGGACAGAGCAGAGAGGATGAGTGGCCGTGGGCCTCGTTCCCACCTCGCTGTCAGCAGCTCCTGGGATCGGGATTGGGGTTGGGATTGGGAAGATGTTCGGTCCTGTCTCCCTGCATCTTTGTGGTGGCTCCCAGTGGCCCCAGAGCTCTGTGGGCTGGGCAGCCATGGCAGCCTCATCCCATGGAGGGGCGAGGTCTGGCCCTAACTGCCCCGTGTCCCACCTCTGGTTCCCTGTGTCCCACTTGTAGTTCCATCTGTCCCAGTGTTGTTCCCTGTGTCCCACCTGTGGTGCCTTGTGTCCCATCTGCATTTCCCTGTATCCCACCTGAGGTTCCCAGTGTCCCATCTGCATTTCCCTGTATCCCACCCGAGGTTCCCAATGTCCTATCTGCAGTTCCCTGTGTCCCACATTTGGTTCCCCATGTCTCACCTTTGTCTGCTGTGTCCCACCTGTGGTTCCCTGTGTCCCACCCCTCTGGCTTCTTGTGTCCCACTTGTAGTTCCCTGTGTCCCACCCATGGGCAGGAGGAGTAGTGGGATGAAGGCACAGCTCAAGCCCATCCCCCTCCCCATCCCAGCTCCGTTTGTCCCCATCCCATCTCCCTGTGTCCCCATTCCAGCTCCCTGTGTCCCCATCCTATCTCCCTGTGTCCCCATCCCATCTCCATAGACTCCCATCCCATCTCCCTGTGTCCCCATCCCAGCTCCCTGTGTCCCCATCCCATCCCATCCCGTCCCATCCCTCACCTCGCGCCGTCTCCTCTGGTTTGCCTTCACTTTGCTGGAAGTGCCGGGATTCGCCCTCTCCGCCATTCCCGTTGTCCTGAGCCACAGAGGGATCCCGGGAGCTGCTGCCTCCTGGGGGGAAAGGGGGGGCTCCCCTGGGAGCGGCACCCCCGGGATCTGTGCCCCCAGAACCCCCTGGGGTCACCCCCGTGTCACAAAGGGACATCCCAGCACTCATGGAAACCATGGAACCATCCAGAGCCAGCTGGAACTGGTTGGAGCTGGTTGGAACTGGTTGGAAGTGGCTCGTGGGGCAGCCCCCTGCTCTCCCTTCCCAGCCCCATCCAGCCCAAGCCTCCCCATTTCCCTCCCTGATGCCAGTGGAGACCCTCACTCCGGGCTCTGGCTGCCTCTGGATCCCTCTGGATCACGACTGACTTTGCTCTGGGCCTTTATTTTTCTCCCAGCCTTGAAATCTCTTTAAAAGATGTCATAAATGCTTAGTTTGGGGATTTTTTGGATGGTTTTGCTCTTCTTCCTCGGGGAGGGACGTGCTAGGGGGAACGTTGTGCCAGTGGGTGCTGGGGAGGGGGGTCTCATGTGGGTTTATCCTGTCTCATCCAACTCCTGGGAGTAGGGAAGGGTCTCAAAATCATGTGTTTTATGGGATTTTGAGCAGCAAAGACTTGGCAAGTCAGAGCAGTTCAGGGTAAGAATGTGGAGTGAGATACTGGGAAGAAATCGGGGTCTCGGGGGTCTTTTCCAACCTAAATGATGCCGTGGATCTGTGACCCAAAGGGACCTCCCCAAAAACACATGGCTGTCCAGGATTTGGGTGGCAGGGAATGCCAGAGCCTGTCCTGGGCACTGGGGGTTGTCAGAGGTGACACCGGTGTGAGGTGACACTGGGTGGGTGATCTGCTCAGCCTGGGGGTGGAGCTGGAAGGGAAAGGAGGTGGGTTAAGGAACATCAGGGAGTGTGAGAGAGAATCATGGAATCATGGAATGGTTTGGGTTGGGAGGGACCTTAAAGCTCATCCAGTCCCACCCCC
>NW_021940696.1:2713290-2714485 GCF_001715985.3 Manacus vitellinus
CAGCTCCACGTCCTTGTGCTGTTGTTCCCAGGGCTGGAGCAGCTCTGCAGGGGGGTCTCAGCTGAGACAGGGGCAGAGGGGCAGAATCCCCCCCTGCCCTGTTGCCCACGCTGGGGGATCAGCCCAGGGCACGGGGGGTCTGGGCTGGGGCATCTCAGCCTCTCACCCACCAACACCCTCAAATTCTCCCCAGAGCTTCTCTCCATCCCTTCTCTCTCAGCCTGGATTTGTGCTGGGATTTCCCTGATCCAGGTGCCAGACCTTGCTCTTGGCATTTTTGAACATCACGAGGTTCCCACAGTCCCACCTCTCCAGCCTATCCAGGTGCCTCTGGATGCCCCATCCCTTCCAGATTCCACTCAGTCAGTGACCACCACCCTCCCAGTGCCAGCCCAGCTGTGGCTTCCCCATGTGGAGACCCTATGGAACCTACAGCATCACTTTATATGGAATTGCACCTTGGACTCATTTTCTGTGGATTAATGCCTTAAAAAGGGGCAAACCCCAAGTTGCCAAATGTGGAAAGGAGCTCCTAGACACGACCTCCTTCCCAGTAGGGAGGGTGTATCCAGTCCTGGATGTGCTGCTCCTCAGCTTGGAGCAGGCATTCGGAGCAGGAGGTTTATTTATCAATTTATCTTGTTTGGATTTCTCGGTGCTCCCCAACCATCCCCCCACGTTCTGCCAGGGCAGAACAAAATAACAAATATGCAAATGTAGTTTTCCAACCCAAACATTTTCCAGCAGAGTTGGAGGAACGAGCTTCATTTGGGCTGGAACGGGGTGTGTGGGATTGGTCCTTGTCTGCTCCGTCCCGTGCCTGCCCTCGGATTCAGGGAGGGGGAGAACAAAGAGTTTGAACTCGAATAATCTGCAGAAATATCCCCATTTCGGGATCTTTTCCTCCCCTGTGTGTCTGAAATTAATGCAAAGCCCTGTCTGTTGGTGATTTTGGGCTGTCTGGGAGGACCCACATGGCTTAAACCACCCAACACTAAGCAGGCTGTGAGAAATGGGGGAGATTTGGGGCAAATCGGGGTCTTCTCCCTACATTTCATGTCCTATCCTTCGGCTCCTTTCCCTCCCTCCGGACCTCATCCTTCATCTTCCTCAAGGACTCCTCCTGCTTTCTTGAATTGAGGTTATTTCCCCCCCTCCTAATTGATGGGAGCCCTGACAAGAGCTGATTAGCTGG
>NW_021940696.1:2714674-2715867 GCF_001715985.3 Manacus vitellinus
ACCCTGTGGCCTTGTCCTGGATATATTTGTTTCTCTGGCAGCTCATTCATGATAAAGTTTTAATGAATCCTAAATATATTATGAAAAAAACAACAACAACAACAACAACAACAACAAAAAAAGGCACGTGGGTGGAAACCAGTTTTACGCCGGGAAGTGTTGGTTGTGTGGAGAGGGTGGATTGGGAGCAAGAGGAGCGGAAAGGAGCATCCCCGGGTGCTTAACCTTCACCTGGAATGGGGGGAAATGGCCAGAAATCCGACCTGGAATTCGGATTGTGGATGCTGTGGAGGGCGAGGGAGTCTCTGCCCACATCATCGCTCCGTGACTTCCCAAAAAGTCCGACCGGAGGAGGGGAGGGGGAGGCCGGAGAGGGAGCCGTGTTTTCCAGAATGAGAAACACAGGCTACTTGTTCAGTCAACTCGGTTTAGGTCAAACGTGGTTATGGAAAACAGATGATTGCTGGTGATCAGGCTGTACTTTGACAAATATCCCATTGTTTGAGCGTGCCGTGATTTCCTCGGAGCGTTTCCCGGTGCGGGTCCTCCGGCTCGGAGCCTGGCAGTGGTGTGGGGCTGGGAGCTCCGAGCCCGAGGATTTGGCTCTGTGGGAGGGGTTTCTGCTCTTAAGGATTAAAATAGGGGCTCTCAGCAAGGCTTGGAAGGATGTTTCCCATGTGCACCTTGGATCCCGCGCTGCCGGGTGGAGGTGGATTTGAGGGATGCCAGTGCTGGAGAGGAGCTCCCTGACACGAGCCCTGTGTTGCTTTGAGTTATTGTGAGTTCTTCCATGGTTCCCCCTAGAAAATGTTCACCTGCAGATTTTATCTGGGGGGGTACAAAGCTAATTATTCCCCTTTCAGAGCCAGGGCTGGTGAAGCTGAGATAAGTCCTTGTGTGTGATCCCTGACTCCGGTTTTACATGAGATAGGAAGGGAGTGTTTAATCTTAAAGTCATGGAATGGTTTGGGCTGGAAGGAACCTTCAAGACCATCCCATTCCACCCCCACCATGGGCAGGAACACCTCCCACTAGACCAGGCAGTTCCAAGCCCTGTCCAATCTGGCCTTGGACAGTTCCAGGGATCCAGGAGCAACCACAGCTTCTCTGGGAAATTCTTTCCAGGGCCTCAACACCCTCCCAACCAGCAATTCCTTCCCAATATCCCATCTATCCCTGCCTTCTGGCAGTGG
>NW_021940696.1:2716177-2719211 GCF_001715985.3 Manacus vitellinus
AATCTCTTGGCTTCTGGGATGCAAGGGACTAACTGAGCTTGGGTAACTGTGGGAACAAGCTTTGCTTTCATTGCACCAAGGTTGAATTTTCCCCAAAGAGCCCAGAAGCTCTTTGCCCTTGCCTGAGGTTGGTTTGTGCTCCAACATGGACCAGCTCATGTCCATGGGGATATTTGGGAGAAGATTGGCTTGATCACTGTGTGAGCAGGTGGATCAGGTGCTCAGGATGTGTGTGCAGGTGACTGGGAAGTTAAAAGCAGAAATGAGGGTAATGCACAAACCTCTTTCTGTGGCAGGAGAAGATCTTGGAGCAGTGACAGGAATTGTTCCATCAGGCACCGAGAAGAGCAGTGGAAGGGCTGGATCTGTGGATGGTCCTGGTCACTGCCACGGCTTTTAGAAACACACGCTGTTATTTGATGGATTTTGTCATCTGAAGACAAAATCAAAGCCATGAAAAATTACTGGAAAACCAGTTTACATTTGGCTCCTTATCGGTGTCACCCGCCCCGGGGGGACAGACGGGCCTTGGATCTTCTCTTGCGCCGCTCCCACTCCGAGATAAACTCCGGCCCGTTAATCATGGGAGAGGATTTGTGCGTGTTCTTTCCAGTCCTTTGGAGCAGCATTAGCTCCGAGGAGCTGGGAAAGCTCCAGCTGTCATTCCCGGAGAAGTTTAATGTCCTTCTCGCCTTTTCCAGCTCGGCGCGCTCGGCGCTTCACTTCATTCATCAGCCGCGGCAGCGCCAGCTCTGCAGCCCCTTCTACTTTCCAGCCATTAAAAAGGAAAAGTTTTAAGATACAAAAAAACCCCCCCGAGGGGAACGTTGTGAGGTATTTGAGCCTTTCTGTTCCTCCTGGATGAAAATATCTCCTTGTGACGGCGCGGATCGATCCGATAGATCCGAACGCGCCGCTTTGTAAAAGCTCGGCCGTGAGCTCGGTGTTTGTGCAGCAAAGCAGCACTCCCTGACTGGGATGATGGGATGTTAAATCACATGCTGGACTCAGGCAGCAGTTTGAACTCGGTCTAATTTAAGGAACAAAGCTAAGCAGAGTAACAAAACAAGTGGTACTTGGGGAGCAGAGGCTGAACGCTCGCGCTCCCTCCGCTCGTTAAATGAGCCCAGCGGCTCCAGCCCGATGACTGAGCAGTAGCAAAGGCACTGAATTATTCCTCCTGATACTAAAGAGAAAAGAAAACACATTTCTGGTCACCATTTAAACCTCTGAAATGTGATGGAAGTGGAATTCGTGTCTTGGGTTACTCGGAAGGTTTGCTGTGGCTGCTTGTCCGTCACGTTGGGGGGAACTTCCTTCAGACCTGAAAATCCCTGTGTTTCACTAAAATTCCCTGTATTTGGCTCGTGGAGATTTACACCTCCAGGCAGACGCTTGACTTGCAGCTGAGATGCCTTTGCCTACTCTGAACAGGAGCCCAGCCTGGGTGGGCAGAGACCTGGGCGAGCCCATGGTGAGCAGTGTCCGTCTCTCCTCCCAGGGGACAAGGGACAGGAGGAGAGGGAACGACCTCAAGTTGTGCCAGGGGAGGTTTAAATTGGATATTGGGTTGTCAGTCATTGGAACAGGTGATGGAGTCCCCATCCCTGGAGGGATTTAAAATCCCTGTGGATGTGGCCCTTGGGGACAGGGGTCAGTGGTGGCCTTGGCAGTGCTGGGGGAGTGGTTGGACTTGATGACCTCAGAAGGTTTTTCCAACCTCAGTGACTCTGGGATTCCATAAGAGGCTGGAATTGGTGTGAAAGGGGACAGTGAATCTGGGAGTCTCCTGTTGCAGGGTGTCCTTGCATCCCTAAGGATGAGGAGCATTTCCATCTCCCCATCAGCAGGGTTTTGGTGGCCCAAGAGTTTTACATCTCCCTGCAGAGTTTCTCTCCTGCTTCTTTCCCAACAAACTGCCCTGTCCCAGGACACCAGAGGGTCACTGACTCTGTTGCTGAATTTGAAATCTCACATTTCTAATTTGGGAACTTTGATCCAGCCTGGGAAGAGAGGCAGGTCTTCACCTCCTCATCCTCTCCATGGTCACTGTCTGTTCTGCTTTCAGGGATCAACATACACTTAAAAATGCCCTTTCTCCTGGAAACTCATCCTAGATTTTTGCAGAGGTTAAATTCTTAGCAGGGAGATAAACTTGGAAGAGGTGACTGCTCTCCCTTTTCCCCTTGCAAAGCTCCCTGAAACCCAGGATGCTCCTGGAAAAGGAAGATGGGTTGTGAAGGCAAGTTCTGAAACCAGGTGTGTGATTTCACTTCAGAAATTCCTTGGAAGGGGCAGCATCCATCTGTTCTGTGCATGTTTGCCTCTCTTTGTCCATGGACTTCCTGCAGGGCTGGAAGATGGAGCATCACTTCTTCATCCTCCTCATCTCCTTGTGATTGGGAAGGACTGAGGGTTTGGATGAGTGGAATTCTTTCCAGAGCTGCCTTTTGCAGCCTGGCAGCCCCTCCAAAGGCTGCAAAATCAGCTTTATTGGTGGGAGAGGGGTGTCTGCTGCACAGGTAGAGCCGAGCTGCTGATCCTTCCTTCATCCTGGAGTCTGTAGGAAATGATTTCCATGAGCTCCTTCCATCCCATTGAGTGCTTTGAAGATAAGAGCACCTGAGCCTGAGTTTTCCATGGCTATCCAGGGCCTGGGGGAGGCTCATTCTGTGATTCTACGATTCTATGATTGGCTGTGCTACTCTGACAACCCCCAGATCTGGGGCTTGTTTGCAGTTTTTTGGTGGCTTTTGAGTCCTCTGAACCACGAGACACTTCCCAGCTTTGTCACACAAGCTGGAATTTTCTAAGGGAGAATATAAATTATAAGCATTGTTTTCATCATCATGGAATCATGCAATGGTTTGGGTGGGAAGGGACCTCAAAGGCCTTCCAGTCCCACCCCCTGCCATCTGCAGGGACACCTTCCACTAGCCCAGGTTGCTCCAAACTGGCTTGGACACTTCCAGGGATCCAGGGGCAGCCACAGTTCCTCTGGGCAGCCTGGGACATGGCCTCCCCACCCTCACAG
>NW_021940696.1:2719669-2721179 GCF_001715985.3 Manacus vitellinus
GTGTTGTGATCCCAAACCTCTGTTTTCTCTGAAACGTTGACACAGCTCCTTCAGACACCTCCAATTTCCACGGGCATGGGAAGCTGTTGGGCAAATTGATGGAAAAAAATCCATCAAATAACAAGACCTGGCCTGTGGCTCAGGGCGTCCTCACTCCCTCATCTGCTGGAGGCTGAGAAACTCCTCTGGAAAAGCTGGATTGTTGTGTCACTGTTCAGGAACACCCTCAGTAGTGCTGCCTGGGGTTGGGGCCCAGGCTCTGCTGCCCTGGAACATTCCCACACATGTGTCAGGAAAGCTGGTTGTTCCTGCTGGTTCAATTCCAGTTTTATTTCATTCTCCTCAACACCTGCTGGAGCCCCATCCGGGCGGGACATGGGGTGTCTCCTGATGGATCTTGGGCACCACTCTGTGAGTGTGTGAGCACCTCCTGCCTTTGGTCTTGCCAAGGGTTTGAGAAACATTTAATTTCCTTATTTTTTTTTAAAGTTAAGTGTGGTTAAAATACTTCTGACTGATTTGTAGAACAGCAGATAGGGTTTTTTTTTTATCCTAGGAGTTGCTGGGTTTTTTCCCTGTTGTCCCAGTGCAGGTAAATGTGAATGAGGTGAAAGAACTCGTGGCGTTCAGAAAAGAGGGTCTTTCCCAGACTGAGCAGTTGAAGGGCACTTTATTCTCATTTTCATGCCTTTTTTTCCCTTCTGTTTCAAGGATTAGCATTGTTTTCATCATTATAGAATTATGGAATGGTTTGAGTTGGAAGGGACCTCAAAGGCCTTCTAGTTCCATGTCCAGCCATGGGCAGGGACACCTTCCACTAGCCCAGGTTGCTCCATCCTTCCATTTCAAGGATTTATTTCTTTTCAGTGACAGCTTTAAATAGTGATGCAGCTCTCGATTCCACCTTCTGGGGCTGAGGTAAAACACTGGAGCCTGGTTGGAACCCTGAGAGCAGAGCTGGCTCCAGAGATGTCTGGTGTGGAATTTGGGGAGAAGAGCTAGAGGTATGAGCCACCCAACCCTTCCACCAGGCTCAAGAGGCAATTCCAGCCTGGGAATTCTGTTTCCTCCAGGCTTTCTTTTTTTTTTTTTTTTTTCCCCGTGGAATCCTCAATTCTTTGATTTTCCATTATGTTGCCAAAGACAGTTTTCTGTCTCTTCCCTGGTGGCTTTGGGCTGTGAGAACATGAGAAACCCTGATCATGTCCAAAGCAAAAAGAGTTGTTTGCCTTTCTGGTCCCCACCTCCCTGCAGCTGCTTTTGTGGTGATTCCTTGGAGAAAAGGGGGAAATGTTGGATTTTTTTTCTACCAGGGAGCAGGGAATGGGGGGCTGGTGAATACCAGGACCTGGATCTCTGTTCCTGAATTCCTAAGATTTAAATGAGAAGAGAGCATTTGGCTCCCCTCTGTATCACACAAGCAGGAAAAATTCCCCATTTCTCACCAAAATGTGGTTTCCTCCCATTGGGAAAACTGGAGCATCTGTAAAAGGGACTGATGTGGGAAGAA
>NW_021940696.1:2722724-2725131 GCF_001715985.3 Manacus vitellinus
TTTTTGTTTTGAGAGGGTTTTGTTTTACTGCAGCTTAATCTACAGGCCTGTCCCTAAAAAGCAAATAGAGCAGTTGACCTGCTGTGCAAATTAGCCATATGGTGAAGTGTAATATCCCGCTGCCCCTCATTACCGTGCCGTAGGAAAAGCTCTCCCCTTTTCACAGGCCAAGCATATTAAAGTGGCCTTTTCAGCGTTTTCTTCCATATAAAACTGTCTTCACTCCTGTGGCCCGAGCAGTTAAAAGGGAACTCCAGCTGCAGCCAGGAGGGTGAAATTAAAGGCTTTTACCCTGCTCTAAATGGAAAATAGATATTGCTTCCTATGGCCAGGCCTGGGGAACAATGCTGCGCCGCCGGCCCCGGCGCTGGCACGGGGGTAATGGCCTGATTTTCTGGGAGGAAGGAGCCCTGCTCCTTTGAGAGAGGAGGTGTTGGGCGTCTACCTTGGAGGAAGGGGGGGTGAGGGGGAAAATCTTACCTATTTTGCTCTTAGTTAACTAATTCCTGGCCAGGCTGAGCGGTGGGAAGCTGTACCAGGAGCTGCCGCGGGACCCCAGGATGGGCAGCAGCTCTTGTGCCCAAAGAAAAGCCTTGTGAACCTTCACTCTGTAGAGACCAGTTTTAACCCCAAATTTAAAATCAATTTTGTGCTGTATGGATGTCCATGTGAACCTTCCTCCTGTAGAGACCAGTTTTAAAACCAAGTTTAAAATCAGTTTTCTGGTGTATGGATGTCCATGTGTACCTTCACCCTGTGGAGACCAGTTTTAAAACCAAATTTAAAATTTTAAACCAAATTTAAAATCAGTATCCTGGTGTATGGATGTCCATGTGAACCTTCACTCTGTAGAGACCAGTTTTAAAACCAAGTTTAAAATCAGTTTTCTGGTGTGTGGATGTCCATGTGAACCTTCACTCTGTAGAGACCAGTTTTAAAACCGAGTTTAAAATCAATTTTGTGTCATATAGATGGCCATGTGAACCTCCCCGCTGTAGAGACCAGTTTTAAACCCAAATTTAAAATCAATTTTGTGGTGTGTGGATGTCCATGTGAACCTTCCCCCTGTAGAGACCAGTTTTAAAACTGAGTTTAAAATCATTTTTTTGGTGTGTGGATGTCCATGTGAACCTTCACCTTGTAGAGACCAGTTTTAAAACCAAATTTAAAATCAGTTTTGTGGTGTGTGGATGTCCATGTGAACCTTCCCCCTGTAGAGACCAGTTTTAAAACCAAGTTTAAAATCATTTTTTTGGTGTATGGATGTCCATATGAACCTTGTTTGCCCGACCAGGGCTGGTTGGGAGCTCCCCTTGGATCTCCGTGCCCATCCTTGAGGGATGAGGAGGGTTTTTTCTCTCCCACCTCTCCCATCTTTGCTGATGGAGGTGGCCACCAGCACTGGACTGGTTGGTGGAGCAGGAGGGAGGTCCCTGGATCTGTGATTTCAAGCTTTGTTTTCTTCTTGCTTTTGCTTTGCAAATTTTTTGTTGCTTTAAATTAACTTATGAAACCAATGACTGGAGAGAGGGAAGGGAGGACTGGAACTCCATTGGAACCTTCTGGGTGGCCTTTCTGCTCTCATGGCCCTGGGTAGCTCTTGGTTAGAGTTTGTTTTATAGTCACAGGATGGTTTGGGTTGGAAGGACCTTCCAGCCCATCCTGTCCCTGCCATGGGCAGGGACACCTTCCACAAGCCCAGGTTGCTCCAAGCCCTGTCCAACCTGGCCTTGGACACTTCCAGGGATGGAGAGTCCACAGCCTCTCTGGACAACTTCAGTTGACTGTCTCCTGACCTCTGGAGTGCTCTTTTCCTTTGGGATCACCTTTGGTTGTGCTCCTTGGCCTTCTTCCTCTTCACTAGGTCTCCATTAATTTATTTTCAGGTGCTTGAGTCCAAGTCCATTAAGTCAGGAGGGTCCTACCAGTACCCTGGGGTTGGATACAAGCCCTGAAACCATGGGAAGTTCACTTTGAACCTTGGGATTTAATGCTTAAAGAAGGAATGGGTTGCAGTCTTTCATCCAGGGCACAGGAGAAGGAATGGGTTTCAGTCTTTCATCCAGGGCACAGGTTGGAGTCAGGGCTGGGTGGAGGGGAAGTGTCGGATTCTACAGCTGGGATGGGGCAACCCTGGATGTGGGGACAGACTGGGAATGAGAGGCTGGAAAGCAGTGCTGGGAAAGAGTCCTGGAGGTCCAGTTGGCCCTGAGCCAGCAGTGCCCTGGCAGCCAGGAGGGCCAACCTGTCCTGGGGGGCATCAGGGAGGGGATTGTCCTGCTCTGCTCTGCCCTGGGGTGGCCTGTCCTGCAACATTGGGGCAGTTTGGGGGGACACAGTGGGAGATATGGAGCTGTTGGAGTGTCCAAAGGAGGGCAGTGAAGGTGGGGAAGGGCCTTGATTGGAA
>NW_021940696.1:2725558-2729757 GCF_001715985.3 Manacus vitellinus
CTTTTATTTGTAGAAGGGGACTGAGGTACTGACCAGCAAAACAGGTTGGAAAATCAGCTTAGCCAGGATGGTGGAGACATTCCTGTCCAGGACAAGGCAGGATTGGGATTGTCCTCCTCTTACACGTGCTCTTTGAGCCGTGCAGGACACGTTTGGCTGATCCTCTGGGGCACAGGGTGGGACTCTTGGGGCTGGGCCTGTGCAGGGCTGAGGGTTGGACTGGCTGATCCTTGTGGGTCCCTTCCAACTTGGGATATTCCAGGATTCTGTGGTGATCAGAGGGCTGCTCCAGAGGTTGCAGAGCTCCGAGGGAGAGACTGAGGGAGAGACTCAGCTCCAAAGGGGCTCTTCCCTCTCTCTTCCCCCCACGCACTTCTCTGCTTCCCTTTATCTCTTTGTTTTCGGTATCGAGGGGGGTGTTTACAGTCAACAAACAGTTCCACGGAGCAGGAGCCTCCTTTTTGATCCCCGAGCACCTGTGTGTGTATCCATGGGATATTATTTGGGAATATTTACGTGTTTCAAGTTAAGCATCTGCTCAAGAGAGTCGGACTTCTTTGTGCCTCATTAGTGGCTACTGGTGTTCTCTTATCTCCAGAGATCTTCAGGGCATGTTGAATTTATTTTCTTGGCAGTTTTTCCGTGGCTGCACGAGCTCCTGGTGGTTTGTTTAAGCACTGGAAAACCTGTCTGAGCTCAAGGAGTGTTTGGACAAACGCTCCCAGGCACAGGGTGGGATTCACGGGGTGGGATTCTCAGGGTCTCCTGTGCAGGGCCAGGAGTTGGACTTGCTGATCCTCATGTGTCCCTTACAACTCAGCATAATCTGTGACTATCACCTCATAAGAAACCCTACCTGTTTCAACTGATTTCAGGGTAAAAAAAACGGTGGTTTGGAGGATTTTAAAGCTTCTGTGCTGCTTTGGATGAGGTCTGGCCCATCCAAACTGCTGTTTCTTGAGGAGTTGGACCCGTGGGGCCAGTTTGGGGCACGTCCATGGAACTCTGGGGTTATGAGAGGGGAGCAGAGGTGGGATCCAGGTCGGATGGAGTGACTTTTTGGGCATTGACACGATGCCAAGTGTTGTTTGGCACTCGGAGGCAAATGAAAATGAAACACTGAAAGAGGGACTGGTTGAGCCAGGTGAGGGTGACACAGCCCAGGGCTCTGCTCCTGACAAGGAGGGGGGAAGGAATAAACTGCTCCTTGTTGGAATGAGACTGGGATTGGCTGAACTGTGACTAAACCCCCCCCCTGAAATGGGACATCTGGCCCCAGGTCTGGCCTTTCCTTCTCCCAGAACGTGACTCGTGAGACATGGTTGGTGACCAGGATGTTTGGAGCCCAGGCTGGGAGATAAATCGTGTGTAAAATGCACAGAGGCTTCCAAAATCTCTTGTGTAGGCTGTTTGTAAAGAGTGTTCTCCCAGGCTGGGAGGTGGGATAGGGACAGGGACAGGGTGGGAAGGGACCTCAGGAGATCTCAAGTCCAACCTCCTGCCTGGAGCTGTGAGACCAGAGCAGCTTTCTCAGGGCTTTATCCAGTTATTTCTTGAAATCTTCCAAGGATGGAGATTCCAACACACCTCTGGGGGCTCTTTCTGCTGCCTGTCTGCTTTAGTTGTGGAAAACCACCAAAACTTCCCATCCTTACCCACAGAGGGGGCTCCCAAAGCTGTGGTTCCCCGGTCTGTGTCGCTGCAAGGAGCTCAGGGCTTTCCACGTGGGATATTTGGTGTTTGTCCTTCTTGGAGTTCCTCATGTTCACGGTGGTCGTTCCTCCAGCCTGCCAGGACCTCTCCAGATGTTATCCCTGTTGACTTTTCCCCTGATCTGGGGGCATCTGCAAAGTGGATGAGACCTCGGCGTTGCTCCTCAAGATCGTTGGTGAAGGGCCCAAAATTCCTCCTGCTGTCCATTCTACTTGTTATAGGAATCCAAGGCCAGGTTGGACAGGGCTTGGAGCAACCTGGGATAGGGGAAGGTGTCCCTGCCCATGGCAGGGGGTGGGACTGGTTGGTCTTTAAGGTCCCTTCCAAGCCAAACCATTCCATGATTCCATGTAGTGCTGATAAATTAATAAATCCAGGTGGGCAGTGGGTTTAAGACTCTCCTGGAGAAGAAATTAAAACCAAATTCATCACTCTTCGCTTAAATCAGTCTCAGAGGTGTGACTGAGGTGCTCTGTGGATCAGGGGGTACAAAAACCTTCTCCAGGGGCTGTAAAATTGGGCTGTTCAAGTAAATTTGGGCTATTTCTGCCTATTCCGTGCCTGGTGTCAAAAAACCTACAATAAACTGAGCCCAACTTGGGTTTTTCAAGGGAGGACCTGCTCAAAATATATCATCATAGCACATCCCCCTCCTTCCTGTCATGGTAAGGATATTTTAATGTCAGAACTCAGAGGACTCACTGATTTTTGAGGGAATGTTCTGATGATGTTGCAAGTCCAAAGGGTGGCTCAGCCAGGAACATCCCGTGGGAATCGTGGATTATGGATTGCTGTGTGTCACCCAGGGAGCAAATCATGACATGGAGCGTTCCTGCAGGAATTCAGCCATCCAAAATATTGTTATTTACACGCTCTGGATCCCAAAAGTCCCATTTCACGAGGCACTTTCATCATTTCTGGGGACAAGAGCACGAGAAAACTCAGAGCCTGTTTTTTTTCCCCTGTGTAATCCCAGCTCGGTTCGTTTTCACCTCTTGAATTCTTAAACATTTTAAGGTTGTTTTTTGGGGTTTTTTTTTTTCAGCTGCTGGTTTTGCTTTCTTGGGATTCTCTCCTGTTTTCCCTTCCCTGGTGTTCATCCACACTCTTAATTGCCCTCCTCTCGTTGCCAGCTCTGTGAACTCCTAGTTAATTGGGGGAGGAAAGTTCTGCCCCATCATTTTAAAACTCTGGAGGGGCAGTTTGGAAGTGGAAGTTTGGATTCTTCAACTCCCTCAAAAGGATTGAGAATGGGGTGAAATCCTAAAGGATTGAGAATTGGGTGAATCCTGTTAAAACTGAGGGAGGAATGGGAAAAGGAGCTCCTTCTCCTCTCCCCAACCTTGGTTTTATGGTATCATTTTGGTTGGAAAAGCCCTTTAAGATCAGGCCCAGCACTGCCAAGGCCACCACTAAGTCCCCAAGTGCCACATCTACTTTAAATCCCTCCAGTTATGGGGACTCCACCACTGCCAGGGCTGGAAAACCCTTTCCACGGAGAATTTTCCCCAAATATCCAACCAAAAATCTCCCTGGGCCCAACTTGAGGCCGTTTCCTCTCGTCCTGTCCCTTGGGCTGTGAGAGAAGAACGGGATTAAAATATAAAATACAAAAATAAATATAAATATAAATTCAGAGGAGTGATTTCTAAAATAGGGGGATCCCATGACCTGTTCTGGAGACTTTTTTTGGTGTGGTTTCCGTGTTTGTTGGGTTTTTGGGGTTTTATCCAGAGGAGAACAGTAATCAAACATAGGAGACAGAGGACTAATGGATTGTCTGAAGACCTGGGAAGTTGAATAGTCTTAGACAGATCAAACGGGGTAAAGTGGGTGGTCTGAGCTCAAACTGCCACCAAGAGGAAGAAATATTTTCCATTTTTAGGATAATATAATGTCCTGAGCAATGAAAGTATCCGAGGAGACGATGGAGGAATGGATTTAAGAGAAAAGGATGAAAGTGTGAGCGAGAAATATGGGAATATGGTCGAGAGAGATGTCCTGAGGAGGAGTTTGGTGTTGAAAGAACCTCTCCTGAGAGAGTCCCTGATTCCTGGGACAGTCAGAAAAGGCTCCAGCAGGAAAACACTTGGAACAGGGCGCTGGGAGGAAGATGGTTTTGATCACATTGGCAGGACTCTGGGCCATAAATTTTAGGGAAACTAAAATGTGAATAGGATTTTATGATTTTTTTGGGGGGTGTGGTGTCAAAGGTCTTTGCTGTTCCTTCTCTTCACTCCTGCTCCTCCTGGCTGTGGAAAACACTTTTTCCTCTAAAACTCCAATCCAACATGAGTTTAATTTTCAGGGAATATGATGAAATTGGTGCAGATGCTTCATCTGCCTCAAAGCCACTGGGAAAATAAGGATAGAAACCTGAACTGGGGTTTGTCCCAGTGGGGAAGGAGGGGAATGGTGGGGTTGGGGATTTTGGGTCTTGGAGCCAGGCTGGGAGAGCTGGGGGGGTTCCCCTGGAGAAGAGAAGG
>NW_021940696.1:2730365-2732598 GCF_001715985.3 Manacus vitellinus
GTGGAACTGGATGGTCTTTAAAGCCCCTTCCAACCCAAACCATTCCATGATTCCATGAAAGGGAGAAGTTTTTAAGGAGGTGGGATGACTTCTTGTCCTTTCTTCCCTGAAGGAATCCCTGGTGAGGGGGAGGTGAACGGGCAGAATTCCAGCTGAACTGTCTGCCTTTGGTGCAGTCTTAGCAGAAATCTCCCAGATCTGGTCTTTAAAGGTCTGATTGGTGTCTGAGCTGTTCTCCAAGTTTCCAGTAGGTCCTGGAGGTCACCACAAAATATTGGGGAAGTGGCAACTTCTGCTTGTTCAGCAGCAGGGAATAATTGCTCCTCAAATCCTCTGGGATGATAAAACCCAACGTGGTGTCCGGTGGGAGCCCCCAGCCATTGTCACCCAGGTGGCTCAACCTGGTGTGCTCTTGGATGGTTCCAAAGTTAATTTATTAAAGGAATGGGGGAAAAACCCCCCTCACCTTCAGCTTTAAATTTGCACCACAAATCAATTAATTAGTTAATTACCTCTTGTTTATTGAGCAGTTTCCCTCCAAGCTCTCGGTGCTGCTGCCAGGGGTGAGTTGATGAGGGGGGAGATGATCAGGGGTTTTTTTGTGTAGGTTTTGGGAGGTGAGGCACAGCTGAATTTCATAATTATCTTTGGTTTGGTCCAATCAGAGGTGGGGCAGGAGTGGGACAATCCCCTTGTGTCTTGGGAGAAGGAGATGGTCAACACCAGCATCCTGAGAATTCCCAGCTCCCAGGCCTGGGAGAGGAGCTCCAAGGGAGGTCAGAGCTCCCTGCTAGTAGGTCCTCTGAATTTATTGCTTGGCTTAATCACTTCATGTGTCACTTAAATTTTATCACTGGGCTTGATGAAAGTTGTAATAATCCTCCTTGTGCTGTCCCTGATTTCTGGCTTGTGATCCTTCCCTCTCCTGAGGGAAACAGCTTTGGAGAGCAAGGAGGAGACACAGGACAGGGAAATGCTGGTTCCCAGATATTTCTAAAATCCTCCTTTAAATGTCCAGTTAGTTGCAGGTTCAAGTAGATTCTTAACCTGGTCCCAGGAGAAAGGCTGGGATTTGCACCCAGTCCAGGTTTGTCCCTTGCCAGGGTGTTGACACCACTGATGGATGGATGGATGGATGTGCCCAGCATGGATCAGGAGCTGCTCATCCTGTGCCTCCCTGACTCCCACCTGGAATAAAAATTATAATCCAGAGGCAAAAAAACCCTTTATCTTTGCAGTGCAGGGGTGGCAAGAAGGTTTTTTTGGCTGGATTTGAGCACCCTTGGGAACGGCAGAACCGGGTTGGGAGAGCTCTGGGCACCTCAGCAAGCCTGAATTCCTTTGAAACCTGGAGCTCCAGCTCAGAGAAGACAAGGAGCAACTCAGGCTATGGCTCCTCAAGGCTTCTTTGCAGACATTTCATAAGAGCCCGGGAGCTGAGGGCATCCTGAGGCAGCCTGGTTGTATAATGCCAGGACAGCTGGAGAATCATTAAATTACCATCAGGTTGCCTTTTCATTAATTTATTTCCTGGTGTGGAGCAGGTTGACAGCTGGTGCCTCGCTCAGGTGATATTTGTTGTTGCTTGTTGTTTGTTTTGTGAATTCTAAATGAGATTTCTCTCTCTCTCTCTCTTTTTTTTTTTCTTCCCCGTCTCCTTCGGCTCCCAAGAGTTCAAAGGGAGCCGTTGTCCCTTCTCTGAAGTGTTTAGAATCCAATTTCAGACGGAAAACAGCGCGGGCGTGGAGGGGGGGGAGGGAGGGACAGGCGGGGATGAAACGTCCCAGGTTTTCCACCTGGAACGCTCCGGTGGCTCCCGCGGCGTTGGAGGAGCCTCCCGGCTCTGGGGCCTGGGGGTGGGATCCTCCCGTGGAGCCAGGATGGTAAAACAAACCACCCCAGCAGGGCTGCTCGGGGCCCAGGGTGGGGGGTGAGTGGCACCCGCGGGGTGTTCAGCTTTTTGGGATAACCAGCTCTCCTCCGCAGTTGAGCTGGGAGAAAATGAGCTGGGAATTTTATTTTTCCTGAATGTGTCGATGGGTCTCGTAAACTGCTGTAACCCCACACAAGCCACGTTCTCCTGGAATTCCTTGGGTTGGAGAGATCTTAAAGCTCATCCCATTCCCCACCCCTGCCATGGGCAGGGACACCTTCCACCAGCCCAGGTTGTTCCAACC
This sequence comes from Manacus vitellinus, assembly GCF_001715985.3. Classification (NCBI taxonomy): domain Eukaryota; kingdom Metazoa; phylum Chordata; class Aves; order Passeriformes; family Pipridae; genus Manacus; species Manacus vitellinus. The sequence continues at coordinate 2,732,543 of NW_021940696.1, forward strand.
TGGCCTTGGACACTTCCAGGGATCCAGGGCCAGCCACAGCTTCTCTGCCCAACCTG
>NW_021940696.1:2733962-2739109 GCF_001715985.3 Manacus vitellinus
TGGTTGGACTGGCTGATCTCAGAGGGCTTTTCCAACCTAAGGGATTCTGTGATTGCAAATCCGAAGGAATGTTGGATGTAGTGGTTCGACCCCACTCAGTTGTTGCTCACCCTCCACCTCCTCAGAAGATCTGGAGGGATTAAAAATCCCTGTGGATGTGGCCCTTGGGGACACGGGCCAGTGGTGGCCTTGGGTTCAGTGGTGGCTTTGGGGGAACAGTTGGACTCGATGATCTCGGAGGGCTTTTCCAACCTGACCAGTTGAATGATTTTATATTTCAACTCAACCCTGAATTGGGATAATTTGAATTCCCTGAATGAACCTTTCCTCTTTTCCAGGGCGCCCGAGAAACCTTCGAGAGCTACTACAGGAAGCAGAGGAGAAAACAAGCCCGGCTGGTCCTGCAGCCTCCTTCCAACATGGTACCTCCATCCCTGCTCCCTGGGGCATCCACAAAATTCCCAGTGGCTCTTGGGCCACCTCAGTTTTAATCTTTATCCCCTCTCTCTTCCTTGCAGCACGAAACCTTGGATGGCTACAGGAAGTATTTTAATCAAATCGTAGGGTAGGTGTTCTTTTTATACCCTTTTTTATTCCCTTTTTATACCCCCCCAGAAAAAGGGGAGAGGATGAGGAATGTTGGAATTTTTGATGGTCCTTTAGGCCCAAAAGAGGGAAATGAAAGGTGGCTTGTGCTTTTGAAGTGTTGCAGAGTGGATTTTATGGCACCAGTGGGAGCGTGGAGGGACCTGCCAGCTCTTGGAGCAGCCAGTGGATTTCTGGGAATTTCTGGGAATTCGAGGATAAATAACCTCTGTGCACTCTGTGCACCTTCTTGCCCCACTGATGAGGGGAACAGGCCCTCTGCCTTAATTATCCTTGCATATTTCATAGTTATTCTGTGAGGATTTTCCTTGGAAAGGAGGTGATTTTCAACCCCCTGGTCTTTATTATCGCTCCCAAATTTCACACGAGTCTTCCAAACCCATCCCAGCTCCAAGAGGAGGCTTCCAAAGACTTTTTAATCCATCAAACCCAGGGGATAATTGGATATTTTCATCACCACGTGCTAATAATTTCAATATCTAATTATCACCATCACAAATCCAGTGCTGGGCTGGATTTCCTCAGCAAAACACCTCTGAGATTTTTGGGATTTGGGGGGTTTAAAACACCCCCTGTCACTCTCCCTCCCTAAAAATAGGGGGTTTTGGAGCAGCACATTCCAGAACTGGGGGTTGAAGTGAACTCCCTGGCTCTAAATTGTTGTGAGGGTTTGGGATATCTGGATGGGAGAGAGGATTTTTCCCTCCACCTAAAACATTTTCCCCGGAGTTAAAGCATTTTCCCTGTAAATAAAGCCCTTTTCCCTGTAAATAAAGCCCTTTTCCCTGTAAATAAAGCCCTTTTCCCTGTAAATAAAGCCCTTTTCCCTGTATATAAAGCCCTTTTTCCTGTAAATAAAGCCCTTTTCCCAGTAATTAAAACATTTTCCCTGCAGTTCAAGGATTTTCCCTACATTTAGAGCATTTTTCCTTGGAGATAAACCACTTTCCCTGTATTTCCAGCATTTTCCCCTGCAACTGGAGCATTTTCCCTGCAGATAAATCATTTTTCCCTTCATTTAGAAGACTTTTCCTTGCACTTAAAACACTCTCCTTGTATTTAAAGCATTAAATACATTAAACATTTAAACATTACCAGCTAAAACATTTTTCCCTTTCCCTGAAACATTTTTTCCCTGCAATTTGAGCAGTTTCCCTGTATTTAAAGCATTTTTCCCTGTCCTTAAAACATTATTCCCTGCAGTGAAAACATTTCTTCCTGCAGGTAAAGCATTTTCCCTGGAAATAAAGCCCTTTTTTCTGGAAATAAAGCCCTTTTTTCTGGAAATAAAGCCCTTTTTTCTGGAAATAAAGCCCTTTTTTCTGGAAATAAAGCCCTTTTTTCTGGAAATAAAGCCCTTTCCCCCGTAATTTAAACATTTTCCCTGCAGTTAAAGCATTTTTCCCTGCAGTTGGAACATTTTTCCCTGCAATTAGACCATTTTTCCCGGCATTTAAATAATTTTCCTCTGCATTTAAATAATTTTTCCCTGCATTTAAATCATTTTCCCCTGCATTTAAATAATTTTTTCCCTGCATTTAAATAATTTTCTCTGCATTTGGAGCATTTTCCCCTGCAGATAAAACCCTTTTCCCTGCAATTAGACCATTTTTTCCTGGCATTTAAATCATTTTCCCCTGCATTTAAATCATTTTTCCCTGCATTTAAATCATTTTCCTCTGCAGTTAAATAATTTTCTCTGCAGTTGGAGCGTTTTTCCCTGCAGATAAACCCTTTTCCCTGCAATTAGAGCAATTTTCCCTGCATTTAAATCCTTTTTCCCTGCATTTAAATAATTTTTCCTGGCGTTTAAATAATTTTTCCCTGTATTTAAATCACTTCCCCCCTGCATTTAAATAATATTTCCCTGCATTTAAATCATTTTCCCCTGCATTTAAATCATTTTTCCCTGCAGTTGGAACATTTTTCCCTTCAGATAAAATGATTTTTCCCTGCAATTAGAGCATTTTCCCCTGCAGATAAAGCCCTTTTCCCTGCAATTAGACCATTTTTCCTGGCATTTAAATAATTTTCCCCTGCATTTAAATGAGTTTCCCCTACATTTAAATCATTTTTTCCCTGCAGTTAAAGCATTTTCCCTGCAGATAAAACATTTTTCCCTGCAGGTAAAACCCTTTTCCCTGCCATTAGACCATTTTTCTTGGCATTTAAATAATTTTCCCCTGTATTTTAATCATTTTTCCCTGCATTTAGATATTTTTTCCCTGCATTTAAATAATTTTCCCCTGCATTTAAATGATTTTTCCTGCGTTTAAATAATTTTTCTCTGTATTTAAATCATTTTCCTCTGCATTTAAATAATTTTCCCTGCAGTTGGAGCATTTTCCCCTGCAGATAAAATGTTTTTCCCTGCAGATAAAACCCTTTTCCCTGCAATTAGAGCAATTTTCCCTGCATTAAAATCATTTTTCCCTGCATTAAAATCATTTTTCCCTGCATTTAAATAATTTTTTCCTGCATTTAAATAATTTTCCCCTGCATTTAAATCATTTTTTCCTGCATTTAAATCATTTTCCTCTGCATTAAAATAATTTTTTCCCTGCAGTTGGAGCATTTTCCCCTGCAATTAGAGCAATTTTCCCCTGCATTTGAATCATTTTTCCCTGTCTTTAAATACCTTTTCCCTGCAGTTAGATAATTTTTCCCTGCATTAAATCATTTTTCCCTGCATTTAAATGATTTTCCTCTGCATTTAATTGATTTTTTCCTGTATTTAAATCATTTTTCCCTGCATGTAAAGCATTTCCCCTGCAGTTGGAGCATTTTCCCCTGCAGATAGAACCCTTTTCCCTGCAATTAGACCATTTTTCCTGGCATTTAAATCATTTTCCCCTGTATTTAAATAATTTTCCCTGCAATTAGATAATTTTTCCCTGCATTTAAATAATTTTCCCCTGTATTTAAATAATTTCCCCCTGCATTTAAATAATGTTTCCCTACATTTAAATAAGTTTTTCCCTGCATTTAAATGATTTTTCCTGCGTTTAAATAAGTTTTTCCCTGCATTTAAATCATTTCCCCCTGCATTTAAATCATTTTCCTCTGCATTTAAATCATTTTCCCTGCAGTTGGAGCATTTTCCCCTGCAGATAAAACATTTTCCCCTGCAGATAAAACATTTTCCCCTGCAGATAAAACATCTTTCCCTGCAGATAAAAAACATTTTCCCCTGCAATTAGAGCATTTTCCCCTGCAGATAAAACCCTCTTCCCTGCAATCAGACCATTTTTCCTGGCATTTAAATCATTTTCCCCTGTATTTAAAGAATTTTCTCCTGCATTTTAATCATTTTCCCCTGCATTTAAAGCATTTTCCCCTTTATTTAAATAATTTTTCCCTGCATTTAAATATTTTTCTCTACATTTAAATAATTTTCCCCTGCATTTAAATAATGTTTCCTTGCATTCAAATAATTTTCCCCTGCATTTAAATCAATTTTTCCCTTCATTTAAATCATTTTCCCTGCAATTAGACCATTTTCTCCTGCAGATAAAACCCTCTTCCCTGCAATCAGACCATTTTTCCTGTCATTTAAATCATTTTCCCCTGCATTTAAATAATTTTTCCTGCATTTCAGTCATTTTTCCCTGCATTGAAATATTTCAAATGTGCCTCCAACCCTCTTTTCCCGGATGCGCCGATCCCGCGTCTCCATTCCCGGGGGTGGCCCAGGGATGTCTCCAGCTCTCTCCAAAGCTGGAATGTGATGGCAGGGCTGTTGTCCCCTCTCCTCAGGTTCTTCGTGGTGGAGGATCACATCCTGCACACCACGCAGGGCTTGGTCAACCGGGCCTACCTGGATGAGCTGTGGGAAATGGCCTTGTCCAAAACCATCGCCGCGCTCCGGACGCACTCGGTGAGTGGGAGCCTGTGGATCCCTCAGCCCTTGGAATCATGGAATTATAGAGTCATAGAATTGCAGAATCATAGAATCAGAATCATAGAATCATAGAACCATAGAATCATGGAATCACAGAATCATAGAGTCATAGTCATAGAATCACAAGAGTCATAGAATCAGAGAGTCATAGAAACATAGAATCAGAGAATCAGAGAATCAGAGAAACACAGACTCATGGAATCATAGAATCGTAGTCATAAAATCATAGAATCACAGAATCATAGAATCATAGAATCAGAGAGTCATTGAATCATAGAATCATAGAAACATATAATCATTGAATCATAGAATCACAGAATCAGAGAATCGTAGAATCACAGTCACAGAATCATAGAATCATAGAGTCATGGAATCACAGAATCATAGAATCAGAGAATCATAGTCATAGAATCACAGAATCACAGAATCATAGAAACATAGAATCATAGAGTCATAGAGTCATAGAATCACAAAATCATAGAATCACAGAACCAGAGAATCATAGAATCATAGAGTCATAGAATTATAGAATCAGAGAATCAGAGAATCAGAGAAACACAGAATCATAGTCACAGTGTCATAAAATCATAGAATCACAGAATCATAGAATCATAGAATCAGAGAGTCATTCAATCATAGG
>NW_021940696.1:2742114-2744491 GCF_001715985.3 Manacus vitellinus
CAGGAGCTTCCCGGTGTTCCCCGAGTCCATCCCAGCAGTCGTGTTGCCTGGAAAGCTGCCTCCTTCCCCTGAGCTCCCGTGTTCCTAAACACAGAGCTGAACACCCCACTGGGGTGTAAACCCGTGTTTGTTTTCCTTTCAAGTGGGATTTTCTCCGAGGTGGGACCGTGAGGGGGGGCCAGGCCCGACCGCGGGGCTCCTCAGTTCCCCTCGCCTTTGTTGCCCTCCCAGGGTTGTTTCAAGTGATGCCAAACTTGCTGCGTGAAGTGGCTGCCAGGAGAGGGCTTTGCAGGAGTCAGGGAGCGTTCCATGATCTCCCAGCACCGCTCCTGTGGTCATCACCCCTTTTTCTCTGGGCACAGCTCCCCCTCCAGCTCCCACACACACACCAGTGCCCTCCATCCCATACTGGGGCCTGAGGGGAGCTCCCATCTTGGGGAGGTTGTTTCAGTTCTTCCAGTTCAGCCAAATTTGTCCCCGGATTTTCTTCCTCGCCGCAGACAGGGACATCTTCTATCACTTCTGAGAGCTTTAGGGCGTTATCTTTCCTTCTGACTCTTTTTTTTTTTGGACAGTGAGCTGGAAAACGTGTGTCTTCCAGCCTTTCCCACTGATTAATGGAGTTGTTCCTCCTGGAGTTTCCAGTGAGCTTTAAATCTGTTCCCTTTAAATCCGCTTCTCTTTCCAGCTCGTGATCCCTGATTCTATATTTGGGCAAAATCTGCCTGAGACTTTACATGTTTCAGCACAGGGAGGCTTTTCTGTGTCCAGAGTGAGCACGTGGGGGACAGGGGATGGCTCTGGGGGGGACACACACCAGTGCTGTCACTGCGCTCAGTTGTGTCTTTAGGGTTTTGAGCAGCGTCCTGACCTACAATAAATCCTCGTGTTGGAGTTCTGACCATTAATTTGTTGGAATACAAGAAGTTTTCCCTCAGCCCGAGCCGCTGATGCTTCATTACCATCAGACACAACACAGTAAATATTGGATGAGGAGCTGCTGGCGTCCTGCTCCGGCAGTGGTGTTGATTTGCTTCATCTCCTCTCGCTCTCCCAGCAGCTCCTGGGGAATCTTAGAGACACTTCAGGTATCTCTGGAGCACCCAAAGTCCTTCTTCATCATGGAGAGCCTGGAGAGGGGCATTAGGAGGAGAGATACCCTTATCACCCCCCCTGCCCTGGCCCTGGGTGACACTGCTGCAGGATAAAAGCTGCTGGTCATTAGGCCCTGCATTTATTATCGCTCCAGAGATAACACAGGAGGGCTGAGGGCAGGATTTTTTTCCGTGTTGTGAACTTTAAACCCATGTTTTCCTCTCTCCCCTTCTTTCCAGTCCTACTGCTCCGACCCGAGCCTGGTGTTAGACTTGAAGAACCTCATTGTCCTCTTTGCTGACACACTCCAGGTACACAGTGGGTGGGGACCACTCCTTCTCTCACTCCATGGTCCTGCTGCCCACAGATGTGCCCACCACAGGGTTCAACACCTGGTGGGGGCTGGATGTGGTGGCCTGGCTTCTTTTTTGGGGTGTCAGTGCATGGATTGTGGCACCTGATGGACAACCTGCTTTGCTTGGTGCCTCAGAGTGGCCAAGGACCAAACCTTTGATAGTCCTTGGTCCTACCCTTGGTCAATCAGCCCCTAAATCCCTCCATCAGCCCCATTCACCTCTGGGGTGGGGATAGAGGAGGGTTTGCCCATGTGCTCCCTGTTGAATAGAGAAAATAAATCTTCACCTGTCTGTTGGTGGCTTTTTTTCCCCCTGAAGTTTCTCTCTTCCCTCATCCCAGGGCTATGGCTTCCCAGTGAACCAGCTCTTTGACATGCTGTTGGAGATCCAGGACCAGTACAGTGAAACCCTCCTGAAGAAATGGTCAGGAGTTTTCAGGTAAGAGGCTCTTCCAGCAGACCCAGGAGATGCCCCTCACGGAGGCATTTTGGCCCCTAAATAAAATCTTTTGAGGGATTAATCAGAGAATCACAAATGTTTTGGGCTGAAAGGGGTAAAAGCTCATCTTGTTCCACCCCCTACCACGGGCAGGGACACCTTCCAGCATCCCAAGTTGCTCCAAACCCCTTCCAGCCTGGCCTTGGATGCTTCCAGGGATGGGGAAAGCACCATAATTGCGAGTTCATGTTTAAATTTTGGGCAGCAGTAAGGTTCAGTAAGATCCTGGACTTTTCCTGGAGCAGGGAGAGCCAGTTTAAGTAGAGTTGTGGGGATCCTGCCTGTGCTGGACAAGGTCATGGTTTCATTATGGAGCTCACATGGACACTCAGGAGATGGAAGGATGCAAAAATCTGGGGTTACAGTAAAGTTAGTGTGGAAAATGGACATGGAGCTGCTGCAGAGAGTCCAGAGGAGGTGCTGGAGAT
>NW_021940696.1:2744861-2747767 GCF_001715985.3 Manacus vitellinus
ATGATCTTTAAGGTCCCTCCCAACCCAAACCATTCCATGATTCCATGATACTGTGCCCTTGCTCCATCACCAAGCTGTGGGTGTCTCGGGACATCAGTGGCACATCCCTGTGCTGCTCCTGTGGGTTTGTGGGATCCCATCTTGGACTGGCACCTCCTCCTGGGAGCTTCCTGACCCGGCAGAGCTGTGGGTCCTCTCCTGCCAGAGCTTTCTTCCTGACTTTTCTTTCCTTTTCCTAGAAATATACTTGACTCAGACAACTACAGCCCCATCCCGGTGTCAAATGAAGAACTTTATAAGAAAATAGTTGGACAGTTCCCATTCCAGGACGCTGAACTTGAAAAGGTGAGTCTTGGAATGAGTCTTGGAATGGGGAAAACGGCCTCGTGTGGCCGCTGATGCAGGAAAACCCCACACCCTCAGCAGGGATGTGGAGAACTGCAAATGGGAGCATCAAAAATCACCCAAATCCACCTCCCCACACCAAATAAACAGCAAAAAAAGAAAGCAGCACCAGGGAACAGAGCAAATATCCCTTCCATGTGTTGCATTTCTCCGGGTGTGGATGAGGAAAACCTAGATGCTTTTGTTTTCATATCAGGGTGTGCAATCAGCTGAGCAGTCCTTGCAACGCACAGGAGACTAAAAATATCCACTTGCACTGGTATTATTCCCATTTTATGAACCATGTTCTTGACTTTTATTTGTCTTAATCTCATATTTAAAGAAAAAGAGCCCAACAGGGTGGTGTATCTTGGCTTTTCTACAAGTACCTGCTCCCAAAACCGATGTGTATCCAAGTCTGATGGAGCCAGTGCCCCTTAAATCCTGCTTGGCCTTCTGGCACCCAGGAAACTCCATCCCTGGGGAACTTCATTAGGAATTGGAGGGGGTCTGATCCAGATTTCAGGAAGTCTTTGTCCTTCCCCCAAAATTAAGTCACGGGGTCCAGGGTCTGACTGTGTCACTGCACCTCCCTCTGCTGCAAGGAAGTGCTGGATGGGAAATTTGGGGTAGGAAAACCTGTTTCCTGTTGGGTTTTGGTGTTTTAAGCAAATTCTCACCTTGGGCAGCACCTGGGGGAGGTGACCAAGCAAAACACCTCGTGCATGGGGGGAGAGAAGCGTCAGGGAGTTCTCCCAGGGGGTGTTTTCCTCTAAGGGAGGGATTTGGGAGAGGAAATGAGGGTCCTGTTTTCTGCCTGCTCCCTCAGAGCTGCAAATCTCCTTCCAGGCTCCAAACCCCTCCTGCACTCCATTTGTAAGTGATTCTGTGACCTTTCACTGGGCTGAAGTGTTTATCCAACACCCCAGAAATGCCTTGTTGTCTCTTTGGCTAAATCCTGGAATCGATCTGACTGCTGGGAACACGCTGCTGGAAAAGCAGTCGTTTGTCTCCTGGTGGATGGCTGCTCTTGCATGGAATTCTCTCCTGTGTTTTTTTACAGCAACCCTTTCCAAAGAAGTTCCCCTTCTCCGAGTTTGTGCCTAAAGTTTACAATCAGATCAAGGAATTCATCTATGCCTGCCTGAAGTTCTCGGAGGACCTTCACCTGAGGTAGGACATTCACACCCGGGGTTCTTTGCACTCAGAGAGCTCAGAGGTTTAAAATATAAATTCTTTTCCTCAACTGTTCCTGTTGTTCAGCTGTTTGGATAAACCCTGGCCAGGCTGGAAGTGGCTGGTGGCCTCCTTGGAGCGGTGGTATCTTCCAAGGGCTGGTCCTGTCTTCAAAACTACCTCGTGGAGGGGAAGGTCATGGAATGGTTTGGGTTGGAAAGGAGCTTAAAAGTCATCCAGTGCCACCCTCTGCCATGGTGGATGGGCACTTGGGCAACCTTCCACTAGCCCAGGTTGCTCCAAGCCCCTTTCAACCTGGCCTTGGACACTTCCAGGGAAAACAGCCCAGGACAACCACAGCTGTAGGAAAACTGAGGGAGCCGTTTCCTCCGAAAAGCTTCTGGAGTTGTGGGAAAGAAATGAACCTGGTTGTCTCAAGAAAGGTGGTGGTGTCCACTCCTCGTTGGGTCAGGGCCTCCTAGAACATCTCTGACCTCCCCTTGGCCCTCCCCCAGACTGTGAATCCCGTGATTCCAGGGATGTGTTGTCAGGAAGGCTCTGGGGGGGGGGGTGTTGGATTTTTGTGCCTTAACGAGTTTCGGCTCCTGGTTTCGGGGCTTTGTTTTTCTTGCTTCTCCTGGGAGTTTACATACAAATAACGCTATTTTTTTTGTTGTTTTTTAAAAGCCTGCAAAATATTCCGCGTGTTTACCCTCCTCTCTCCCCATCCCAAGGTGCTTTGATGCTGGTTTTATCCCTGTGTACGTGTGAGGTTGAAAACCAACTGTATTTGCCAGAAACTGCGAGTTGGTGCTTTTGTTTTCTTGCACTCAGAATCGTTTCCAGCTTGGTAGAGGCAGAAAAATTGACACCAAGGGTTTTACTGGATGCAGGGATGCTTCTTCCCTTCAGGATTTTTACTGGATGGAAGGATCCTCCTTCCCTTCCACGTGCAGAGCTCTACTAGCAAGAGGTGGGAGTTGCAGGAGGAGGGTTTCATATCCTGGCCATGACCTGACATGGAGCTGCTGGAGAGAGTCCAGAGGAGGCCCTGGAAATGCTCCTGGGGCTGGAGCCCCTCTGCTCTGGAGCCAGGCTGGGATGGCACTGGGTGGGCTTTAAGGTTCCTTCCCACCCAACCCATTCCAGGATTCTGGAGCCCCTCTGCTCTGGAGCCAGGCTGGGAGAGCTGGGGGGGTTCCCCTGGAGAAGAGAAGGCTCCAGGGAGAGCTGAGAGCCCCTGGCAGGGCCTGAAGGGGCTCCAGGAGAGCTGGAGAGGGACTGGGGACAAGGCATGGAGGGACAGCACACAGGGAATGGCTTCCCACTGGAAAAGTGAAGATTTA
>NW_021940696.1:2747999-2749676 GCF_001715985.3 Manacus vitellinus
GCTCTGGGCCCTCCCCAGACATTTTGGAGCCCACACGAGGCCCTTCAGGGTCTGAATTCCCTCCCTCCCAGCCAGGGACACTGATCTGGGGAGGCACTTTCTTCTCCCCCTCCTGCCGGAGGCCGAGGCAGCTCCGTGGTCTCTGTGGGATCCCGGGACGTTCCTCTCCCCACATTCCCCCTCAGACTTTCACCAGTGGCAGGTTGTTCTCTTTGGTGGCTCCCGGGGCTCTTAACCCGGGGGTCACCATGAAGCCTCTCGGTTTCTGGGGCCGACACCTCGCTCCGATTTCACACGGACGCTGCTTTCACCCAACCCCTCCCCTGGCGCTCCCCCCAGCCCCGGCCTTGTGCCCCTCACCATTACTGGGATGATTGGCCTTGTCAGGGAAGGGAGGAAAACCGTCCCCTTGGGGTCCCTCCTCGGGGGTCCCCTTGGGCAGGTTATTAAAATTCCTTTCGACATCGGCTTTTCCAGCCCTTTCTGAGGAGCTGGGGGATGGGAGCCCGGCTCTGCCTTTTGCCAGCCAAACATTTGGAATATTTCTCTGAAAACCCCTGTTGACACTTTCTTCATTTCACCCTGACAGCTTGAATTAGGTTTTATTAGGGAGCCTGGCTACAAAGCCGGCAGCCAGTTTCCTTTCTCTTTCCCTTTCTTTTTCTTCCTTGGTTGTCATTTCTGTCACACCCCGGAGCGAGCGGGGTCAGCCCGTCAGTCACGGGGGGCCTGGAGGTCACAGCTACTGCCACGGGATACAGGACATCAGCTGTCATTAACCCAGACAGTTCCCTTCAAGATTCCGAGCTCTTTTCCCAAAGAGCAGAGCCCGGGGTGGAAAATGGAGCTCTCTTTTTCTTTTTTTTTTCCCCTCTCCCCCTAATTATTATTTTTTCATAATTATTTTTTTTTTAAACTCCCTCCTTGTGTTTGTTGACGGGAGTTTTCCCCCTTTATGTCGCTGCTCCCGTGAAAGTTCTTTTGCTCTTCGTGTGTTTGAAGAAAATTTGGAGCCCCGTGTGGATTTATAGGACTTATAAATTATTTCTCTTAAATAATTAAGAGAAAGAAAACCCCCTTTATAAATTCAGCAGTTTCCTCTTTGTTACAAGTGTCTTTTGAGTTCATCAGGTTGTCTTGAAAAGTATCTGCTCGCTGGAAGGCTTCCTCTTTTTCAATTTCCCATTGAAAAGATAGGGAATATCTTTGGGAAACAGTGGGTGGAAGGGATGGGATGGGAGCTCTAATCTACCAAGACTTCAGTTGTTTGGGTTTGAGGTGGGTTGCTTTGCAAACTAAACACCAATCCTGAAAGAACTCGGGGTGCAAAGCACTGAGAAGGATTGAAGTGTGTCAAGTTAGTAAAAAGAAAATGATCTAAAAATGAGAGGTTTGAAGAACTAAAATCAGGGAGGACCTTTGGAATTTGGCTGGTGGAGAGAGGAGGTAAATGGAGTTTCTTTGGCAGCTCGTGCTGCTGCTCCTGTGCTCCTGGAGGGATGGGAGTGCTGCAGCTGCTCCTGGTTCTGGGCTGAGTGTGGAGGGTTGGGAACAACCCCAGCACTGCTAAATCCCACCAGTTGGGAGCTGATACATCAGATTCCTCACAACCAGGAATTCCTTCCCAATATCCCATCTATCCCTGCCCTCTGGCASTGGGAAGTCATTCCCCTTGTC
>NW_021940696.1:2751050-2752595 GCF_001715985.3 Manacus vitellinus
CCACCCCCTTCCCAGTTTTCCCACCCCTTGGCTTTGCATCTCCTCAGGTGTCTTTTTTACCATCCCTAGATCCAAAAGAGGGTTGGATTTGGTTGCTCTGGCTGTATTTAACCCTTGTGTTCTCTGCTGGAGTGGACTGGGATCTGGTTTTTCCTGGGATATGATGGACAGCCTGGGGGGAGTGGCATGATGAGATTTGAGGTTTATGTTAGAATTGTTTTTTTAACTTATCTCTGACTAAATCCTTCTTTGAGAGCCCTTCCCATAAGCATTGAGCCCAGGAAAACCCATTTGCTGGTTTCTTCTCCTCCCTTCTGCCTTTGATTTCTCTTCCATGGTTTACAAAACCCAAATGGACACGTCAAAACCCCGGGAGAAGGAGCCAAGGGGTCCTTCTGGGTCATGAAGTGGGATAGCAGGAGGAAAATAAACTCCCTGGGATCAGTGATGATCTAAAAGGGACCCACACAGAGATTTTGGCTGCTGGCTTTGGGTTTAAGTTCTTGGGAGCTGCTGGTCCTGCTCCTCTGCGTCCAACTGGGAAGCAGACAGTGGAACCATTTAGCTTGGAAAAGCCAACTTCTAAACATCAGGGAAAAAGGAAATGTTGGAGGAACCTGTTGGGCAGTGCAGTGTGGCAGGGGGGTTGTGCAGCTGGGCTTTTCCTTGGGAAAAGGCAGCAGGACATGAGTTTCTCCTGGAATTCCGGTCGTGGCTTTGCTCAGGGATGAGGATAGGCAGCAGTGTTTGCCATTTCTCCCGGGAATTTCACAGGATCAAGGAATATTCAGAACTGGAAGGGACCCACAGAGCCCAACTCTGAAGTGAATGGCCCAGTTTGAGGGATTTCATTGTAATTCCCAGGCAGCAGCACAAGGAAGGGCCGGAATAACTTCAGAAAAGGAGCTGACTGAGTGATGCCGGAATATGGGAAGGATGAGCAGTTCCAGGAGCTGCTGTGGGCACAGAATCCCTGTTGGAGGAGGCTCAGTCCTGCCTTCCCGAGCATCAGGCCCTGCTGGAGCAGCACTTGGAGCAGATGCACTGGGCCAGCATTAAACAGGCACAGAAATTTGGGAAGTGGGAGGAGGACACGGGCGGGCAGTGCCCGTTCCCAGCCCAGCAGGAACTCCAACAGCAGCATCCCAACATCCCCCAGCAGCGAGGAAACCTCAGGGATTGCTTTTGTTTCTCCTGTCAATCCCAGCTTTGTACCGTGGCCCCTTTGTCAGGTGGAGCAGGAGCAGGAGCCAAAGGTCACGGGCTCCATTTACCGGGAGCCTCCAAGTTATTAACACGTCTCAGCATTCCCGGGGGGAATTCCCTGTGCCCTCTCCTGCTGGAGGCAAAGCCCGTGGTGTCAGGGCTAATGCAGGGCCAAGGGCAGATCAAAGGAGCCTCTGGCAGGGCGGGTTTCCCAAACTTCCTTCGGAAAGGAGAGGTGCCACCGACCACATGTTGGAGGGGCACAAAGACAAACTCCCAAATTCCAGCGATGCTGAAGTTGCAACCACCTGGAAAAGGGCAGGAATGTGTTGTAGGAGC
>NW_021940696.1:2753665-2756202 GCF_001715985.3 Manacus vitellinus
TTTGCACTCCTTTGATTCTGGGGAATGTTCTGTATCTGAGCCTCAGGTTTAGGACATGTTAGTCCCCCTTCCTGACCTAAACAGTTGGAATTTCCATATATATCAGTATGTCAGCAGCTGTAAGCGTTGCGTGGACGACGACAGGTGAGGTGGGAGAGCGTTGAGAAGGAAGGGGACAAAGATGATTTTCTTTTCATGGACTGTTTTGCAAACCTCTCTTGCGATTCCCCCCTTTTCCAGCTCCACCGAGGTCGACGACATGATCCGGAAATCCACGAACCTGCTGCTGACCCGGACGCTGAGCAACTGTTTACAGACGGTCATCAAGAGGAGAAACGTGGGGCTGACGGAGGTGGGACGTGGGTTTGGGGTGGTGGGACAAGGGGGAACGGCCTCCAGCTGCCAGAGGGCAGGGTTAGATGGGATATTGGGAAGGAATTGGGATCATCGCTCACTTGGATCGTGCCAGCCGTGGGTTTCTTACCTGACTTCTCCTTTCTCCCAAACAGAGGTCCCAAAGCTTCTCTGGGCACCCTCTTCCAGTCCTGCACCACCTTCCCAATGACTTTGTTGTCCTGATATCCACACTGAACCTCCCTGATGTGACCATCACCCTTCCCATGTCATCCAGCACCACCAAGAGTTGGACTCTGTGATCTTTTGTAGTGTCACTTCAATGTTCCTGTGCCTAAACCACTGAAATCACTGATTAATCCAATCTCATTCAGATTTGTGAGTGTTTCAAAACCATTCCTGTAGAGGAGGTGGCTCCAGACGACCACACCACACTCCAGCAATTCAATTATAACTTAATAATAGTTCTACAGCAATTATAATTAATCCAGCATTATGATGCCTCCTGGGTCTGGGAGAGATCTGGTCGCCACCAGCACCCTCCCAAAAGCCAAACCTGGTGGTTTCTTTGTTTTGCCTCAATGTGATGCTGCTGGGTGTCACTCCAGGTGTGGGTTATTTAGGGTACACTGGCAGACAGAAGACTTTTTTTTGCCTTCTGATTTGTCAGGGCAGTTTTTTTTTGGGAGGCCTGTTGTGCTTGGGCAGGGCTGACACGAGGCCTGAGTGACAGCTGAGTGTAGGAAAGTCATTAGGAATAATCATCTCCCGTGGTGTCAGTGGCTGTCATGGGAAAGGCTTTCACCCCCAAATTATCTTTTATTTAAGTTTCTGCTGTTGGTAAAGGAGGAGACACTTTGAGTCCAGAGCAAAGCTCCCTGTGTTTGCACAGCGCCAGCTTTTCACGCCAGAATTCCTTGGATTTAACCTTGGATTTAACCTCCCTGGCTTTGTGAGCACCACGATTGAACCCCCCTTTTTTTTTGTTGTTTTTTGCCTTTACAGCTCGTGCAGATTATTATAAACACGACCCATCTGGAGAAATCCTGCAAGTTCCTCGAGGAATTCATCACCAACATCACCAACGTGCTTCCGGAAACCGTGCACACGACGAAGCTCTACGGGACCACCACCTTCAAGGTGAGAGATCCAGGGGCTCCACCTCCAGGAGGAGCTGCTGGTGGGCAGTTGGAGAGCGTGGATTTGGAGTTGTAGGCAGCTGGGCTGAGCCAGAAGATGGTTTGGTCATATTTTGTGAAGTTTGTGCCGTCACTTTTGGGTTCCTTCGCAGCGTTGCTTTTGTCGAGATCCTGAGAGTTTGTAGCCTTGACTTACAGCCCTGATTATCTAAAGGATGATGATAATCATCATCATCATCATCATCAGGCTTTTGACCAAAAGCCTGATAATTTATTTATTTTTAAAATGAATTTTCATTTTGCTGTTCATGTCTGACCATGAACCTCTCAACCCCAAAGGAGAACAGACTTGCAGAGCTTTACATTTCTGTACCTTTGCACTCCTTTTAGCAGTATTCCCTAAAAATCAAGGCTGACAGGAACTCACAGACTTCCCAGTCTTGAAATCCTACCCCAGGAGGGTTCACACACATACTTTATGTGGAATCTTAAGGCCATGATGGGTCAAGTGTGGGGTGTTTGAATTGTTCCCATGGGAACAGCAGGGAATTGGTTGGGTGAGCTTTGCCCTTGGGATAACTCAGCAGGAGACTAAGATCTGTCCTCAGGGAAGTCCATTCTGGCATCACCCACCTATTTGGCCTAAAGCTGAGTTTCCTGCCTTATTTTGGCAGGGGGTCTCCTCTGTGGCCTCCTGCACCCCACACCTTTTGGTTTGGTGGGTCTCAACCCTTTTCCATACGGGATGTTCCTCTTCCATCCTCCACTAGATTTGTCCCAAGGTTGCTTCAGAGGCAGAATCCCCCTGGACCCGGTGGCACCTGTCCCACCAACCTGACTGCCCTGAGGCTTCAGCAGCCTCGTGGGTGCTCCCTGAGCTTCGGGTTGTGCCACCTTCAGGCCTGAGAGGGAGGATCTGTGGTGTGGAGACCCCACCCCACGCAGCGTGTCCCTCGCAGGACGCCCGGCACGCGGCCGAGGAGGAGATCTACACCAACCTCAACCAGAAGATCGACCAGTTCCTGCAGCTGGCAGACTACGACT
>NW_021940696.1:2756754-2758210 GCF_001715985.3 Manacus vitellinus
TGGGGCTGGGCCTGTGCAGGACTCGATGATCCCTGGGGGCCCTTTCCAGCTCAGCACATTCTGTGATTTTGGCTATTTTAACGTTCAGCTTGATGGCCATCCAGCATTTCTTTTTTTCAAGATATCCACTCTCTGAGTGTCTCATTTGAACTACAGATACATTTCCAAGTGTTTGTCAAGCCACTGGTGCCTTCCATCAAAATCCTGCTCCGTTGGAAGGCAGCCTGTGTTTCTTTCTTCTCTCCGCTGTCTAAAATACCCCCGTGTGTTTATGCTGTTGTTGCCATCAAAAATGTGGTTTGTGTTGCTTTTTGCACTTGGCTGAGTAGTGTCTCGTTGGGTAGGAAAAACAGAATCATCAGGGAGTCTCATTTTTGCTCAAAAAGCTTTTTTTTCCCCCTCTTTAAATAAGATTTGTTCTGAGCTGTCTGGGTATACCCGGAGGAGGATCTGGGATCAGCAGGTATTTTGGAACAGCAAATCCACTGAACTCTGCTTTTAGTTGTTCTAAAAGCAAATTTCAGATCTTTTTTACTGGGCCTGTGATTTATTTGTTGTTCCTGGGTGCCCAGGATTGTGCCCACACTGGGCACACTGGGCATCTTTCATGAGCTTGGGTATAAACAGGAAGAGAAGATTTAACAGTCCCCAGCGGTGGTTTCCTTCATCCTGCTTGTTTGTTCCCTGTGATTCCTCTTCTGGAAGGTTGTTCCAGCCCTCCAGAGCTGTTTTAGGAGGTGTTACAGCCCCAAAGTTGTGCTCCTGTCTTTGGCCATCCCAATCCCAATAGGAAGGTCTGGGAGCAGGGTGGAGCTGAGGATTTGCTGTGGATGGAAAGGGAAATGGAAATGGCTTTTCCTGGTGTTGTTGGGGAGAAGGGGCTTCCTTAGCTCTGTTATCTCTGGAATAAACTGCTAAATAAAGTGTTACCTCCTGTGCAGAGGGATTGGAAGGGCTTTTATCCATCTTCTCATCCAGGTTTGTTACCAAAAAAGTCCCCTTCACTGGCATCTGGGCAGTGTGGCTGAGCGTGGCCCGGGTGTGGGGACCTTCCGGAGCCAGGAGGTGCTTGGAAATGGCTGGAGTTTGCCTCAGAAAAAGGGAGATGATGCTCCACAGGGGTGGAGACCACTCCCAGGAATCCTACTGGGAATGCTTAATGGGATTAGACAGGGAGATTGGTGTCTGCAGCGGAGCGTGGAGCTCAACCAGCAGGAGAGATGAGGCTGGGGAGGGAGCCCACGGTGATGGATGAGGTTGGACCTGGAGCAATTTGTCTTCCTTAAATATTAATGTTTCCTCTTGGAGTGAGTTGGGATTGTCTGGGGGGGTTGGGAGGACACTCATTGCTCTAAAAAGCACCGAGATGGATAGAATCATAGAACCATAGAATCACAGAATCATAGAATCACAGAATCAGCTGGGTTGGAAGGGACCTCTGAGATCATCAAGTCCA
>NW_021940696.1:2760060-2762594 GCF_001715985.3 Manacus vitellinus
ATTATATTTTACTTTTTTAAAATTTCATTTTATTTCCTTTTATTTTTTTTTAACACACAAATAATAAATCACTGTGGTGTTGGGATTTAAGAGGAGTTACTTCCCTGCTGGAAATGAGTTTTCAGCCTGGTGCAGCTCTAAAATCCAGGATTTCCAGTGTCTCCTGGAAAAAAGCAAGTGCCCCATCCCTGGATGAGGCATCCTTGGAGCATCTTCTCCTTCCTTTCTGCAACTCCATCCATCCCTTCCCGTTCTCATCTCCGGGTTTGGAGCTGCCACCACATTCCAGAGCTGATATTTGGGTACATTCCTGAATTTACACCATTTTTAACAAGTGAAAAGTGTTTTTCCTGGTATTAGAAGCTGCAGTTTTTTTGGAAGGAAAGTGTCAGGAACTGAGTAAGCGTCAGGAGCTGGAATTCCACCTGGAATTCCACCTTCACCTGCTGCTCAAAGAACCCCGACCTGGGCACGTAGGTGGTTATGGCGCTCAAATTATCCTCCCCAAAAAACCCCATCCTGGGATTGAACTGAGCCCAAAGCCCTGAGCCTGCAGAAATACCCTCCCTGGGATGGGTGGGAGGAGTCCCATTGTCCCAGTGGCAGGAAAACCTTCCCGGGGTCAAGGCTCCCACTCGCCCAGGGCAGGTCAAGTGGCCTTGGAAGATCCGCGTGACTCCGTTTTGGAGAGGGGGTGAAGAGGAGCAGAGGTGCTGACTGAGCTGAAAGGCAACTCCCAGCCAAGATTTGGGTCTTGTGTTTCCCTTTTGGGATGTGTGAATGGCTGAAATTTTCCTGGATTTATTAGGAATCCCAGAAAATAAACCCTGGGATGAGCTCAGTTGGTCGGAGCAGAGTGCTGATAACACCAGGGTTGGGGGTTCAATCTTTGTGTGGGATATTCACTTAAGAGTGGGACTCTGTGGGTCCCTTCCAATTCCAAATATTCTGAGATTGTGCAATGGTTGAGGGACTTCTGGAAGCCATGGAATAATTTTGGGAAGGTACCTTTAAAGGTCACCTGGTGCAACACCCCATAATAAGCAGGGACATCTTTAACTAGATCAGATCCCTGTGTGGGCCATTCCCTTAAGAACTGGGCTCTCTGATCCTTGTGGGTCCCTTCCAACTCAGAATGTTCCATGATTCTGTGATTCTCTAATGGTTGAAGGACCTCTGGAGGCCGTGGAATAATTTTGGGAAGAGTTTTAAAGGTCATCTGGTGCAACTCCCCATAATAGGCAGAGACATCTTCAATAAGAGAGATCCCCTTTTGGGCTGTTCAGCTGGGAGTTGGACTCTCTGGTCCTTGTGGTCCCTTCCAGCTCAGAATATTCCATGATTCTCTGATTCTGTAATGGTTGAAGGACCACTGGAGGCCACAGAATAATTTTGGGAAGGGACTTTTAAAGGTCATCTGGTGCAACTCCCCATAATAAGCAGAGACACCTTCAGCTAGATCAGATCCCCATTCAGTTGGACTCTGATCCTTGTGGATCCTTTCCAACTCAGAATATTCCATGATTCTCATCACATCTGAGGTTGTTCAGAGCCCTGTCCAGCTGGCCTTGAATTTTTCCACGGATGGGGCATCCACCCACCTCTCTGAGCACCCAGGTCACCTGGTTCAAGCAGCCAAAAAACGACCCATCCCAAAATCCCGGCTCGTGGAGCTGCCTAAAGAGTCTCCTCTTCCTCTGGAGTTCAAGCAGGAACTGCCATCCCTAATTTTTCCTTTAGAGCATCAAGAGTAGACCTTGTGGGAGATGATGAGAACCACTGGGATGTTGGGAATTCCTGGAATTCATTTGCATTTTGCAGCGTTGCTCCAGGACGGTGCCGGGCACTGTCGGGTGGGTACAGCGTGTGCCGGGGGTGGGGGCAGGAAAAGTTCACGGTGAAGTTCCCGGGGTTTCGGGATGCATTCCAGGGCTGCATGGAATTGTCATGGTGGTTTAGAGCCACAATTTGAAAATGCTCCTCTAAGTGCCCGAAACAGTCTCAAAGCAAATAAAAGCGCTGATGGAAATCAAAGCATAATTAACATTTTGGCTTTCCAGGCCGACCTCTTCCTGAGTTAACCAGGGAGAGTCAGTTACTGCTGCTGTGGAGCTTTATTAATATGGGATGCTCGGGGCTCCTTTAAAAGAAAATACTTGTTTTTTTAAAGGGGAGAAAAAAAAATCGAGTTAAAAAAACCCCCAAGTATTTCAGGAGAAAGAGGGGGAAAAAAAAAAAAGGTGGTTTCTGGTTTTCAGCGAGCGGCAGGGCCACGGCCTCCAAAAATGAACATTTCCAGCCTGATACTTTGAAAAGAATGACTGAAAAAGCCCTTTGTCTTTGATGGCTGATTGTTGTTTTTATTTCTTGTTAGACAAGTTAATGTAAATCGCATTGACAGGGCTACTCCAAACACACTGATTTGTTGACATTAAGCTCCTCAGAGATGGAGGGTTGTGTCAACACCTCCCGGGAACTGTCAGGTTAACAAAGCAAGGATGTTTTCCTGGGGGAGGGGAGCGGGGCTGAGGGGA
>NW_021940696.1:2762705-2767758 GCF_001715985.3 Manacus vitellinus
TTTTCTGCTTATTTTTGCCAGATGGCAGGCACAGATTTCAGCTGGAGCCACGAGTTTTTTCGCCTTCTCTTGGCACCTCTTCCCCGCTCGCGAGCGAACGCGCCGACCCCGGCAGCTCTCTTGCCCTGGTAGAAAGAGCTCTGCGAGTGTTTATTTTCTTTTTCGACAGAACGATTACCTATGTTTTTATTTTAAAAAGTCAAATCCCCCTGTAATATTTATAAGCCCGGGCACCGTGTGTGGAGGTGAAATGCCTTGAACTTTGCACCAACCGCAGCCTCGACCACGTTGGGAGGGACCCAAGTGGAAAATAACCGTCATGAAAACGTGGTGTGAGCACCAAAGTCACCTTCTTTGGGTTTGCACAAGTCCTGGCTGCGCTTAAATAAGGTCCCTTTGCCCTTGGGAGGGCTGAGCAAGTTTTTATGGAGCTGATCCCGGCTGTCACTCACTAGGGTCTGACATCCATCACTTCCAGGTGGGAGAGCCGAGGCACGGGAATGTGCGCTGGCAGGGAGTGGAGGAAGGCTGGAGAAGGGACTTTGGACAAGGGCTGGACTGACAGGACACAGGGAATGGCTTCCCACTGCCAGAGGGCAGGGATAGATGGAATATTGGGAAGGAATTGCTGGCTGGGAGGGTGGTGAGACCCTGGCCCAGGTTGCCCAGAGAAGCTGTGGATGTCAATGTTCAAGGCCAGGTTGGACGGGACTTGGAGCAACCTGGGCTAGTGGAAAGTGTCCCTGCCCATGAGAGGGACTGGGGACAAGGGATGGAGGGACAGGACACAGGGAATGGCTTCCCAGTGCCAGAGGGCGGGGATAGATGGAATATTGGGAAGGAATTGCTGACTGGGAGGGTGGTGAGACCCTGACCCAGGTTGCCCAGAGAAGCTGTGGATGTCAATGTTCAAGGCCAGGTTGGATGGGACTTGGAGCAACCTGGGCTAGTGGAAGGTGTCCCTACCCATGTCAGGGGATGTAACCAGATGGTCTTTCAGAACCCTCCCAACCCAAACTATTCCATGATACTTAAAACTACTCTCGTGGTCCTTTATTTTCCTCCTCACCCTCCTTAACCCAGGTTGAACGGGCCCGTATTTTGCTTTCTTAATGACTTTGCCAACCGCTGCTACAAAGGGACCTAAAAAAATGACCACTGTGAACCTTTCTGCCTTTCTCCTGTTGCTTTGCTTCTCTTCTGCCTTTGACTTTGACCTCCCTGTGTTGTCCTCTGTAGGGGGAGGTAGATGCCCACTCTACCATGTCGGTGAGTACAAGGCTTGTGTGTCGTGCGCGTCTGGTCTGCTCTGCTCTCACCTCCAGTTTTGGGGGGGGAAATTGAACCAGAAAAGGTCCTTCCTCACAGAAAAGAGGAGAGGAAAAGAGTGATTAAAAGTTTAAATCAATAGGATTAATGATGGTGTGATCCTGTGATAAAGAAGAGAGCAAGGGGAGGGGTTTCCTTCCCGACGGGTCGCCCACAAATGTGTTGTCGCAGTGGCATCGCTGAATTGCTGATTTTAGAACATTTAAATGGCTCCTTTTATCCCCTTAAATTTGCAGGGGATTAGGGGAAATGCCTGTTATTAGGGAAAGCATGATGGAGACCTTCACCCTCTGCTTGCAAGTGAAAAGGTGTTTGTAAAATCCCGCCTGTATTCTGTGCAGAGAAATCCTCCCTGGGAATTCCAGCCTGATGTTCCTCCTGGTCTAAGTGCTCCAGCCTGGAGCTTGGACCACTAAGCCTTCCCTTGGACTGGAGTGCAAGGACAGGGCTTGGAGCAACCTGGGCTAGTGGAAGGTGTCCCTGCCCATGGCAGGGGAGTGGAATTAAATGATCTTTAAGACCCCCTTCCACCCCAAACCATTCCATGATTCTATGATTTTATCCCAAAGCCACTGTGAATCCTTGACCTTTACTCCCTCCTTGTGTGGAACAGGGCAATCAGCACCGAAAAAAAAAGTGAAGGAGACCTTTAGGACCAACCTTCTGGTTCAACAACCCCCTGTAATCGTCATTTCTGCTTGTTCCATGTGCGGGAGGAAAATCCTCGCGGCATTTCCACAGATAGATCGCAAACAAGGTGCTCCTGAGCCACCTTGTTTCCTCTATTCCCATGGCTGCAAACCAAGGCACGTGTGAGCAAAGCCTGCCTTGGATTTTAGTCGGTGTGAGATGAGCCTCAATCCCAGCTTCTGCTTCCCAGCCTTTAACCCCTGCTCTCCACTGGAACTGCCTTGGAAACATTGATATTCCACGCCACAGCTGGATGCTTGTCCCCCTTTTTCCTGGAAACTAAGCCTGGAGCATTTACAGGCTCTGGGCACCCGGGGGGTTCTAAGTCAACATCGAGGGCTCAAATCAACACCAGGTTCTGGGAAGAAAGAGCCTTGTTAAAGCAGTTTGGGGCCAGCTCCCATCAAAGCTGGGAGGGTTGGAGCCAGGGAACAGGCAGGGATGCTCCAGGAATCCCCTGTGGTGAGGCTGATGGGTCAGGAGTTCCCAGGATCCCCCTTTTGACCCCCTCCAAAAGCCCCGACCCTGCTCTCTCGCCCACCGGGACCTCTGCCCTGCAGAGCCCCCACATCACCCTTCCATCCCAGTCTCACCCCTTCCCAGCCCCAGCTCCTTCCCTCTCCTCCCCTCCACAATTTGGGGCGCCCCCCCCTCCAGTGTCCATGTTTCCCCCCAAGTCCTATGACCCCCCAAAACCGAGGTCTTTCCACCCTCCCCATCTCTTCCTCCAACCTCTCATCCCCACCCCTCACCCTGGGGCCACCCCTTGCTCTCCTCCCCTGGCACTCTGGGGAGCCCCCAAGTGCCCTTTGACCTCCCACCCCTCCAATTTAGAGTGCCTCCCCAAATCCTATGCCCCATAAGCCCCATAGACCCTATGGACCCCATAGGCCTTATAGACCCTATATACCCCATAGGCCCCATTGGCTTCATTAGCCCCATAGGCCTCAATAAGCCTCATATACCCCACAGGCCCCATAGACCTCACTAACCTATAGACCCCATATACCCTATAGACCCCATACACCCCACAGGCCCCATAGGCTTCACTAGCCCTAAAGACCCCATACACCCCATAGGCCTCACTAGCCCCATAGACCTTTTACATCCCATAGTCCTTATAGACCCTATACACCCACCCCATAGGCCTTATAGACCCTATATACCCCATAGGCCCCATTGGCTTCACTAGCCCCATAGGCCCCATAGGCCTCACTAGACCCATAGTCCCCATATACACCATAGGCCTTATAGGCCTCACTAGTCCCATAGTCTCCATAGTCCCCATATACCCCATAGGCCTTATAGGCTTCACTAGCCCCATAGTCCCCATGTACCCCATAAACGCCCTAGGCTTCACTAGCCCTAAAGGCCCCATAGGCCTCACTAGCCCTATAGGGAGGGGGACCCATGGGCCTTATAGACCTCATGCACCCGATAGGCCCCATAGACCCCATATACCCCACAGGCCTCATAGGCTTCACTAGCCCTAAAGGCCCCATACACCTCACAGACTTCATAGACCCCATACACCCTATAGGCCTCACCAACCCCATAGACCCCATATGCCCTATAGACCCCATACACCCCACAGGCCCTAAAGGCCTCATAGGCCTGACAGGTTGGGCTGAAAAGGGTCGTCAACCCCCCCAGGACCCCGAACTGGGGGTGAAAAGATTCCCTGGCTTTCCAGGAGCGGTGTTGGGTGTCACCCACCCTCCATGGTGTCCTCGGGGCGCAGCCTCTGAGGGAGAGACTCAAAGAGCTCTCCCCCCTGCCTCTGGCTTTTCCAGAATTCCAGCCATTTCGAAGCCAGATGTATTTATTCCTTTAATTGAATCCAGTGCCTAGACAGCTCTGGAGTCAGCTTCCTACAGAGAGGGGGGCTTTGCTTTCATTAAGGTAAATCAATGGAAAATAATACCTGGAGCTCCCCTGGAAAGGGTCAGGGATGGAGTAATCCCGTTACATGGCGGGATTTTGCTGGGCTGCTCTTAGTTGGGTTTGTTCTTTACTGCCACAGAGTCTTTAATTTTCCTCGTCACCCTCCTAATTTTCAGTCCTTTTAGGCAGTTGGGATTAACTGGTGGGAGTAAATCGCCGATCTGCGTGTCTGCAAGAGGTGGAAAACTAAAAACTGGATCGCACAAAGCAGCGGGACAAGGGAAGGATTGTAAGGGTTTAACGTGGGAAGGAGTCGTGGCCGATCCTGGAAGTTTCTTGGTGTTGTAGGTACAGATGTGTGTTAAAAAAAGTGAATTTCCCAGATGTGGACATGGACAGGGCATGAGCAGCATCCCAAATCCTCCCTGGATGGTCCTCAGGGGGTTTCCTCTGCTCTCCAGAGGGGATCCAAGTCTTTCTAAGGGGTGGCCTGGACCAGCTTGCCTTGAAGGTTGGGCAAAATTCCCTTAAAACACAGGTGCTTTGAGAGGGAGAAGGTGGACTGGAGCAGGGCTTTCCTGGTGTTCTCAAGTGCCTCCAAAATCCCAAATGCTTCCCAAAACGAAGGGGTGGGAATGAGAACTGGCGGTTGCTTTAAGGCGAAGAGCAGAGCGTTCAAATCCCATGGATTTAGCGGGGTTGGCTGGGGGAACGCTGACCTCTGATTAACCCGGGAGCGCCGCTTAAGCTGGGTCTGGGTAAGCCAAGTTATCCTGTAATTACATGGTTTCTTGTCTGCTTTCAGCACTTGGAAAATTAATTGAAGCTCAAATGCCCAGTCCCATAAATCCTCGAAACCAGGGTGTTCACGCTTCCCTGGGCATTGCTTCCCTCTGTGGGGTCACCTTGGCACATTTGGCTCTGGTTTTTAGTTCCCAAACTTGGATTTTTTAAGCTGTTTGACACTTATTTTTTTTTATGCACCTCCATCCACCGAGAAGGAGATGTTGTGGGATGGGGGATTTGGCAAAAATCCATCCTTTGGAGTAAGGAATCCAAATATTCCTTCTCCTTCCTCAGCCTGTACCTTCCAAAAATCCTACCTGAAGATAAAGTTTGGGTTAGTTTGGGGTTTTTTTTTATCCTTTAG
>NW_021940696.1:2770703-2773157 GCF_001715985.3 Manacus vitellinus
CTGTGGCTTGTTGACTGTGACAGCACAGTCCGAGAGGGAAGAATCCTGTGTTCCTGAGCATGGCCTTGTCCCAGAACCTCTGGTATCCTGGAGACCACAATTTTAGGTGGTTACAAGCTCCTCGGGTTGTGCTTTGGGGTGTAGTTGCTCCTGCTTGTGAGTAGATGCAGTTTATAGGTGCAGGACTCCTCAATGTAGGAAAAACCTTTCCATGGGGCTGGTAACTCTGCAAGTTGTTATTAAAAACCTCCAAACCGAATAAACCAACATTATATGTTTTTTAAAAAGCCACTTTCAGCTCCGTCTGCAGGAGCTGGTCATGACCATCGCCCCTGATGTGATTTCCCCTCTGCCTCGAGCTCCCTCCAGCTCCAGCCAAAACAACCCCCAGCCGTTGACCTCGGGCACCTTGGACACAGCCAGGGGTTTTTTCCTCTTTTCTTGGAGTGTGAGGGGGGGTTTTGTAACAGGCTGGTTTATTTTGTGTGGTGCTGGATAATTGCCATGTTTGCTTTTTTATTCCCGCCCCCCCCTCACCTTTCCCTTTTTTTATCTGCTCTGCTCCTGTTGGGAGCTCCCTTTGCCCATGCGCTGGTCGTGCTGCCGGATCCGGGGCAGCCTGTTTTCCCTTTAATCCCCAAAAATAGCAGAGAAGTGGTAAATGTTTACTCCTGGCAGTGACACCCCGTGGATTTTTTTTGTTTTAAATACCTCTGGAAAGCAGCCACTAAAACGTGGGCTCGTGCTCAGCTTTCCCTGGATTCTGAAAGCTGTCCCGTTCCAGACAAGGGATGGTGGCTTTCCAGGTTGGTTGGAGCTGCTCTTTGGACTCTTCAGCTTTCCGGGGGAGTGGGGCTTTGCAGGAGGCAAATTCCATTTGGGATTGTGTTTGTTGGCACTGCTGCTCTTTGTAGGTTTTCCGTGGTGAACCTGAGGTGTCTCAGTGCTGGGAGGTTGTCTCTGGAAGCAGTGATGGTGTGATTGGGATGGTCAAAGTCAGCAGAGGTCCAAAATTCCCAGTTTCACTCAGAAAACACTACAACGGGAAAAATTGTCTTCAACCTGGGGATTTTCCCATGGCACCGAAGCTTCTTCCATAGATCCCACAACCTACCTTGCTCCCAGTCTGGGGAACCAGGATCATCCTGCCCAGAACATGGATCCTCCTCCTAAACCACAGACTCTGGGTCATCAGGTCACTTCTGGCACGGCAGGTCCTGGGGGGAAAGAGACCCTTCTTATTCCTGGGAAATGCTGAGGAGCATCCAGGGGTCCAAGGCTGAGGAATGTCCAGGGGCCCAAGGCTGAGGAGCATCCCAAGTGTCCAAGGCTGAAGATCATCTCAGGGGTCCAAGGCTGAGGAACATCCAGGAGTCCAAAGCTGAGGACCATCCAGGGATCCAAGGCTGAGGAACATCCCACAGGTCCAAGGCTGAGGAATGTCCAGGGGTCCAAAACTGAGGATCATCCAAGGGTCAAAGGCTGAAGAATATCCAGGGGGCCAAGGCTGAAGAGAATCCAGGGATCCGAAGTTGAGGAAAATCCAGAGTTTCAAAGCTGAGGAGCATCCCAGGGATCCAAAGCTGGGAAACATCCCACAGGTCCAATACTCAGAAGCATCCAGGGGTCTAAGGCTGAGGATCATCCCAAGAGTCCAAGGCTGAGGAGCATCCCAAGGGTCCAAGGCTGAGGATCATCCCTTTCCCCAGCAGGCATTACTCTGTGCTCAGGAACCCTGACCCACAAACGTTGCTCATGGCCAACCTTCCCTTGTTGGCTGGAAGATTTTCTCCTTCTTTTCCTTGGCAAATTCCAAAAAACCACGTGAATGTCGACTTGTAACTTGGCGCCAGTTGCCTTTTCCAAGTCCATAAATCCACACAATGGCCTCAGTGTTCAGCTCCTGGGATGACTTCATGGAGCCAGAGGTGGAATATGGAGCTTGGCAGTGGTTGAAATGGGTGGCTGTTGATGTTCACACATCACTCACCTCTCGTGTCCCACATGGGTCGAGTCTAATACAGAGTTAAGCTCAGCCTGGAACACATTCCCTGCTGGAAACAAGGGACTTGTCTCCTCTTGTCCTCTTTCCATAACACAATCTGGGGAGGAAAAGGGCATTTCTTCCTCTTAATAAGGGTGCTAAAGCCAAAAAAAAATAGAATTAGCTGAATAAGAGTTGCTCTCCTGATACTTGCCCTGGTGACCAAAGTGGTCATTGATGCCAACTGAGCTCCAACCTTCAGATGGGACATCTTTGGAGACCACCCTGTTTAGGGTGGCACTGACCCACCCACCAGGCTTGGTCTCCTTGACCATCTGACCTGCTTGGGGCTCTCACTTGTCCCTTTTTCCTGGAGACACATCTATTTGCAAGTTGTTGAGTGCAGACCCACAGCTTTTGGCTTGGGGGGTTTTTTGGAGATTTTTTTCATGTGGTTTTGTGCGTTTGGT
>NW_021940696.1:2774213-2776054 GCF_001715985.3 Manacus vitellinus
AGAGCCTTGATTTGCTTTGGGAAACACAAATAGGATTCCCAAAATGTTTGGGCTGCTCCGTGTTTTTTGCGTCCATTTTGGCTTCAAGCTGGACGAGGGTGGTTTTAGGTGGATATTGGGAAGGAATTCCTGGCTGGGAGGGTGGGGAGGCCCTGGCACAGGTTGGGCAGAGAAGCTGTGTCTGCCCCTGGATCCCTGGAAGTGTCCAAGGCCAGGTTGGAGCAACCTGGGCTAATGGGAGGTGTCTCTGCCCACGGCAGGGGGTGGAATGAGATGGTCTTTAGGGTGTTTTCCAACCAAACCATTCCATGATTCCGTGAAAACCAGAGGTGCTCCTGCAGGGTGCTGGGATGGAGCCACGAGGTGGGAAGTGGCAGCTTTTTCCTGATTGCACGTTAAGATTAATGGATGTTTATTTTAACAACCCTTCCATTTCAGTAGCTTTTAATGAGTCCTTTGATAGCAAGTCCCTTAATTAACAAGGCAGCCTTTCGGCGTTTCCTCTCCCTAATTGGGAACAGATTGGCTGTTTTCAAACAAATCCCGGGAGCAGGGCCGGCTCCAGACCTTCCCTGTGGTCCATCCCATCCTCCTGGGAATCCAGGGGCTTCCAGCTGCTGCCCAAGGATCAAATCTAGATGAAAGCAGATGATTCAGGGGGGATCTCCTCAGGGATGATTTGCTTGGGGGGCCCCGTGCCGGGTGGTCCATGGGGGTAGCCCATGGATATTGGGATTGGCAGGTGCTGCCCAGGGAGGTTTGGAGTGCCCAGCCCTGGAGGTGTCCCTGGCCATGGCACTCAGTGCTCTGGGCTGGAGAACAAGGTGGGCATCGGGCACAGGGTGGATTTGATGATCTGGGAAGTCTTTTCCAACCTCAGTGATTTTATGGGGATGTGCTCTGGGAGGTACCCCTCGGTTGCACCTCTGGGAGAGCTGCAGATGTTTGGCTCTTCCCTTTCTTCCCATGGCCACAAGGAAGTTTCCTGCATGTCCTGGATGTCTCTGCCTTGGGAGGGCAGGGAGGGCACTGTCACCCTGAGGGGTGTCGTGGGAACACCAGTGGCAAAGAGGTGCCATTGAAAGCCGTGGTCAGAGGGATTCCGTGCCAGAAATGTGGTTACAAACTGATTGGAGTCTCAAAACAAACCATAATTCTAAATTAAAACACAAACCTACCCCTAAATCCATGGATTTTGCTTTGGTAATACACTCAGAATTCCTCTGTTTGAACTGAAGGTCAGACCAAGCAGGTGCTTGGGTGTCTTGGCCTTTGAGAACCATCAACTTTCACCCAGACCCCCCTGCAAATCCAGGTCATTTTTAATGGCATTTGCAGAGGTTTTAAATAAATGAGTGACCCCTCAGAGCTGTCTCTGGAATTGCTGTGAGGGATTTGAAGCTCTTTGGTTTTCTGTCAAGTTAAGGAGTGTTTGGATTATCCTCTGGGGGACATGGGGTGACTACTGAGGATGGGCCTGTGCAGGGCCTGGAGTTGGACTGGATGATCCTGGTGGGTCCTTTCCAGCTCAGCATATTCTGGGATTCTGTGAAGTTGGAAAATGAGCAGCGATTGGTGACTTTGAGGTGTTTGTTTCCCTGTTCTCTGCAGAGATTTCAGGTTGTGGTTGCAATTCCTCCTCCTTTGCCTCCCTCTCCAAATCTTATCTCGAACTTTTAGCAAATTGTTCCTGAGCTGGAGGGACCACAGTGTTTCAGTCAGGTTGTTTCTGAAATGCAGACAGGGATGGAGCTGGTTGGGAGCCAGGCTGGGAGTAGGATCAGGATGTAATTCTGTGATTGAGGGGACACCTCACTAGTGTCTCCAACATCCTTGTGAGG
>NW_021940696.1:2776314-2778313 GCF_001715985.3 Manacus vitellinus
GACTCTTGGGGTTGGGCCTGTGCAGGGCTGAGGGTTGGACTGGATGATCCTTGTGGGTGCCTTCCAGCTCATCATATTGTGGGATTCTGTGACAGACCAGTTGTTCCTGGGCTGGAGGCACTGCACTGTTCCATCAAGTTGTTTCAGCACTACAAGGATGGAGCTGGTTTGCAGCCACGTCAGGGAGCAGGATCAGGATGGAACTCCCTGATTGCTCAGGGCTGGCACAGGGAGAGCCTTTGGGAGTGCCCCCGTTCCGCCACACGCTCCCAAAAAACCATCAGGGTGATTGGCACGAGGTCGGAGCCGTCCCGGCTGAGCGTGGCGGCTCCTCTGAGCCCGGGGCTTTCTGAGGAACTCCGACGGCAGGGATGACATTGGAGGGATCCTGCTCCTGCTCCACCTCTGTCCCAAGGCACATGTCCCGACACCACCGCCCTGGGTGGGGCAGTTAATGATTTTGGGAGGGAGGTGAGGCTGCTGGAAAGCACGTCCATCACCCGCTCGGCTCCGCGTGTCCCCGTGCCGGGCGGGCGAGGCCGTGCTCTGCCAGCTGAAAAATGAACCAGAGGGGGGGAAAAAACCAGCACTGTGAAGTGAAAATCCATCCTAAATAAGTTCCAAAGAGCCAAGATGTTGTGATGTGAGGATGTGCTTGATTCCTGCCAGCTCAAACCATTCCAGGTGGGAATACAAACAACTCGCGGCAGCAGCTTATTAGCGGTGATATATCAGTGTCCAGGTGCTGGTTTGTCTCCTGTCAGCAGCAGCTGCTTATCAAGCACATTTCCCACTCTATTTCTGGGGAAAAAAAGTCTAAAATTGATGTTCAGCAGGCGCTGCTGATTTTATCAGGAGCTGCTTTAAGTGGGCACTGGTTGTGTCGAGCACGGGGATGAGGCAGGAAAGGATTGGGTTCAGTCTTATTTATAAGGAGGGAGAACCATAAATTCTGGGAAGGGTTTTAAATCTTGGTGCCCAGGGCAGGAGATGCTGGTCATCCCTGGTGGTGCTTTCCTTTCTCTAAGCAGACATTTAACACAGTGATTGAAAGCCCTGTGGCATCTCCAAGGTCTCTGATAGTAAATATAAGGAAAAATGGATTAATGCTTAAAAAGGGGGGGGAAATACCTTTATATACTTTTGCCTTCCATCCAGAAATATTGGATTTAAACTCTCAGGCATCTGTGTTCTTTAAGAGGAAGCACTGAGGTTTTTTTTGAAGAAGAAAGACTTTTAGGTGTTTAAACCTTAAGAATAATAGAAAACAAAGGTCATGGTCTCAGTTGGCCCGAGAAGGTTCAGCTTCCAGGTTTTCAAAGGTGAAATATAGATTTTTACCTTCAAAAAGTTTTGGGCCTGAGCGAATCCTGTGTGGAAAAGGAAGGAACAGGGAAGGCTGAGCCAGAAGCTGGTCCTGACCTTGGTGGCTGGACCCCCTTTGCCATCTCTGCAATGAGTTGTGGTAAAAAATAGTCACAAAGAAGGTGCTGAGGTGCCACTTGGAGGCACTTGGGTGGTGAAGACTCGATGAGTCCTGGTGCTGTCAGGCCCTGATGATTAAATTACTTCTCCCATCCCACCTTCCCCGTGTTGGCCTCATTAACTTGACATTTCATCTCAATTATTTGCTCCTCTTCACGCCCTCCCAGGGGTGTCACTTGTCATTCACAGCAGGTCTGGCTGGACAAGGAGTTCCTGCACGAAGCAGGCGTAGAAAACCCTTTAGGTGCCTCCACGTGGGCTGATCTGCCCCTTGCTTGGCTTCTAAGAAGGTTGTTCCTCTGCAAGTTTTGGCAGTGGGGCAGAAAAACCTTCCTGGGGTTTGACCTTGGTGTGGTTGGCAAGCTGGAGGGAAGGGATGGCATCCAATGGGAATGGACAGGCTGGAGATGGGAGCACTGCAAAGCTCAGGAAGGTCATCAAGGTCCTGCACGTGGGTTGGTCAGACTGGAGAAGAGAAGGCTCCAGGGAGAGCTGAGAGCCCCTGGCAGGGCCT
>NW_021940696.1:2782443-2784480 GCF_001715985.3 Manacus vitellinus
TTCTTTTCCTGCTGCAGGGATTTTTTTTTTCCTCACAGTGAAGCCTTTTTGCAAACTCAGTGTTATGGAAAAAAAGAGTTCTTGGGACAAAATGACAACATCTGCTCAGAGCTGTGTGTGGAGCATCGTGGTGGTTTTGCTCTCAAACCTGCTCATTTTGGGTCATCTGGTGCTCACCTGAATTAAAACCGAAATCCTGAGGTTGCCTTGAAGTTACTGCTTGACCTACTCAGTAAAAGGGTTAAAAACACAGAGTTCAAGCAGACAAAATACTTTTTTTCCTCCTATTTTTGTAATTAAGCTAAAGCAGAGTGAACACACTTGTGCACAGGATCCTCTTTGTGAGAGAGATGGATTTATTAATGGGATTAGTGTTGGGATGGATTGGTGACCGTGGCTGGTGGAAACCCAGAGATTGATAGAGCTGATAAGAAGTTCAGGAAATCTTTGCTAAGGTATTTTGGGGACTTTTTTCCCCCCCAAAATATCCACCTTTTTGTCTTGGTTGAGGTGGAGATTGGGATGTAACTTGTTTATCCCAGAATGAAGGAATGGTTTGGGTTGGAACGGGCCTCAAAGTTCATCTCATTCCAACCCCCTGCCAGGGACACCTTCCACTAGCCCAGGTTGCTCCAATCCCTGTCCAACCTGGCCTTGGACACTTCCAGGGA
Source organism: Manacus vitellinus (assembly GCF_001715985.3). Lineage (NCBI taxonomy): Eukaryota > Metazoa > Chordata > Aves > Passeriformes > Pipridae > Manacus > Manacus vitellinus. Next base: position 2,783,115 of record NW_021940696.1, read on the forward strand.
TGGGGAATGACTCAGTGCCATCACCTCTGTTGGTTCCATCATCACCTGGCCCTTCCCACTCTCCAAATCCCTTCTTCCACCCTTTATCAAACATTTTCCTGGCTGTGTTTTCCTTCAGCTGCACCCACCAACACCGGGATTGAAATTCAGTGCTGAGAAACATCCCCCAGTAAGATTTGTGGTGTTTCTAACGAGCATATTTTTATTTTTTGATGTCCATTTCCAGTTTTCCAGCCTTCAGATCCCTGGTTAATGAGTCATATCCCAATCCTGCAGTTATATCACGTGTCAGAACGCAGGCGAGGCCTTATTTTTCTTTCGGCAACCCCAAATTCCTCCTGTCTAATTTGGGTCCCATCAGCTCTTTGGGAGCAGCTGAATTCCAATCAGTGCCCACAGAGGGACAGGAGATGTCGCTGGAAATAATAGGGCCCATTTGTCATTAATAATTCCTTCTGTTTGGGCTGCAGACACGCACACAGATCCCGACAGTTTTCCGCCCCATCGGGAACAGGGATCGCTCAGCAGCAGCTCTTCCCTGAGAGCTCCCGCTGCAAGGAAACACAGATGGCATTTAATTCCGGGTTTAAAAGCACAATTCCTTAAATTCCAGTTGTTTTTGGAGGCAAGACCAGGAGCACTCAGACATTCAGGAGCAGGTGACTCCAACCTGGGACAGGTGACCTGCTCCCCCATCCCGAGGTGCCGGAATGGAGACGGATTCCGGAGCTGGAATCTTCCAATCCATCACTGTCAGTCCCAAACATTCAACCCAGACTAAGCCTTTTTCTTCCTTTTCAGCAGTAAAAATGTCTGCTGTCTTTGCTGACACCAGGAATCATTTTACTTCTCTTTTTTTGGGCCGCAATTCCTCAAGTTTTTAATGTCAGGATGAGCCAATTCCCAGAGGGAACTGGTGCATTCAGAAAATATGTTTCAATTTGTTTTTTTCTTGGTTTTTTTCTTGTTTATTTTTTACTATTTTATCTGAAAGCACAGGTGTGAATCTCAGCATCTTTATTACACCACCCTTGAATCTCAGCATCTTTATTGTACCATATTTAACTTTGTGCCTCTTCCTCCATCCTCTTCCTCCCCCCCATCCCCAAACCTTTCTTAGTTTATTAATTTTATCATATTAAAATAGGATTTCAGAGCTGTTTGGAGCACTTCCAGTGAGTGCTGTGATGTGGGAACGGGGCTACAGGGTTTTGATCCTGGAGTTTATCGGGCTTTTGTTTAAGTCTCCTGTGATGCCAGAGGAATAATCTGACTAAGAGAAGGGTGAGGCAAATTAATAGAAGGACTTATTTGTATATTAAGAAGAGTTTGTAGGTGGTGAAGATATTTTTGTGCATATTAGAAG
>NW_021940696.1:2785129-2794613 GCF_001715985.3 Manacus vitellinus
AACTGGAATAAATTTCCCAGAGAAGCTGTGGCTGCCCCTGGATCCCTGGAAGTGTCTAAGGCCAGGTTGGAGCAACCTAGGATAGTGGAGGGTGTCCCTGCTCATTGCAGGAATTTGGAACCAGGTGATCTCTCTTCCAACCCAAACCATTCCATAATTCTCTGATTTTGGATACTGTCCATCTCCAACACCTCCCCGTGTTCTACTTTGTTACCAGGATATGAACAGGTATTTATTTCCCCATCCTCACAGTCCTTGGCAGTTCTGTCATGAGAGTTTGTCCACCCCTGATTTTGTTGGAGGAATTTTAGGAGCTCCCAGTTCCTCAGCTCTGCACCACCTTCCCTTCCCACCCGTCGTGGACACACAGTATTGATGCTCATCAACCTTTGCAGCCCAAATTAGAATCCCAGAATCCCAGAATGGTTTGGGTTGGAAGGGACCTTAAAGACCATCTCATTCCACCCCCTGCCATGGGGACACCTCCCACTATCCCAGGTTGCTCCAAGCCTTGTCCAACCTGGCCTTGGACAATTCCAGGGATGGGGAGTCCACAACCTCTTGAGCCTGTGTGAGATGTTCACAGTCCACTTTTTCTAGTATTTTAATGAAGAACTAAGAAACATCCATTGTGCATCTCAGGTTATGGGTTTGGGAACCCGTGGAGATCCATAACTCGATTCTTAAGCCTCTCCTATGGATTGTGTACCAGATTTCATGGCCCAGTTCCTTCCTGAAGAGCTTCTTTGTCTTCTACTTGGAAACATCTCATGGTCCACCACGGAGAAGTTCCTCTCTGGGGCTGTGGGTGCTCCTCAGCCCTGCCAGCAGGTCATCACAGCCCCTGGGAGCACTCGTTTCTCTGCAGTGACAGCTCTTCAGGCTCAGCTTTGTTCCAGCAGGGAAACAAATGATGGAGAGGGATAGAAATTTTTCTTTAATCTGACCCAGTTCAGGGTATTTTGGGTGACTCCTCCCTCTTCCTACAGCTCTCTGGAATTACCCAGATGGGAATGAGCTTTGGTAATTCAGTCTGTGATGGGGAACAGCTTCAAAGTGGGGTTGTGTGGGAATGGTGTGGGTGAAGGATAAGCTCAGTGTGGAAACTGAGTGAAGTAGAAGCTCAGTGTGGAAATTGAGACCTTCTCTCTGTTCCTCTTGCCTCAATTCCTACCCATCATCTCCCGCCTCTTTTCCTCACAAACTTCTCCAGAGTCCACACAGAGATTTATTCTCCAGCTTCAGTATCCTCAAGGTGTCACTTTGTCCCTCTGGATGAGGAACAAGACGTCCCATCGCTTGACTTTTCTAGGATAATCTTCCAAGAGTTTATCTAAGGAAGATGACTTTGAGACCTACATCCTTCCGTGAGGAATACCGAGATGGTTTTTCCCCCAAAACTTGTCCGACCACCAGCAGATTGTCCGGGTTCCCTTCCACAGGAGCTGCTGGAACTTCGATCCCGCGGCTCTGCCGTCGGGAATTCTGATGGTGTTGTGTAAATCTTCCCCTGAAATGATGTTTTTGAGGAACGAAGCCGCCAGCTGTGCCCTTTTGAAGCCCCGGGACGTGCCAGACCCCGTCCCTGCGCGCGGAGCAGTGTTTGGGGGCACACAGGAGGTTCCCCCCGCCCGCCATCGTTGCTTTACAGTGGATGTCTCTTTTCTGGTGGGCGTTTGAACTCTTTATTCTTTGTCCATTGTAAAGGGCTTAACGGTTCCTGTGCCTTGATTCTTTCATCAGTGAAATGTTTTGGAAGAGAGGTTAGAGTCCCCCTGTGACCTGCCCTGGGTGGCCCAAGCCTGTAGCCCTTGCAAAGACATTACTTTTTTGGCCTGAACACAAACCCCTCAAACCTTTAGCCTGGCTAAATGCTTTGTACAAACAGCCGCATACTGATCTGCTCTATTCTCCTGTGATTTTCTGCTCAAGGGGCTGTACTGTGGGTTGCTTGCTATGTTTGCCACTTGCCTTGGTAGTGAAGACAGAACAATAAACGAATCCGACAGTACTGAGGCCAACACTGTGCTTTGGTTGTTCCGAGAAAATTATCCTGAAATCTGGTTGAAGAGATTAAAACCAAGAAGAACTGGCTGTGTCTCTTCTCTAAAGCTCCGTTCTCTTCTTTGTTTCTTCTTTTTTTTTTTGTTTTCTTTCCTCCCCCTTTAAGGCTTCGTTCATTCCTCCTTCAGACTAAGTTGGTGGCATTGGTATGTAAAGTGTGACCTACGATCACAGGAGTACGGCCGTGGGGTGAAGCGTTGCATTCATTCCTGCCCGGGCTCCTCCTGGCCAAGGGCTGGAGCGGCTTTCTTGGAGTGTCTGGGCGGTGTTCTCCCTCTCGTTTCTCCTCTAACACGAATCATATCAGCTCATTGCGCTGGTTGGATGTCAGTTGTGGAATCGTGGAATGGTTTGGGTTGGAAGGGACCTTAAAGATCATCCAGTTCCAACCCTCTGCCATGGGCAGGGACACCTCCCACTGGAAGGTTCCAGTGCATCGTTAATTCAGTAGAGACTCTTCTTTTAGTGAGAATTTCTCTTCAAACAAGTGTTGGTTCAATGTTGGACCATCATCATGTACTGTGGGGAAGAGCAGTGTCACTCCACAGCTCTCCCAACCTTCTTCCCATATGATTCCTGAAGAATCACAGGATGACAGAATGGTTTGGATTGGAAGGGGCCTTAAAGATTCCAACCCCCTGCCATGGGCAGGGACACCTTCCACTAGCCCTGGTTGCTCCAATCCCCATCCAGCCTGGCCTTGGACACTTCCAGGAATGGGGCAGCCACAGCTGGGAACAATGAGAAGGGACGATGGGAAGAGACAGCTAAAGGTGAGCTGCTGACGAGCAACCACATCTTGAGCTGGAATCTCTCTCGGGTTGCTCATGAGCAGATGACAACAGTGACAAATTCACGGGTGTTGTGAAAACATCCCCAGTCACAGCCGCTTTTTCATGAGGGTTTGACGTTCATGCTTTTGGGAGGATCTTAAATTTCACAACTCCCTGTGTGCCTCTCAGTCGATTCCCACCAGCTGCAAAGCCCTTCATCCAAAATAGAAAACCCGCTTTCATCGCGGCCCTTTCAGGGTTTGCATCCCAGTGTTCCTCCAGATATAATCAGGAACATGATGTGACCCTGTCCTTGGATGGTGGGACACTGGGACTGGATACCTCAACCCAGGGATGTCCAAGCCACCCAGGGGAGTTTCATCCCTTGGGAAGATGCTCCAACGCTGTTTCTCACATCTAAGTATTTTTAGCTTCTCAGGTATGTGCTTTTCCAAAGTGGAGCTGGTTTAGGATTGATGTGGCTTTGGGGATAATTTTTCCAGATGAGACAGTGGGGTGCAGAGGGAATGTGTGAGGATGATTTATCCTTTGCAGATCAGAGGCAGAAGGCTTGGGTTAGTCCTCCCTTGTGTGTATGCTGGCTCGGGCAAGCTGCAGGCAAGTTTTACAGCCAACATACATTAAAATGCCTTTACAGTTAGAATTAATTAAACCAGTTTTCTGAGGGGTAAATGTAAACTCCCTGTGTCCTGAATATTGCAGGACTGGGCAGTGAAACTGGCTGGAAGCTGAACAGCTCCAATCTCATGGAATCATGAAATGGGTTGGATTGGAAGGGACCTGAAAGCTCATCTCATTCCAACCCCCTGCCACGGGCAGGGACACCTTCCATTATCCCAGAGTGCTCCAAGCCCCTTCCAACCTGGCCTTGGACACTTCCAGGGATCCAGAGGCAGCCACAGCTTCTCTGCCCAACCTGGGCCAGGGCCTCCCCACCCTCCCAACCAACAATTCCTTCCCAATAATCTCTGTCCAGTCTTATCCCGTGCAAAACTCCGCAGGCACAACCACGGATGGTTCCTCCTGGCTCTGATTTGTGCTTTTCCTATCCAAAACCTAGATGGGAGCGATCCCATCCCTAATTTCTCCTTGTATATTTTCATTATTCCTCTCGAGTAGCAAGGTGGGATAAAAGTGCTGGTTTTCCAGGCGTGTTTGCTGCTGTCCTGCAGCAGTTCTCACTTGACTGATCGCCGCGAAGATGAGCGATGGCTCCAATCTCAAAGCTCTTCTGGCATCTGAGACTATTAAAAGGCAGAGCTGTGGGTGTCTGAGAAGTGACCACGGTGCCCCTGGAGGTACCTGTGTCTGTGTTGAAGGATGTTCTCCATCCCAAGGTTTTAATGGAAGGTGGAGCAAGAGAAAGTTGACAAATAACCCTTCTTTGCTTCCCAGAAATAAGGGCTGAATCCTGGTGTCTAATTCATTAATCTTCTCGTTAGAGCCATGGGGCTGCTCCTGGGATGGGGCTGCTCTAGGAAGTCTTTCAAAATAGGAATGTGATGATTTATTTTCCTTCTTCTGTGGCATTTGCTTGATAGGTTTTGGAAGGAGAAGCGTTCAAGGAGAAGACCATCTGGCATGAAGTGACTTTGTCCATTAGTCCCTCTGATTAGCCACGGAGACAAAAGGCAAAATCCTCCTTCCTTGTTGTCGAGCCATCCTTAATCCTCATCTTTGTGGAGCTTTAGGAGCTGTTCTGAGGATCTCTGTGGAGTAAAAAGCAGGATGGTTGGGCAATAATGGGCCATATAAGTGTAAAATCTATGTGCTGGTGTATATTTTCCTCTCCCTTCTTCCTTGTTACTCAATTTCATCCCAAGAAAACGTTTCATTCCACGCGTGGCATCTCCAGGGTCGAGGGCAGACGCTCCCTCTCGAGTCTTTGGCGACGTCAAGTTGTGGCTTCACAAACAAAGCCCCCCTGGGTGCTGAAAGGAGCAGAGAGGAGATAAAGCTGTAACCAGAGAGGGTGAAAGCGAAGTGAAGCCGGGCAAAACCAACCTCGGGCGCGTCGTCAAAAGGCGCCCTCGGCTACGTGTGGCCGTTGGCTCCGCGGGCACCGCCGAGCAAAAGCCGCTAAGAGCCATGGAAGGACTAAAGTCCTCTGACACGGCTTCATTCAAGTGGGTTTAGGTTTGGCTTAAAGGATGGATTAGAAGGAAAAATGAATGACCAGAGTATGAAATTTTGGCCAGGTTACACTGGGGAAGGAGATAAACGTGGCCCTTGGGAATATTCTCTTCGCCTCGGAAGCCGACGTTATTGTGTTGTCAGATGTCTTCATCCACCGGGAATCAACGTGCCACCCAACGGTTCTTCCCGAGAGCGCGCCGCCACCAGATCATGCAAATGATCCGCTGCCCAGTAATTAATGGTGCTGCCGGGCATATTTTTTTGATGAATGCTCATGGGGCCTGGTGACAGGCGTGAAATTAGAAAATTCCTTCAGCGCCCTAAAATATAAATAGCTTTCGGAACTGAAAAGGAGTTTTCACAGCTGAAGATTTTATTGTGTCGAGAGGAAAAACTTTTTCCACCCCCCTCGTCCCCCCTCTTTCTTCTGGGCAAGTTGTTTGTCCATTCACAAAACAAATACTCTGGAGCCCAGTGCGGCTCATGGGAATAAATTTCAGGTCGAATTAGTACAGTTTCCTTGCTGTCAGGACGGTGGAATTAATGGTGTTTTGATGACACGAATTTTGAAGGGTGAACAAAGACGCTGAAGGGAGGGAGACATGACTCCTTAGAAGCGCGGTCCTCCTCTCCCCCAGCCTCTCTTGTCTTCCCTGTCATCCGTCTGCCAATCTCCCTGTCCATGGTTAGTTAAAGGCGCTTTTTATCCTCTTTTCTTTCCCACAGAGTTTGCCAGATCCGGCCCAGTGCCTGGGTTCCAAGGGGACACGCTGCAGTTGGCCTTCATCGACTTGAGACAAGTAAGTCTTTGTGTTTTTGTTTTTTGTTTTTCTTTTAAGATGTGTGACTGAAGACCATCAGGTCTTAAGGGAAGGGGAGAGGAGGGGAAACGGCGTCAGTGATTTACGCCAGAGACCTATATTTCCCCCCCTCCTCCTCCTCTCCTCTCTCGAAGCCACCTCCTTATTGAGCGCTCCGGGGCTCCTGGAGGTGGTGGAGGTGAAAAGGGCTGATGGGATGAGGGTGAGGAAGAAAGCCAGGCCTGACCCTGGGCCGGTGGGGCCCATTGTGCTCCCGTTGGCTTCTGCGGCCGCGGCGCGGAGGGAACGCGGCGGCTCCGCGGTCGGACGCCGAGCAGGTGGTGGAACAGAGAGAGCAGTGATGCAGAGCCCGCCCGCCTCGGGGACTTTTGTTCCCAGATAATGCCCCCAGAGGCGTTTGGGAGGGCAGGGGGGATTTGCATTCCCCTGTGTCCGTGCCCCTTCGGAGGTTGTGGCCCTCTCTGGCTCGGCCACCCCCCCCTCCCCGGTCCCCTCTTCCCTGGCCATGAATGACAAAGTGGCTCTTGGGGAAGGTGACTGGGGAAGGCTCCACCCATTGGTGGCCACCTCTGGAGGGGGCCCCGTTAGAGCCAAGTTGACCATAGCAGGTAGTGAGGCATCTGTGGGGCTTGGCAAGCCAGTTTAGGGAAAAGGGCCATTCTGGGGAGTCATTTGTTTGGGGTAGAAATGGGCATTATTGATACACTAGGCCGGGGGGAAAAGTGAGGTGGTCCTGTCATCTCTTGGCACCGAAGATGGATGGGTTGGATAGAAAGTCTGAATGAAGTAAGACTCAATGACTGATGCTTCTCTCCTATTAAAACAATCTTTTTTTGTCTGTTAAACCCCCCTGGCTTTGTCCCTCCTGCCATCATGATGCAGTGCCTCTTGTTTTCAGGGTTGACGTAGCTTGCATTCTGAAAACTTTCGGGTGCCGAGGGTATTTCTTCAATCTGCATAATCCCTTGTATCGATGATCTCCTACCACCGGGGCTCTGATTCACGCTTGGAGCCGCTTTTTAACCCGTCAGGGGTTTGAGAACTTCTCAGAAAACCCAATTGATGCGCGGGCAGCAATTTGTCATCCCGCGGCGCTTGTGCAGAGCAGCGAGACGTTTTAATAACGTGGAGGTGCCTATTTTCGGGCTCGGGCCTGCCAGGAGCTGCCAAAGTTGTTTGCAGAGCGGTCAAAAGTAGCTCCGTGGCAGAGGTGTGTGTTATCACTGCCCTGCCTTGACACTTTTATCTTCATTAGCTTCTTGGCACTTCGTTGACCGGGGGGACCCCACGCGCCCGCGGCCTCCCGGGTGTGAGGAGACGTGGAGGCTTTGGGCCTCTTCCAAGCCCCAGGGTGGGAATGCAGGGGTTCTGAAGAGGAAAAGCGGTGGCTGTTTGAAGAGTGAAAGGCCTTCAAAGTGCTCAGGGAGGTTCAGAGGCAGGGAAATAAATGTGTGTGTGGTTCAGAAGTGCAGAGCTCAGCCAAGGGAATCCACCTTGGGGGAGGAGAAGGCTGAGCCTGCTCCTCTGGCACATGGTCTTCTTTGTACATGGAGGTTTTCCTCTTTGTTTGGGAAGGGAATCCCAACTTTTTTTATTGTATTTAGAAGTATATCTGAATTTCAAGGCCAGGTTGGATGCACTCAGAGCAGCCTGGTCTGGTGGAGGGTGTCCCTGCCCATGGCAGGAGGTTGGAACTGGATGATCTTGAAGATCCCTTCCAACCCAAACCATTCTATGAGTATTGTGAGGAGAAAGGCAAGATACTCTTGCCTGTGGACTGTCAGGTGAGGACAGGCAGGGTCTTCTGGATCACAGGGATGCTTGTTGATGCCCACTGTTGTACAGATAATGGACAACACCTCACTGCTCCAAGCAGAGAAGATTTCCACCTATCACTGCCTTATCAAGTTTAGCAATAGCATGAAAAGGTCTTTGTTTTGTTCTTCAAGTTGGTTTTAATTTGTTCTGTTTGGACATTGTGTTCTCTGTCTTTTAAGCCACCGAATTGAACTGAAATAAGGCAGGTTTAAATTAGATCTCGGGAAGATGTGAGGGTGGGGAGGCCCTGGCACAGGTTGGGCAGAGAAGCTGTGGCTGCCCCTGGATCCCTGGAAGTGTCCAAGGCCAGGTTGGAGCAAACTGGGCTAGTGAAAGGTGTCCCTGCCCATGGCAGGGGTTTGGAACTGGATGATCTTTAAGGCCCCTTCCAACCCAAACCACTCTGTGATTCTGGGAAATGTTAACACAATATTGACTTAAAAGATACCACCTGGAACTGTTTGTGCTTCTGGCTGTTTTCACTGGGCAAAAATGCACCAAAATAGGGAGGTTAAAGGGGTTTCCCCTCCCTTCCCAACATAGTTCAGTAGTAGCTGTTACAGAACAATTGTAGATCAGAGAAAAAATTCAAAATAATGTGGGATGATCAAGTTTAGGATAATGACCAAAACTGATTCTTGGTACAGTAAAATATGAAGTGATAGGAAAATGTGGTGACTTGGTTTATGTCTTGAATACAGATCCCTGCAGTGGGAAATAAACACTGAAAAGGTGCTGTCTGGGGACATCAGAGCTCCTCCTTGAGTACATTTCAGGCCTGATTTTCCTCTTGTGCTCAAGGAAATTGGGAGCAAATCCATCACCATGTGGTGAAGAGGAAAAGAGTCAAGCCCAGATGATCAAAATCACTCTTCCGAGCAGACAGTAATTTAAAAAGGGACTTTTTTTCCCATCCCGGGACAATTCTAAATCCACAAGTACCTCTAATGAAGTGCTAAAGTAAACCAAGTTTCATCTCAAATCCTTCTGTAGGAGTGAGACTCGAATATTTAAGGTTTTACAAGGAAACAATGGTTTTCCCCCTCGAGTTTAACTTTGCTCTTTCCCCCTCAGTGCTGTGTTTTAGAAATCTGCACTGAATCTAATCCCACAAACAACCTTGTTAAAATGTGAAATAACTGAGTCTTCTGCCTCTTGCTTTCAACCACTGGATGTCCAAATCCCTCTGAGGATCTTCAGGAGCTTTGGGATCAGCCCAGAGCCTGCTCTTGGAATCAGTTCCCGGTTTTCTCCCCAGCTTCTGGCCAGCTGGGAATGCTTTAGCTCTGCGTTTCCATGGGTTTGTTGTGAGCAAGGGAGTGGAAGAGGAAGGTTTGATGTTTGTCTGTGGAGCTGCTGCAATCCAGAGCCACGCTGATCTCCCCTCACAGCCAGATCGACGCTCGTGGCCGCCTTCCAAGGGGAATCTGTGTCCAGCACTCCAAGAATTTCACTCTGGGCTCTGATGAGGGAATGTAGGGGATGGATTAGAGCTCCTTGCTCCAGGCCTCTCTCTCTCTCTGTCCAGGGAATCATAAATCCCGTGTGTTGAATTTCCTCTGCAAGCGCAAAATTCAGCGTCGGGGGAGATTTGGGGAAAGGCAGGTGGGAACCCACCTGCTTGGAGGGACGTGGCTGTGCAAGGGATGAGGACAGGGGGATTCCACTCCTCTCCATCGTTTTCTTCATTTATTTTATAGCTATAACTTGATGGGTTTGAATTTTAACATCAACTCTTCAAAGCCCAACAGTGAGGTCAAGACAGACAAGATCGGGGTTAGGTGGGATATTGGGAAGGAATTCCTGGCTGGGAGGGTGTTGAGGCCCTGTCCCAGGTTGGGCAGAGAAGCT
>NW_021940696.1:2794899-2801203 GCF_001715985.3 Manacus vitellinus
TTGCTCCCCTCAGGAACACAATTCCCATCTATCCCTTTCCTGGAATCCCAGACTGGTTTCCCAGGGAAGGGTCATGGCCCCAAACCTTCCAGAGCTCAAGGAATGTTTGGACAATGTTGTCAGGGACAAGGTGGGATTGTTGGGGTGTCTGTGCAGGGCCAGGAACTGGATGGATGATCCTTGTGGGTCCCTTCCAGCTCAAGACATTCCATGATTCTATGAGATGTATAGCCCTTTCTCCTGCTGCTTCCATGTGGTCCAGGCTTCCATATCCAGCTTAGGGCATAGTGAAGGGAAAGCCCCTAAAAATTCGGACCCCTTGACATGACACTGAAGGCTCTGGTCACCTCTGTGCTCTGGAAGCAGAGGCATAGTGATGGTGGGAAGGTGGAGATGATCCCTCCAAGTTCTCCAAGGGACCATCCAAAACAACATTCCCACCATTCCCACCAGGCAGGAAGCTTTGGGTTGTTTTTTTTTAACCTGTTTTTATCTATTTTGCTGTTAAATGTGGTTTAAAGACACGAGATATCTGAGGAGCAACATGAAAACAAGACACCAGGTGAGCCTCCGAGCCAGCCCTGACTCTGCTGCTGGGGAAACTGGTTTGGCTGATTTTTTTCCCGACTTGTTTTGCTGGTAGATCCAACAGAAGCTGGAAATCACATTAAAGGACTGATCAATTAAATGAACTATCCCAGCGAGGTGTCTCCTCTCCGCATGTACTTGCTTGTGTCTCCCAAGGGCTCTGTTGGAGGAGGAGCTGCAGACAGATGAGCCGGGTTTGTTAGTCACTGGATGCAGCAGGGCAGAGATGAAAAGGTGACTCATGGGTTTTTTCAGCTCATTTCTGTGGCTGTTTCTTGTCTCCAGATTGGGCTCTCATCCCCCTGCCCCATTTGCCCATCTTCGACCTCAGCTCGGCCGGTTCTCCCATGGCACTGTCCAGGTTTTCCTGGAGAAACTGTGGCTTCCCCAACCCTGGAAGTGTTTGTGGCCAGGTTGGAGGGAGCTCTGAACAACCTGGGCTAGTGGAAGGTGTCCCTTGGAACAACTGAGCTTTAAGGTCCCTTCCAACCTAAAGCATTCTGTGATTCCATGATTTTGAGAAGCACTCCTGTACTTTTGGGTCTCTGGTCATTCCAGTTTCAACATCTTTGGTGTGTTTAATGCCCTTCACAAGGGGAATTTTACCATGGGAAGGCAACATTTCCATTTCACATCTCCCTTAATTGTCAGAGAATCATTAAGGTTGGCAAAGACCTCCAAGATCATGAAGTCCAACCATCAGCCTTTTCCATTCTCTCCTCTCTTCTGACCTGCATCCCTTCCCTCCTGTGTTCACCCTGTGTCCTGTCCTTGCTTAGTGACACTTGATTTAATTTACTTAATTCATGTAACCATTTAATTTAATTAATTTAACCATTCTGCCACATCCTCCTCTCCAGCCCCACGATCCAAAGCCCTGGGCTGGCTCCCAAGCAAGGCCCCTTCCAAGTAGATTGAAATAGTCCAGTGGAAACGTTGAATTCTGTGAATCCTTCATTCAACCTTGAGCACTGAGAGGTGTGAAGACACATGTTGCAGGTGAGCCCTAATTCCTGATTTCCCGGCAGTGCTGGGTTGGGGCCGGTGTGATCCCTGCCCTTAGACAGAGGACTTTGCTGTTAAGATCTCATCTCCAGGCTGTTCATTACCTTTGTGGCTCCTCTCTGAGCTCCTGCCACTGATGGATATCTCCTGGATAAGGCATCCAACGTTACTCATTGTGTTCATTAAGGTGGTGCCCAGGGGCCATCCCGTTTTTTTGCTGGGTCTTGTGCAAACACGAAGACCTGAAGAGTCTCAGAGCAGATGATGGAGCCCAGAAAGGGCAGGTGTCTGACTTCCAGCTGAACTAATTACTGCCAATTAAATGATATTTTGTTTCCTGACACCCCCTGAGAGTGATAGAGGCTTTTCTAGGCATCCAGAGGCTGTAACCACAGCAGCTTCCCAGAAATTATTATCATTGTTATCCCAGAAGTTATGAACGTTATCGCCTTCATCCTCTGTCTCACCTCTCGACTTCCACAGACCCAAATTATCCTGTTTTTCCCAAGTGCCAGATTGCCTGGGGAGACCCAAGCAAAGGTGCAGCCTGGGGTTCATTTCTGGGGGAGCCCAGGGTTGTCTGGGCTGTCCCAGCATCGTGCTGAGGTTCCTCTCCAAGGTTACCTGTAAGACAGAAAAAACCACGCAAAAAAAGACTTGGATGTTAGTTTTCCCTCTCAAGAAATGTTTGGATTATTTTTTTTTTCCTAAGTCTATATTTGGAATGAAATTTCCTTTGAAAATGTGTGTAGTTAGATATTTAGTAAGTTACAGATTTAATAAGATTTAATAAGACTCCACCACTGCCCTGGGCAGCTGGGCCAGGGCTGGACAACCCTTTCCATGAAGGAATTTTCCCAATATCCAACCTAAACCTCCCCTGGCACAGCTTGAGGCCATTCCTTCTTGTCCTGTCCCTTGTTCCCTGGGAGAAGAGACCAACCCCCTTCAGTCAAGGTGTTTAGGTGTCTCCATCCATCCCTCTCCCACCCCATGGCTCCTTAGGAGACTTGGAAGAGGTGAAGAAATAGAAAGAGAAGAGGAAAGGAATGACTTTAGAAACAAGACAAGTAAAATTCACAAACAAAACCCCAAAGATGTTCAGTGAGGGTTCTTTTTTTGGCCTAATTTCACACTCTTGATGTCACCTGATCCTTCTGCCTTGGTGGTGGCACCCTGGTGGTTTAACCCTGTTGGTAAAATCACACCAAGCTGCTTCCTCTTCTCTGGAAAACCACTTGGACCTCGATTAAAAGCTGTCTCAGGGCAGTTGTGACACATTTGAGAAGTAAAAAGAGATGGTTTGCCAGCTCTCTTGGGACCTCCTACAGTTCAGGCCGAACTCCAACTGATATCCAGGCTCTTCCAGGCATCCCACACCTCTGGAGCCGCTCACTCTGCTCTGAATACTCATTGGGAATGTTGTTCCTCATTGGGAACCCATCGTGGATGAAAAACCATTTTTTCTCCTCCCCAAAGCATCTTTCTGTGGATCCATGTGCTCAGACATGGATTGGTGGGCAGGCATTGCCCAGGGAGCCTTGCAGGAATCCCTCAGGCTGTGGCTGATCCGGCACACCGGGAAGGACATTCCAGGGGCTTGGCCAAACCACTGTGTTTCTTGCTTGTTAGACTCAGGGTTCCTTTTTTTTTCAGTGCCCCAAAACCCCACAATATTGGGAAAGGGCACATTAAGTAGTTTATTTATTTTTAAATCAGTGTTAAGTGCCTGACTCACAAAGGAAGGATCCCTCAGAGTTTGGGCTGGAATTCCTAGCTGAGCTCTGCAGAAAAGGGATGGGAAGAGGGAACTCACAACAACAAGGAGTGAGCTCAGAGGAAATTTAGAGCCTCAACTCTGATTTTCCTGCCTTGTTGGGTTTAAACCAGTCTTTATATTCCTTTAAACCAGGCCTTTTGTAGTTCAATCATATTAAAATCACAGCGACCCCGCGTCCGTTTGGCCACTCAGCCTCGGAATCCATCACTCTCCATCCAGGAAGGATGTGTTGGTGTGGTGAGGATTTAAAAGTGCCTGGATGCTCCCCAGAGCCTTCAAGCAAAACCAAAAAAAAAAATAAAAATGAGGAGTGCAAACATATTCTGTTAGCACTTTTCTGCTCTGCCTGGGTTTCTGTCGCTCGGGCACGGCCGTGGAAATTGTGGAGCCTGTCGACACTTTAAGGGCTGGGAACAATGAAAGCAAACAAACAATCAAATCCTCTTTCACTGAGAGGGTTTTTCTGGCCTAGACAAAAGAAATAAAGGGCGGAAGTGGAGGAATTGGAGAGGGAGAAATAGAGATTTCTGCCTCCTGGTTGGGCGCTGAGTTCTTCATCAACAGGGCACAGAGTGGGGATTGATGTTGGGAGCAGGAGATGGTGAGGTGGGAGATGGTGAGGTGGGAGGTGCTTTTCTCACCATAATCATGGATTCACGGAATGGTTTGGGTTGGAAGGGACCTTAAAGACCATCTTGTTCCAACCCACCTTCCACTAGACCAGTTTGCCCAAATTTTGTGGTGAAACAAGCAGTGCAGCCGCTCGGGTGGGACCCGTGAAGAGCCTCAGCCAAAGGGGACTTTGTGCTGGCACAGGAACATGATTCCATTGGATTTTATTCCTTTAAGACCCGACTTTGACCCCTTGGCATCTCCTGAGCACCTTCAGCTTTGGCTGCCCACGGTCCATCCCCCTGGAGCAGGTTCAGGGATGAGCCTCTGGAGCGGGTGGGAGGCGGGATCTCCTCCCCTCTGTGCCCTCTGATTGTGGGAGGCCAAGGCAGCCGCTCATCCAACCAGGAAAACGGACACCACTGGAGTCACAGGGCCCACTGGCACCTTTAACCTGCTGATTGAGGCAGGACTGATGGGGAATGGAGAGGGCCAGAGGTGGTTACCCTTCACCTCAACATCCCCGTGAAACCAAACCCGCCCCCGGCGATCGGTGCGTGCCCGGGAGCTGTCGCTCCTGAGCTGGGGAGGAAGAGCATTCCATAAAGAAAGCTTTCATGGAGCTGCCTTTCATGACATCCTACCTTCACCCTGTGCACCATGGGGGCTTTTTCCCCCCCCTGAGAGCTCCCGTTGCTGCCGTGAAAGGGAAGCATCTCCCGGTTCAGCTGCCGGGGCTCCCTGGGACGCCCCAGCTGGATCTTGGTGGGTGGCAAAGGCAGCTTTGTGGAGCAACCTTGTCTTTGAAGCCTCGGGGAAACAGAATCCCAATTCATCCGTGTAATTCTTCTCCTTGGGATCTCTCGAGTGCAGCCGGAGCGTTTCAGGGCGAGGAAACGTTATCTCCTGGTATTTTGCCAGTTCACTTTCAGGGATAACCCCAGTGGTGTGATGGACATCTGGGGGCATCCCACAGGACAGGAGCACTGGTGTCCATGAAGGTGACTTTGATTGCAAGGCCTTGGTGCCCCTGATCCCTCAGGAATGAGCAGTTAATTGCATCCCGGACACGCGGTCCCGGAGCGCTTCGTTGTCGGAGTCTCCCATTGATTTTTTTTTCTTTCCCCTGTTTGATTTCAAGAGTACAAACACTGAGCAGGGTTTATGTGGAGCTGGACACGTGGATTAAGAGGTTAATCAACGAGATGAGCCCTGTGAGGAAAGGCAGGTGACTGATGTGTCAGACAGGAGACACTGGAGAGGGAACTCACCCTCTTCGTGCTTCAAGTGGAGTCGTGGAGAGAAGCTGCAGGAGTGGTGGTGGAGCTTTGGAGGAATCCATCAGGGAGGAGATGGCTCCAAATAAGTTGAGAATTGAGATTAAGATGAGTTTAATATTCTATTGCAACCCAGGATTCCTGGGTCACTTGAGGTCAACATTCTCCACGTCTCTCGTGAAAGCCCTGGTCCTTCATAGTTGTCATTTTTATTGATGAGTTGACAGCAAGGTGGCACTGTAAAGCAAGGAACATCCACTGTGATTTATTTCAGCTTTTTTTATTAGATTTACAGGATCACAGAATGGTTTTTGTGCTAATTAGTCTGTCCCCCCCTCAAAATCCCGTGATAAAAATGGTAATTTGTATTCCCGTAGGTTCTGCTGATTCCAGGGCGCATGGGTTTGTTTTTAAGCATGGGTTTTGTTGTGTTTGGGGTATAATAAATATATATATATATATAAATGGGGTTATTTTCTAGGCTGGATCTACCAGGGGGCCACAGGTTGATCTGATGACAGTGGAAAGTTTTGTGCTCCCTCTAAATTGATGCTTCGGTGTTTAAGTGCAGTTTTCCTCCAGAATAGGAGTGGTACAGGTATTAATTAGGTTGGATATCAGGGAAAATTCCTTCATGGAAAGGATTGTCCTGCCCAGGACAGGGATGGAGTCCCCATCCCTGGAGGGATTTCAAAGCCACGTGGATGTGGCACTTGGGGACAGGGGTCAGTGGTGGAATTGGCAGTGCTGGAAGAACAGTTGGACTCGATCTTGGAGGGTTTTTCCGACCCAAATGGTTCCGTGGTTCTTCAGGTGTGTAAATGTAGGTGTCTGGTGCTGTGACAGAAGCCCAGAAGTGTCCCAGGTGTCCACAAAAGATAAGACAGAGGCTTTCAAGGGATTTATGCCTTGCTGGAGCAGCAGCTGGTGGATGCTTTTAGGTGCCTAAAGTGGCACCAGATCCTTCACTTGAGGGCCTGAACTGCTTCGTGTGACTGATGGTTGGTTAATTAGATGTGTGTCAGCATCTGTCAGAACCACA
>NW_021940696.1:2803253-2818853 GCF_001715985.3 Manacus vitellinus
GTTTTGAACCTCTGACTCATCCGCACCGAAAAGCAGGAATGTTTGGATGGCTCCCACAGGGCTGAGCGGGGTGGTTCCCACCATCTTCCCGTGTGTGCAGACAGATCAACCCCAAAGGTGGAGGAAGACGGGTGGGGGAAGGGTGACAAACGACTCCAGATGGGTGTTTGTTGTATTTAACTCTAAGCTGCTCGTTTGGTCCCTGTTTTTCCTGGATGCTTTAACACATTCCTGGGCGCCGTGGGGGCCGTCGGGAGACGCCAGGCAGGTAAAAGCAGAGACCCACCAGCAGCTCTCGGGGTGTTCCCACGTGGTTCCCTCAGATAATCCCCAGCTCTTTCTAACAAGCCCAACAACCCACCCCAAGAGCAGCATTTATTCCACTCATGTGCTCATGCATATTAATCTTCTCCCTCATCCGTTGAAATTCCCCCCTCTCCACCAGCCCCTCCCAGGGGGTTCCCTCGGAAGGGGGGGATATTTCCGTGGAACAGCTCGTTGGCCTCGAGTCTCGGGATCGATACCAGGGAGGCTTTCAGTGTTTAAATTACCACCATGGTCTGCTGGGCTTGGCTGAGGGGAAAGAATCCCGGGGATGAACCGACACTCGATCCGGAGTTTGCCGGAGAGAGTAAACAAGCGCATTAGCGGGACCGGATAGGCGGGATAATTGCAGAGAGAGGTTGTTGCTTGAGTGGAGCCATTAAAGTCGACTTCAGGGAGCTACAGCAGGTTTTAGATTGATGCCTGGAGGAGACAGGGCTCTGGGGAGACCTTCCAGCACCTTCCAGGGCCTGAAGAAGCTCCAGGAGAGCTGGAGAGGGACTGGGGACAAGGGATGGAGGGACAGGACACAGGGAATGGATTCCCAGTGCCAGAGGGCAGGGTTAGATGGGATATTGGGAAGGAATTCCTACCTGTAGGGGTGATGAGGGACTGGGATGAGTTTTCCAGAGAAGCTGTGGCTGCCCTTGGATCCCTGGAAGTGTCCAAGGCCAGGTTGGAGCAACCTGGGCTAGTGGAAGGTGTCCTTGCCCATGGCAGGGGGTGGGACTGGATGATCTTTAAGGTCCCTTCCAACTCAAACCCCTCTGTGATCCTGTAATTCTCTAAGTCCCTCATTGATCCCATCAGAGAGAAGAAACACTCGAGCTTTTCCTTCTCCAGAGCAGTTGTGACTCCGAGTCCTTGCTGAGGGCAGGGATGAACTTTTCACTCGCTTTAAGAATTTTCCTGCTTTGAAGCCAAACGAGTCCCAGAAATGCTGCAGCTCGGAGGGGAGGTCCCCTGGGAAAAGCAGCACGTGGCATGAATTTGGAAAGGCCTGGTGCAGGAATGGAGGGGAGATCCTGATGTTTGTTCCCTCCTACCCTGGTCGAGAAAACAGCTCTGGCACACGAAGGAAGGTTTCCGGGAGACAGACGTTGGAGTTGCTTGGACTGGAGTTTGAAAATACAGCTATAAGAATTTATTCGGGGTTTGAAGAGCTGTGCACCAGCTCTGACTTACAAGAAAATACATAAATGCTATAACAGTTGGTGGTAACTGGCCCAACTTTCTCGACCCACCTTGTGTTCCCTGGGTAATCTGGGATGGCGACGGTTGGGTGCCGTGAGTCACCCCGAGCCTTCACCTTGCTTGGGCAAATCCTGAGCTCACTCAATGGGCTCATTTTTAGCCCTGTGACTCGGTTCTTGTCTTTTCTGATTAACTGGTCAAAATTTGGGCTTGGTTTGACCAGGCATGGTGGTTTCAGAGCTTTTGTTTCTGGTGCTTAGTTGAGAGTTTAAATTTGGGCTTGGCTTGACCAGACGTGGTGGTTTCAGAGCTTTTGTTTCTGGTGCTTAGTTGGGAGTTTTTGTGTATTTTGGGATGAGATCTCTTGTGAGCAGTGGATTGTTTAATTTCTGTGCCTTTTTTTTTTTATTTTCAATTTTATTTTGTAGTTTCTCATAAATAAACTGCAGGTTGGAGGCGGCCTGGAGCAACCTGGGACACTGGAAGGTGTCCCAGCCCATGGCAAGGGGGCGAGATGAGATGAGATGGTCTTTAAAGTCCCTTCCAGCCAAACCATTCTGGGGTTCTCTGAGCTGGTTCTGTCTCCGTGGTGGGTGCAGGGCTGGGTGGGGCTGGGAGTTCCTGGCACTGGAAATCCAGGTTGTCCCTGGGTGGATTCCGTTTGTGCCTTTGAATTTTCTTTAAAGCGTGTTTTGAGCCCGGGCTGGAGCCTGATGTGCTGAATATCATAAAAAAAACACAAGTCTGGCTTTTGTGTTGCGTGGTGTCAGACAGACAGACAGACAGACAGACAGAGAAGGTGTGACCCACGCCAGGGCTCACTTGGCATCTCCCCATCCTCCTGTTCACAGCGGCCGCATCTGCCCGAGTGGAAGAGCAAACACTCCCCCGCTGTAATCACCCGAAATGTTCCAGGGTGTAATACCTTAATTTGGTTGCTGACATGAGGGCTTGATGGGGAAATGATGTGGTAATGAGGAATGACAGCCATGGTAGATTGGGATCTTTTGTTTCCAAGATTAAGAGAACCTGAGCAGAAAGTCTTTGCCGGGTGTGCCCCCGTCACCAGGAATAGTC
Source organism: Manacus vitellinus (assembly GCF_001715985.3). Lineage (NCBI taxonomy): Eukaryota > Metazoa > Chordata > Aves > Passeriformes > Pipridae > Manacus > Manacus vitellinus. The sequence goes on from NW_021940696.1 coordinate 2,805,849, forward strand.
CCCACACGCTGACTCAGAGCTCAAAACCACGCAGGAGAGTTGAGGCTTTCTGCAAATGGCTTCGTTTGTTCCCTTCTGAACCTGTTGTTGGCCTCTGGGACATCCAAGGGCAGAGGAATCTCCTGCTGGACTCGATGATCCATGTGGGAGTTGTTCGGGCTGGAGAAGAGAAGGTTCCAGGGAGAGCTCGTTGGAGCCTTTAAGTGCTTGAAGGGGCTTAAAAAAAACAGGGAGAGGGACTTTGTACACAGACAAGACAAGGGGGAACTGTTTTAAAGCAAAACAGGAGAGATTTAGATGGGATATTGGGAAGGAATTGGCTGTGAGGGTGAGGAGGCCCTGGAATGAATTTCCCAGAGAAGCTGTGGCTGCCCCTGGATCCCTGGAAGTGTCCAAGGCCAGGTTGGAGCAACCTGGGCTGGTGGGATGTGTCCCTGCCCATGGCAGGCGGTGGAATGAGATGATCTTCAAGGTTCCTTCCAACTTAAACCATTCCATGATCATAAATGTCCATTCCATGATCATAAACGTCCATTCCAGCCTCAGCGATTCTCTGCAGTATTAAGCTGTGAGCGCACGACAAAAAAAACCCCAGGAACCCAACAAAAAAATTAAATCAGATCTCTTCTCCTTTTCATTTGTGGCAACAAAAGTCTCCAAAGTCTGTTCTTGCTCTGCCTCCTCTTAATGTTTAAAATGTGGCCGTGGGGGGAGGGAATCCTCCCTGGAATGCAGACCCTGGGCAGAATCGCCTTTCAAAAAAAGTGTTTGAAAACAATCGCTTCTGCAGGAGCAGGAGCTCATTTGAACAGCCAGTTCTGTCCTTGAGATGTGCATTCCAGGATGCCGGGAGGAAAATAGCAGCCTGGAATTTTATTTTTTTTTTTTTTTTGCTTCGTGTTTGAGGTTAGTTTGAAAGGAGCCCCGGCAGCTTTTCGGGAGGGCGGTTTTTGCGGAGCGGCTCCTCGGTGGAAACAGTTTTGCCTTTCATATTTTTAGGTTCAGGGATTTCTCGGAGGTCAAGCCGAGTTCACACTGTTTTCTCCTCTGCCCTGACGGAGGGTAGGAGTTGCTGTTTGAAGTCACTGGGGTCCAAACTTGCCCTGAAAGCTCTTGGGCACGTTGTTGTGGCCGGTCGTGGGAGCAGGTTGATGGAAGGAATGTGCACAGGTCGTTTCCCAGTTGGTGGAAAAATGCTGCTTCTATTTTATATCCTCGAATCGCAGAATTGTGGCACGGTTTGGGTTGGAAGGGACCTTAAATATCATCTCCTTCCACCCCCTTCAACTAGCCCAGGTTGCTCCAACCTGGCCTTGGACACTTCCAGAGATCCAGGGGCAGCCACAGTTTCTCTGCCCAACCTGGGCCAGTGCCTCCTCACCCTCCCAGCCAACAATTCCTTCCCTATATCCCATCTAGCCCTGCCCCCTGTCAGTTTAAAGCCATAATTTAGGGAATTTAATTATCCCTCTGCCTTTAAGCCACTTGAAACTTTCTCCAAAGGGCCCTTAATAGAAGGCAGAGGAAGCTTCCAGCCCAAATTTCTCTCCAGTAGCATATTTTTCCTATAGATTATCCTCGAATTTACATGATGGGAATGTTCTGCTCTTGTAAAGAGAGAGCACAGCCTGTGTGGGGCTCCATAAATATATATGAAGTTACAAACTTTTCCAAGAGGAAAAGGTGATGTAATGGACTGTGGAAAGAATATTTTTTTTTTTTATTCCTACTCTCATCTGATCACACTTAGGATATAAATAGTGGGGAAGGGCACAAACCCATGGAAATGTGACCCACTCTGGTGCAGCTCCGTGCTGGGTTTGGGCAACGAGCTGCATCCAGGGGTGGATTCCAGCACATCAACAACGTGTGTGGAGCCATCTGTCATGGCTTGGAGGTGTCCAAGCCCTTCAGCAGTTCATGAGGCAAGGCCAGGAGAGAAAAAAACAGCCTAGAAAATCAGGATGTAGATGGAAAAGGGGAGACTGAAGAGCTGAGGAAGAGCAGTTTGGGCAGGGCTGGGATTTGTTTGGGCATCTGCTGTTGCTCCCTGTGGTGGGGTCAGGGCAACTCAGCTGTCACCTCATGGTGAGATGGCTGGGGGGGGTTCAACTGGAGGAGAGGAGGCTCCAGAGAGAGCTGAGAGCCCCTGGCAGGGCCTAAAGGGGCTCCAGGAGAGCTGGAGAGGGACTGGGGACAAGGGATGGAGGGACAGGACACAGGGAACGGCTTCAAATTGGAAAAGGGGAGATTTGGGTGGGATATTGGGAAGGAATTCTGGGCTGTGAGGGGAGACCCTGTCCCAGGTTGGGCAGAGAAGCTGTGGCTGCCCCTGGATCCCTGTAAGTGTCCAAGGCCAGGTTGGAGCAACCTGGGCTAGTGGAAGGTGTCCCTGCCCATGGCAGGGGTGGAATGGTGGAATGGATGCTCTTTCAGGTCCCTTCCAACCCAAACCAGTTTGTGATTCTGTGATTGTTTAATTTCTTCTCCCTGGTATGTTACAAACCCAACTCTGTGTCCTCGTGGGCTGCGTTGCCACAGAGACCACAGAGGGGACAACGGGGGGATGATTTGCTTTGATTTCCTCAGTTCTCCTCCCACACCTGGCTGTCTGCAGGTCTGTCTCTGCCCTGATGCTTTGCTTTACACTTGGCTTTACTCCTCGGAGCCCCCAGGAGTAGTTTCCCTGCAGGGAAATCTCACGTTTTACACTTGTTTGACTCAAATCCTTGATGAACACGATCTCGATTGGCTTTATTTTGAACTGGGCACCACAGATGGGGGGGGCCTGCCCGGTTTGCTGCGTTTTGAGAACATGAATTCCATCAGGGAATAACTTTCTGAGCGTTTTGAAACTGCCAAATGAGTCAAATCACTGTAGGATTTGAGGGAATAATGTCAATTATTGCTTTTTCTGAAGCAGAGTTCATCCCCACGTGAGAGGTGGACAATCAAGGGAGGAGTTTTGTCGCTTGGCACTTCATGTCCAGGTGAAGAGCAAGGGGAACCCTTGATTTCTCCTGCCCTATGGAATGTGGGGATTCCCACCTGGAGCACAAGACTCAGGGGGACAGGATTCAAGTTCCAGACCTGAAGTGACCAGTGCAGATATTAAGTCTGTAATTAAAACCTTAGGGTTGCTCCTGTCTCATTAAAAACCAAGTTGAAGGACACTTTGACTTTCTGAGAGTCCAAACCATTTAGAACCAGTGGAAAGCTCATTTTTATTCTTCTGTGGGATCCCTTTGCAGAGTTTATATGATTTGGTGAGGGTTTCTCCTTAAATAAACCTTTTAATACTCTTTTAATCAGAATCTGAGACCTCCTCCAGCACTGGAAGGCACATGAGAGATCCCAAAAAAGGGCAGAGCAGCTTGTTCCCTTCCAGCTGTTTTGTGTGGAAGTGAGAGAAATTCAGATTTCTTCCGAAAATTCCTCAGAAATATATTTCAGAAGGTTTTCCCACCTTCAGTGTGCTGGGAAGGAAGGCCTGGATGTGGTGACAATGACCAAGATCAGTGGGAGACTTTGATTCTTGGCTTGAAGGTGGTGACCCTGAACAGTTTAAATATTTTTCCAGGTCTGCTGAAGTTTTGGGGCAGGATTTGGCCCTTACAAACTAATTTAATTCTTGGTGGCTTCTCACAGGTACCTTTAGCCTTTTTTCCCCTCTCTGAAATAGTTATTTTTTTATCTTGTGTGCCGCTGGGATTTATCCTGTGCCTCCTCTCATCCTTCTGCTGGTCCCTTGGAGAAGGTCCTGGTGTTTTGTTTTTTTTCTCTTTTAAGTTGGTAAATACCAAAAATCAACCTCGTAAAATCTCAGCTTTTAGTTTGGGACCAGCGTGGTGCTGAAAATATAATTATTATAGTTTGTTTTTCAAATTAAACCAGTGGAAAGTCAGAAAAATTGGAGAATTATTCTGTGGGAAGAAACCATCTGCCCGGATGTCACGGAATCATGGAATGGTTTGGGTTGGAAGGGGCTTTAAAGACCATCCAGTTCCAACCCCCTGCCATGGGCAGGGACACCTTCCAGTAGACCAGGTTGCTCCAAGAATGGGATTCATCTGCCCCTCGTTGTCTGGGTCATTTTGAGGGCTTTGATACAAAAATATTTGGGAAAAAATGGGATGACCAACCTTTTCCTTCTTGTCCTGAGCATTACCATGTTTCAGGATGAACCTCCACCTGTTTTTAGGTCTAAAAACCTGAAAAGTAAATTATCAGTGGTTCTGATAATCCTTCAGAGCAGAGGCTGCTCATCTCCTGACATCCCATCGCTCCCTCTCCTCAGAGATTCCCAAAACCCTGAACTCGATCCCAGCAGCCCTGCTGGGCTGGAATCTGAATCATGGAGCAGGAAAGTCCCGTGTTCCAGTCACAGGAGTCGTTCACATGAGCGCAGCACTGACTCAAAGGCTCTGCCAAAGCCACTAATAGGATCCAGGTTTCTGGGATCGGGGATGGAGCCGGCAGGGAATGATGCACCGGGGCTGCAGTTCTGCACCCCACACTTGGCCAGAGTCCCCCTGCCTCAGTGTCCTCCTCTCCTCCAGGAAAAGCTGGATATTGAGGAAAAGTCAAGCAGCAATTGGGGGAAAAAAAAAGAAAGGGAGGTTTTTCCCCTTTTTTGAGTGAATCCATCTTCCTACAAACTCCTGGAGGACCTGAAACTCCTCTTTTAAAACACACTTAGGATGGAAAAGAGTCGTTTTAGCTGCTTATGGTCAGCAACCAGCAGCCAGTCGTGCCCCTGGAGTGTGGTGGGAGGTCTGCACGGAGCAGCAGAGCCGGGATTTCTGCTCCTAAATGGAAAACACACGGCCGGTGGCTGGAGGCGGGAGCTGCCGAGGAGCTGAGTGACGGCCTCGTCCCCAGCGCGGACCCGTCACTTTTACTCGGATTTTCACCCCTGGATTTTCCACTGGAGCTGCTCAGGGCCTGGCACAGCAACTGATGAGCCCTTCAGAAACTTGTCCAAACACTCAACTGCAGCCCACTCCGGGCTCCCTTCTCCTCCAAAAATCCATGGGAGCTCCGGGCACGGCTGTTCCCGGCTGGGGCAGCTCTAATAACCTACAAATGAGATTTAGGGGTTTTTTTTTTAAGTAGATTATGCTAAAGGGATTTTTTTTTTCTCTTTTTCTTTTCAGTTTCTGGGGGTAAACGATAGGCTTGCAATCGGATCTTTTGATGAAATCAGCTTTTTGGGGGGTGGGGAAGGCTTGGATGCAGCAGCTCTGGCACAGGAGCTTAAATCTGTCTTCCATCAGCGGGGCTGGAAATCACCGTGTGTGTGACGGGGTTTAGTTTCTTGAGGACGTTTGTCCATCCCGTGGGAGCAGCTGCTGCCTGTGGAAAGGCTCCTGTTGAGCTCAGAGCCCCGAATTACCCTTAGGAAGGAATTCCTGGCTGGGAGGATGGTGGAAGACTGGAAGGAGTCGCCCAGAGAAGCTGTGGCTGCCCCATCCCTGGAAGTGTCCAAGACGAGGTTGGAACAACCTGGGATAGTGGAAGGGGGTTGGAATGAGATGATCTTTAAGGTTTCTCCCAACCTGACCCATCCCAGGATTCTGTGATCCCTGGGAGGCGAGTCCTTGGAGCAGGATGAGCTGCATGAGTAGCTGGAGATGCCAAGCATCCACTGACCAGCAGCATGTGGGAAAAAACTGGATCTGGGAGGTCTGTGAGGCTCCCAACATCCTTCCACCACCATCCCCATGCTTGACTCACTTCAAATAAGATGTCAAGTTTCCCCACTCTCTGCCTGCCACCCTTTTGGCTGCAAAATACCCCGAGAAACTCCCAGGAATGTGGTGTTTTCAAAAGCAAGGGGCTACCTTCCAGCCAGAGGAACAACCTTGGAAATTCTGTGTTGAAAACATGGAGAAATGGCTGATGGGCTGGAGTATTTGTTCTGAAGATGACGTCTCCCACCCCACACCCTCTCACTTTCCTCCAGTTTTCCTTGCCTGTGGCTGTGGTGGTGAAGAGCTTTGCTGTGCTCCCAGGATTCCTATAGAATCACAGAATCACAGAATCAGAGAATCACAGAATCAGAGAATCACAGAATCATAGAATCACAGACTCAGCCGAGTTGGAAAAGACCTCTGAGATCATCAAGTCCAACCCTTGATCCAACCCCGCTGTGGTTCCCAGCCCATGGCACTGATGCCACATCCAGACTCTGCTTAAACACCTCCAAGGGAAGGAGAATCCACCCCCTCCCTGGGCAGCCCATTCCAATGGCTGAGCACCCTCTCTGGAAAGAATTCCCTCCTAATATCCAGTCTAAACCTCCTCTGGCACAACTTGAGTCCGTGTCCTCTTGTCCTACTGCTGGTTCCTGAGAGAAGAGCCCGAACTCCCCCCTGGCTCCCCACTCCTGTCAGGGAGTTGCAGAGAGTGAGGAGGTCTCCCCTGAGCCTCCTCTTCTCCAGGCTGAACAGCCCCAGCTCCCTCAGCCTCTCCTCATAGGACTTGTGCTCCAGACCCTTCCCCAGCCTCGTTGCTCTTCTCTGGACCTGCCCACATTCGTCCTGCCCTGGGCTGGAGCCTCCAACAGTGCGTTTGGGGCAGCTTTACAGTTGTTATAGTGACATCACAACATTTGTCAGGACCCCACTGACCGATGGTTTTTCACCCTGTGAAGGTGTGACCACCATCCCTGCACAGAGGCAACATGAGGAGCAGTTCCCTCCTGCTGAAAGTGGTCCTGAAGCTTAAATTTGCCTTGGCTGTGTCTGGGAGCAAGTTAAAAGCCCAGCTCATCTGATCTTTAACGTTGCAAGTTTTGCCTTAAATGAACAGAAGTCGGTTTGTGTCGTTCTTACTCTTTTGGTGACCTCAGTGGCCTTGTTGTCCCCCGGGTTTCAATGCCCAGGGAGCTACAACCTGAGTGTGCTTTCCAAGGCATGGAAGTTTAGCCTGGAGGAGAGAAGCCCTCAGGGAGATCTTCTGGCACCTTCCAGTGTGTCAAGGGGGCTTATGAGGAGGCTGGAGAGGGACTTGGGATAAGGACAGGCAGTGACAGGATGAAAGGGAATGGCTTTAAGCTGAAAGAGGGTAGATTTAAATTGGATATTGGGAAGGAATTGTTGGCTATGAGGGTGGGGAGGCCCTGGCACAGGTTGGGCAGAGAAGCTGTGGCTGCCCCTGGATCCCTGGAAGTGTCCAAGGCCAGGTTGGAGGGGGCTTGGAGCAACCTGTTCTAGTGGAAGGTGTCCCTGCCCATGGCAGGGGATGGGACCGGATGAGCTTCAAGGTCCCTTCCAACCCAAACCATTCCATTATTCTGTAATACTGTGAGTAGTTGGAACTGCTTCATGGATGTCTTTCCCATGTAATTGCTGGAAAAAAGGGTTAAAAAGGAAGTACAGAAGCAGAGAATGTGGCTTTGCTGTGTGGTGTGGCAGTGGAGAAAGCTCTCGGTCTGGGGCTCCTGGGAGTCTCAGAGGTGCTCTGCCAACACCTCCCGGCTTCACTGTGTCTCAGTGGGGGTTAAACACATTCAGCTTCACCAAACCCATCCGGTTCCACGATGGAAGGACGTTCCCAGGGGATCCCAGCTCTGTATCATCAGATTTGCTCCAGCGAGGACGGTCGTACTTGACACCTCATCAAATGAGATCCGCTCGCTGCCGCTCCGGCTCCGAACTGTCATCTCAGAGCTGTGTGATTTTTCAGGAGAGCGGTGCCAGGAGAGTTGAGGAGACTGTGGTTTGGTTCTGGCTTTAGGCTAAACTAAGCCAGATGTTCGGGCCCTCGGCTGAAGTCATCAGCTCCTCGCCGGCCGATCCGCGCGCATTCCTTTCATCGCTGGAGCGCTCGGCTTTTCTGAGAATCTCTCCCCTTCCTCAGGGAATCCTGGGCCTTGGGAAGGAATCACTTCTGGGCATTTCAGGAAAAAGACAAGCGAAGATGTGCTTTACGGGAAGCAAACGCCACCTTGGCTTTGTGCCCGTGGTGGATGAAGAGTCAGGAGACCCACGGCCACCCCGGGTCGTGCCGGAGATCCGAAGCGCGGAAGAAAATCGGAGAAACCAACCTTGTTTCCAGGAATTTCTTCCAGGGCTTGTTGGGAGAGGGAAGGAAGGGAATTTCCATGGATAGTTTTGGGAGTTGGGAAGCTCTGGGTTCGGCTTTGGATGACGTTGGACACTTTGTGTCCTTGGCTTTTGCACAGATATCGGAGGGGCACGTCCCACCTCCTGTGGGACTTGAGGGCTTGTTCAAGTTCACGAGTTGGTTTCTGGTTCATATGACAAAAAAAAAAAAGAGCACTAGAAAACACCACAATGAGGCCAGTCATTGCCAACGACTAGATTTGAATTTCATAATTACTATTAAAATATTAAGAAATGGGGTTTTTTCCCACCTCTGAGCAATGAACTGCGAAGTTTCAATGCTGCTCCAAACCTGCCATAGTTGCTTAAGAAAATTCCTTAAAAGAATTCTTTCTGCCTAAGTTCCTTGTTTTCTTTCATAGAAAATCCAAAGCATTGTTTGTTCATTGATTGTTACTGCCCCTTCATCGGAGTTGTTATTATTATCACTATTATTATTACTATTATTATATTATACTGCCATTTGAGTTGCCTTTTGGCCTCTGAATTTTTATTGGAAATGCAATGAGTTAAAAATTGCTGCCTTGGGTTTGTCTTAGGGCTGCAATTCTCAGAAGTTCATTTAATTGTTGAATAATCTCCATGACATTGGTGATGAGTGACGGCACAATTATGGTGGTGGAACTGCTCCGCTGAGGAATTTGGCTCCAGAAGTTACCTGTGGTTCCCACAGTGAAGCCTTACCTCATTTCACTAGTATTTGGTTGTCTGGTTAAGGTTAAGCCAAGAAGAAGTTGAGCAACAGTTCTGGTTTGAGCAGAACGGGCGGACGAAGCGAAGGTTGGAATTTGTGGCAGGTTGGTGGTTCCTCTGTGTGGGTCAGTCCAGCACCAGGATGTCATAAGATCATGGAATGGTTTGGGTTGGAAGGGACCTTCAAGATCATCCAGTCCCACCCAGGGACACCTTCCACTAGCCCAGGTTGCTCCAACCTGGCCTTGGACACTTACAGGGATCCAGGGGCAGCCACAACTTCTCTGCCCAACTTGGACCAGGGCCTGCCCACCTTCACAGCCAGGAATTCCTTCCCAACATCCCACCCAAAATCTCTTTTCCAATGGGAAGCCATTCCCCCTTGTCCTATCCCTCCATCCCTTGTCCCCAGTCCCTCTCCAGCTCTCCTGGAGCCCCTTCAGGCCCTGTCAGGGGCTCTCAGCTCTCCCTGGAGCCTTCTCTTCTCCAGGGGAACCCCCCCAGCTCTCCCAGCCTGGCTCCAGAGCAGAGGGGCTCCAGCCTTTGGAGCATCTCTGGGACCTCCTCTGGACTCTCTCCAGCAGCTCCACATCCTTGTGCTGTTGTTCCCAGGGCTGCTACATCCCTGGTTTTGAATTAGATTTTAGAAATAAGCATCACCTACAATTCCAGCCAGATGATCCATAACCCCAGCCCATGTCATGTCTGTCTGCGGTAGAACATTTACCTCCACTCCTTCTTTTAAAATGCCCAAGATATATTTTTATATGAAAAAGCAACGTGTTCCCAAGGTTTTAAAACATCTTTCTGGGGTGGGTTTGTTCCGCTCGATCAAACTGCGGCTCCTTGGTTGGTCTGGGGCTGAGTTGGGGGTGGAAGTGCTCCATCAAACAAGCTCAGAGTCAGGATTTACTCCCAGGCAGTAAAATCCTAAGGACCACTAAGCTGGGTTTAAGCACTGAAAAGATATATGAGCCTTGTCCTCTGGTGAGATGAGAGTTACTCCCAGTGATAAACTTTGCCTGGGCGAGCACTGAATTTGTGAAGTATTTCGGGGTATTTCTCTCCCAGCTTTCATTCAGGAGCGTCTCAGATCATTAAAAACACAAATTAAACTTCCAGACAGCCCTACCTGAGAGGGAGGGGAGGCTTTCTGCTGGTTTTACAGTCTGGGAGCTCCCATGGAGATGCTGTTTTTATAAAATCGTAGAATATGCTGAGTTGGAAGGGACCCACAAGGATCATCCAGTCCAACTCCTGGCCCTGCACAGGACACCCCAAGAGTCCCAGAGGATCAGCCAAACCCTCCTGGAGCTCTGGCAGCCTTGGGGCTGTGCCCACTGCCCTGGGGAGCCTGGGCAGTGCCCAACCACCCTCTGGGGGAAGAACCTTTCCTTGAGATCCAACCTAAACCTCCCCTGACTGAGCTTTAAACCAGCAGAGCTCCTCAAAATCTCAATTCCCACCACCCAGCTCCTGCTCCGAGCTGGCACAGCGCGCCGTGCCTCACCCTTTGGAAGCCCAGATGTCTTTTGCACCCTGGATGGGGTGCACATGAAGCTTTATTTCAACCTGAAGAGGCGGCAAAAGCCACTCCCGCGGCCCGGGCTTGGTTTCACTCTTGGCCGCGCTCGCGCAGCCTTTGCCCAACTCGGATGTTGGACGTGGATTTGGGCGCCGGAGCTGAGGTGTGAGGCCGTGCTTTGTTGGCAGGCCCGGAGCTGTAACCTGATTAATCTGAACAGGTAAAAAGTAACGCGATCCATCAGCAGCACGACCGGCGGCGCGGTCGGCGAGTCGTGAATTTTTCATCGGGGGGCCCCTTGGAGAGGAGGTTCGGTTACCGAGGGTGGTAGAGAAGGAGGGAAACGTAGCCAGGCTTTCATCCAGAGGGATGTATTGCCTAACCAGCGAGGAATCCTTTCATCAATAAATTATGAGAAGAATGGGAGGGTTTCGAAAGATCTGCCTGTTAACGCGCTCTCATCCGGCAAATTTAAGGAACGTTAGGTTTTGGCCCGGGATGCCTCGCGGGAGAGGGGAGGTGAGAACGTGCAGCCCGAGCAAGGTGAGGCCTCGTTGCGCGTGCTGGAGCTGGGACGGGCACCGAGGATCCATCAGCAGAGAGGAGGCAAACGTGGTGTGAGCGCTTGAGCCCGGGATTGAATAACGGGAGGGGAAACCAAGCGGGCGCCCTTTTGTTCCCCCACCTGGCTGCCGGCCACGCCATGGATCCTCCCTGGGAAGGGAGGCTTTCTGACAGCTCCTGCTTGGCACCAGTGAGGATCCCCATCCCCTCGTGTGATCCTGGTGCTGCGGCTTCGAGGAACAGGAGAGGTTTTGTCCCCCCAGAGTGACCAAAACGCGTTCGGAGGAGGCGATTTTGGGTGCTCATGTCTTTGGTTTGTCGTAAGCTCTGTTTGGACTCGGAGCTCAGTGAATGACAAAGAGGTTGTGGAGGTTTTGGTCACTGAAATATGAGATATTGAGCCATTAGAGAGTGTCCAAAGGAGGGCAGTGAAGGTGTGGAAGGGTCTTGATTGGAAGCCACGTGAGGACACTGAGGGCACTTGGTGTGTTCAGGTGGAGAAGAGGAGACTGAGGGGAGACCTCACTGCAGTTCCAACTGCCTGGGCAGGGGCAGAGGAGGGGCAGGGACTGAGCTCTGCCCTGGGGGGACCAGGGACAGCACCCAGGGAATGGCCAGGGGAGGTTTAGGTTGGATTCCAGGAAAAGGTTCTTCCCCCAGAGGGTGGTTGGGCACTGCCCAGGCTCCCCAGGGCAGTGGGCACAGCCCCAAGGCTGCCAGAGCTCCAGGAGGGTTTGGCTGATCCTCTGGGGCACAGGGTGGGACTCTTGGGGCTGGGCCTGTGCAGGGCTGAGGGTTGGACTGGATGGTCCTTGGGGGTTCCTTCCAGCTCAGCACATTCTGGGATTTTAGCACCTTTACAGGCACACTGTGGGTAGTAGTGGAGCAACAGCCTGTGTTCCCTGGGGAAGCTGTCTCCATGCCCAGGGAGAGGAGGTGGAGATTGCTCAGGGCAGCAAAGTGGCTCCTGGGTTGCACCTACACATCCCCATCCCTCGTTCCACACTCTCCCGATGGAGCCGCGCTCCCTCCCTTGTGTAACCTGGCACTGGAACAAGAACTAAGTTAGAACAGAAAGCAAAAGAATTCCGAGCCCTGATCGAACTCCTGTGGTGTTTACGGGGTGGAAACTTCCCCAAAAATGCAGTTTTTCCGAGTGCCTCTTGCTGCCAACGTGTTTGTGGTGCTGGTTTTTCGGCAGCTCTGCCCCTGCTGCTCCCGACAATTGGGCAAATTATTCCGGTGTCAGGGAAAGGGGCCGTTTGTGTGGGGTGATGAGCAGGGAACAAACCAGGCCCGGGATTTACGATGTGTTTGCTTCCACCCTGACTTAATTGCCTCGTGTTTACTGTGTGCACTGAGTTCTCCAAGTGTAACCTCAAACGTGTTGTCTCCTTGGAGAACCGGCACAGGGAGCCTCGGCTCTCGGAGTTGTGGGTGCCTTGTCTTCCTAGAATCATGGAATCATGGAATGGCTTGGGTTGGAAGGGACCCTAAAGGTGATCTCGTTCCAAGTATGGACACCTGCCCCCACACTGGAGGCTAAGTGGGTGTTTGACCCCTTTAGATCCCACTAAACCCTCTTTCTGAACCTCCAACCCGTGTTTTCCTGCAGCTGCTCTTCATGTGCCCGGCAAAGCCTCTCCAGGGAAAGTCATTTCATAGGAACTTCGGGAGAAAATGTCCCCACAAAGCAAATTTCCCTTGACCCACCTACCTGGAGGTCAGGAATCCTGAGTTTTCCTGTGACCACTATAGCTTCCTCCAGGAGAGAGAGAGAATTCCAGCTCCTTTCCTGCAGAATCTGCTCTTGGTTTGGATGCTGGCAAAGAATGGATGGCTTGGAGCCTGGCTAATAAATGAGATTCTTTTTCCAGAGCAATTAGAGCGAGTTGCTGAGTTAGAACCTGGAGGAATTGTGTTGTCAGCCTGGAGTAGCTCAGGATCGTGGTGAGTTACAAGAGACAGGAGGGATTGAAGTTCTTTGGTGTTTTGACTGGCAGGTTTTGCTTTATTTTGATCCTGAGCTTTGCAACCCCAGTAACTGATGCTGCAGGAATTCCTGATTGATATCCCAGTGTCCTTTCTTGGCAC
>NW_021940696.1:2820347-2831348 GCF_001715985.3 Manacus vitellinus
GATGGTCGTGGAATCATGGAAGGGTTTGGGGTGGAAGGGAGTGTGGTCACAGAATCGTGGAATGGTTTGGGTTGAAAGGGGCTGTGGTCACAGAATCATGGAATGGTTTGGGATGGAAGGGACTCTAGTCACAGAATCATGGAATGGTTTGGGTTGAAAGGGGCTGTGGTCATAGAATCATGGAATGGTTTGGGATGGAGGGGAGTGTGGTCACAGAATCATGGAATGGTTTGGGTTTAAAGGGGCTGTGGTCATAGAATCATGGAATGGTTTGGGTTTAAAGGGGCTGTGGTCATAGAATCATGGAATGGTTTGGGTTGGAAGGGAGTGTGGTCATAGAATCATGGAAGGATTTGGGTTGGAAGGGACTTAAAGACCATCTAGTCCAACCCCAGTGAGCAGGGACAGCATCAACTAAACCAGATTGTTCAGAGCCTTGTCCAACCTGACCTTGGATATTTCCAGGGATGGAGAACGTGGAGAGATTGGGTTGAAAAATAACTTTCCAAGTTGAGGGAGAACCTCCAAAAACACCCCTCAACCTGACCTTGGATATTTCCAGGGATGAAGAACATGGAGAGATAGGGTTGAAAAATAACTCTCTGAACTTGAGGGAGAACCTCCAAAAACACCCCCAAATCTGCCCCAAAGGCCCCGAGTCCACGAGCAGCTCTTGCCCAACGAGCAAACAAAAAGCTTGGGTGATATCTTTTATTTCACCCTGTTTCCTGATGTGACCCAAGCCAACACAACTGTGGGTTCCACCTCACGTACCTGGGGCAGGGTGATGGGCCCGGGGTGAGGATGGGGCTGGAAGTGCCGGTGAACACCTGGAAAGAGGAGTTTCTGACCTCAGCGAAGGTGCCGAGATGATAAGAGCCAGATGGCTGAACCAGGAAAGGAAATAAAAGAGCACTCGTGACTCAAACAGGAGCAAAACTTCCCCCTCCCTTCTGCCCTCGTGCTCTGATTGCAGCTGATTAAAAAGACAGGTATTACTCACCAGATTTTATCGGGTCTTTCCGCACCTAAAAGGGCCCCCAGACACCGTCACCTGAACCGTGGCTGCGGTTTCGGTCTTAGCACTGTTTAATTTTGGTGAAGGCCATGTTCCTGTGTGGAGATGGTGGCTCTCAGGTGCGTGTCTTGCTTCTTGGTGCTTTGTCTTTCAGAGCCTGGCCATAAAAAAAAACCCCTCCAATAAATTAAAAACATCGTAAAAGATGGAGAGAGAGAAGCAGCCAGAGGTGGGTCATGCTTGCCCGAGTTGCTTTAGGAGCTGATCAGATCAGGTTCCTTCATATCTCAAGCCAACCTCGAGGTTTTTTGACAGCTTGAAAACACTCAGGGAACTCTGTCAGCCAGAGATTTTTTTTAGATGAAGTGTGGGCTCAGCCAGCAAGCAGGGTAATTAGTGCTTCTGCTGCTGCCAGCGCCGAGGTTTCCTCGTTTCAGATGGTAAAAGGTGACAGGGCCCTTCTGTCTTCGTGTGAGTGAAGTGGGGGGATAATCCTGGCTGTGAAACTGTGTCAAATGCTGAGCTGAACTCTGCAGCAGCAGGGAAACCCTCAGCAGGGTCTACAAGGTGTTCTTGGTGGGGAGAGGGAGACCTGAGTTGGTTCTCCTGCTGGTGTTCATGCAGCTTCTGGATGAGCTCCCTCTGTGCTGGTCTAACGTGAGTTTTTGTGCTCAGTCCATCAGTAATTGCTCATTTAATGGTTGCACTCGATGATCTTAAGGGTCTTTTTTGACTTAAATGGTTCTGTGGAGCTGTGCTGGGCCAGAGCTCAGATTAATTAAACTTAAAGGATTAAAGGGTGACTTGGTTAGGACCAACTTCCATCCAAGGAGACGCACGTGAGCTGGACATGGGCCTTATGCTGCAGGATAAAATGTAACTGCCTTCTAGGAAATCTGGGAAAACGTGAGAAATGCTCCTCTGGAAAAGCTGGAGGTGTGTTATTGTCTACCAAGGGATGGGCAGAGCTTTGGTATAGCAGGGACCAGGACCGGGGTGCGCCAGTGGCCTCCAAACGAGTGAATATTAACTATTGATTAAGGAAAAAAATCCAGTTTGTCAACAAGACAATATTTTTTAATTTATATTTCGCCACTCTGAGGCACAACAGAGCTTCCAGAGGAGAGACAATAAGGATGCAGGACACAAAGTGCTCTGGGGTTTTTAGGCTGAGCCGTAGGCTTGGCTTTTCCCCTCTGCTCCCCGGGCTTTCCAAGAGCAAGATCAGCTGAACGTGTTCCCCGTGTTTTCTTTAACAAAAAGCTCCAAACCCCATCCAAATTCCCCTTCATCTGCTCAGGGAGCAGCAGGTTTGTTTTTTTTTTTTTTCTTCTTTTCCTAGGACTGTCATTCCCGACTGAAGGCATCTTTTATTTCATTTTATTCTTTTTTTTTTTTTCCCCTTCCAAAAAATCAACCCCGATTCCGCCCCGCTGCCGAGAGCGCTTCCATTAATATCAGATGGGAAAGGCAGGGCCAGGGACTGAAAGTGGATATAGTTTGCATTTGAAGGAAGGTTTTGTGTATGAAACTGAGAAACTCTTCCCCAGTCTGACACTGGTGATTGATTGCAGCTCTGCTAAAGATTAGCCAGACGTTTTAAGCACCGCAATTATTCATGTTTTCCTACTCCGGTGCTATATTTAAACCCGGCCTAACACTGGGTTTCTGCTGCTGCACAGGAGGGAAAATGCCTTTTTTATTTTATTTTATTTTTTTTCTTTTTGTGGGGGGGTTATTATTTGATTTTTCCAGCTCTCTCCTGTGCCGTGTCTGGTTGTCACAAGGATGAGGAACGTGGGATGTCAATTAAAACTGCGCCGCCCTCGGCACCATCACCTCGGCCTCACAGATGTCTGAGGGGTCTGAGGGGGGTCCAGGTGTCCTGGGGTGCAGCTTGTGCTCAGGGTCATCATCCCTTCCTGCAAGGAAAAGTACTCCCAGGAATCCTGACAGCGCTGGGCCTGATGGTTTGGTTTGGGGTTTGATGTCGATGGGTGGAAAGAGGCTGGAAAATAAAAATAGGGCTTTGTTGTTGGGTTTTTTTTTTTTCCTTTTCTGATGGTGATGGAAGTGGAAACTCAAGGCAGGAGCTGGTTATGGGATTTCTGGTGTTTCTGTGGGTGATAATAATGCAAATTTCTGATCCATTGGTTCAGAACCCAAGTTAAGGCAACGGTTTTGGGCAGTTTTGCTCTTGAGTGACAGATCTGGAGCAGAACTTCACCCAGAGATCTTCAGCCACTGCCCCAGCTCAGTTTCCACTTGGAAACAAGCAAACCTCCAATTGCCCCACTTTGAAATTCTTTTATCAGACAATCAGAGAATGGTTTGGGTGGGAAGGGACTTCAAATTATCCAGTGCCACCCCTGCCATGGGCAGGGACACCTTCCACCAGCCCAGGTTGCTCCAACCTGGCCTTGGACACTTCCAGGGATCCAGGGGCAGCCACAGCTTCTCTGCCCAACCTGGGACAGGGCCTCCCCACCCTCCCAGCCAGCAATTCCTTCCCAATATCCCATCTATCCCTACCCTCTGGCAGTGGGAAGGCATTCCCTTGTCCTGTCCCTCCATGCCTTATCCCCAGTCCCTCTCTAGCTCACTTGGAGCCCCTTTAGGCCCTACAAGGGGCTCTCAGCTCTCCCTGGAACCTTCTCTTATCCAGGGGAACCTCCCCAGCTCTCCCAGTCTGTCTTCCAGGGGAATTTCTCATTAATTAGATTTTTTGGGTTGAACGTGCTCCCAACGGTCTTTTTCCTGCTCATCTCCCTCCAGCACAAACAAGCAAACTCTGGATCACGGAGTTTGATTTGCTTGAAGGCTTGTCCCAGAGATTTTGTAGGGGAAAACAAAGGATTTGAGCCTCTGGATGACTTCTGAGAGGTCTGGGAAAGGTAACTCAGACAGACAAACCTCCTGCCAGTAAACCCCAATTAATTATTCGCCGCTGCCTTTGGAAGAGCTCAAGCACATCAAACCAAGGTTGAGACCCCTTGGCTTGTGGAGACAGGACACGAACTGCCGGGAAAAAGCCGGTGGAAAAGCCGCCCTTATGATGTGTTTCATTTTGGGAAGGGCCGGGTGACAGCGTGTTTACGGCTCCGAGGTCCCGGCGCGGAGATTCCTCGGAGCGTTTATCACCCGGGATCCGCAGCCCGTGGCCAAGCTTTGAGTCGGCATTTCAGCTCCTACCGTTTCCCCTCGCAGACTTTACCACTTTTCCAGGACTTTCTAGCGCCTCGAAAAGTCGGGAATCAAGCGGGAGCTGCCAAGTAGATGATGATGATGATGGTGGTGGTGATGGTGATGACACGGAGCGGCCGGGAAAGGGTTTCCTTTGGTTAGTCCCTGCTCTGCCTTGTCAGTGGAACTCCTTGATGGAGTTGATGGTGTAATTGAGTGCAGGTGATTTTTTTTCTTGTAAAAAAAAAAAAAAAATAGGGATCCGTGTTGGTTTTATTCCATCTCTGGATGATTTATAACTTTTGGAGCGTTGCAGCTGTTTAGACTGTGGAGAAGTTTTGGCTTCACGTGCGCTCACCTCTCGTGTGCTGTGATATTAATAACCCTCTGTGTTAAGGAGAGGAATTCAGGGCTTTTTTTCCCCAAAAATCCCAATATTTTGGGGATGAGAAATTAGGAAAAGCTGTGGACAGGTGTCCCAGAGCCTCGTGCTCCCACCACAGGTTGGGAAAGGGGTGAAGTGAAGCCCGAAAAGCCGGTGGCAAAGGGGAAAATGAAGCAGGAGAACAGCTCAGACTTATTAGGATTAATGAGCTACAAAGGTCATTAAGCCACAGGGAGCTGTTTGGCATCACCCAGGGATCCTTCCTGGGAATTGCTGCTGCTCCAGGATAATGCCTGTGGTTGTAGGGTTTGCCTTGTGCTGTTGGATCTCTCTTCCCCAGGGAAGAAAGAGAGAGGCAAAAGGAGAAAAGGGGAAAAGGAAGAAAAAAAAAGAGAAAGAAATTAAAAAAAAATAGAGGAAAAAAGAAAAAAGGGAGGCAGAGGGAAAAAAAGGGAGAAAAAGTAGGAAAAGGGAAAACAGAAAAAGGAGGAGTAGAAAAAAGGAGAAAAAAAGGGGGGAAAGGAGGAGAATGGAAAAAAGAAAAAAGGCAAGGGAAGGAAAAAGGGAGGGGGAAGAGGGAAAAAGGAAAAATGGGGGAAATAGAGAAGGGAGGGAAAAGGCTGGGGTGGAAGGGGAAGACAAATCAAGATGTAAAGGAAAAAAAGAAAAATGAAAACCAGAAAATAAAAAAAAACAAAACAAAAGAAAAAAATCAAAGAATGCAAGATCATGTGATGGTGAAAAAAAGACCCCCAAAAAGGGAGAAAAAAAGGCCAAAAAGGAGAAAAATGGGATAAAAAAAAAAAAAAGAAAAAAGAAAGGGGAAAACAGGGCGGGGGGGAAATAAAGGAAAAATTGCAGCCTAGTGTGGCCATGTCCTCCTGTAGCCCTGGGCTTGAGCTGGCCTTGGGTACAAACCCTTGTGTTGCTCACTGGGTCACAAGGACTCCAGAGAGATCTTCCTACCCCTTCCAGGGCCTGAAGGGGCTCCAGGAGAGCTGGAGAGGGACTGGGGACAAGGCATGGAGGGACAGGACACGGGGAATGGCTTCCCAGTGCCAGAGGGCAGGGATGGATGGGATATTGGGAAGGAATTGCTGGCTGGGAGGGTGGGGAGGCCCTGTCCCAGGTTGGGCAGAGAAGCTGTGGCTGCCCCTGGATCCCTGGAAGTGTCCAAGGCCAGGTTGGAGCAACCTGGTCTAGTGGAAGGTGTCCCTGCCCATGGCAGGGGGTGGCACTGGATGATCTTGAAGGTCCCTTCCCACCCAAACCATTCCATGATTCCATGAACCATGAGAAGCTCATCATTTTTTGCCCGTGGTACCCAAGGCAGGGCACCCAACCCAATCCCTGGGTTTTTTTGCTGTAAATCCACCCAAACCCGGCGGTCACTCCGCAGCTCCTGCAGCCCTGCCAGCAAGGAACTTCATGTCCACGTGTTCCTTTGGCTCAGCCAAGGGAGACAAGTGGAATTTATGACGCCGAGAGCCCCCATTGTCAGGCTTTCAAAATCCAACATATGTTGGGCTCGGAAAGTTGTTTTTGTTCTTGCAATTAAAGCAGCACATAAATATCCGACAGCTGAGGTGCTCCAGGCTCCAGGCTGAGTTATGGCCACGGCTCGTGGAGCTCAGCCCTGCAGACATTGATATACTGGGCTTTGCTAGGCTGGGATTTATGGTTTTTTGGGGGTTCTTAAAGCTACTGTAGGTTCGTGTTTGAGGTCGGGGTTTAGTTCTGGGCAACCTGCTCGGAAACGTGAAGCGTTACCGTGAACTCTGCTTGGCCTTCCAGCTTTGTTGACAGGAATTTAGTCCTCGCAGACAAAAAAGGGAGGGAGGGGGGGTGGAAATTAAAAAAAATAAAAAAAAAATAAAAAATTAAGCAGGTGAGGTCATTTGGAGTTGAAAAGAGACTGAAAGTTGGAGTTTCAGCTCGGAGCTGAAAAGGCTGTGTCGGGAATGAAGTTGGGATGAGTCTGGCGACGGCCAAGTCCTTTCTCCTCAAAAAAAAAAGAGGGGGAAAAAGGGACATTTAGAGAAGTGAAAATAAAAATCAAACTGAGCACAGGCAGGTGAGACCCTCCAAGGTCTGGTTGTGTTGGCCCAGCTCGTGTTGCTGGTCAGGATATGGAGCCAACTCGATATTCCCAATGGTGTTGTTTCCAGGAGGGACCTGCCATGGAGCCTGAAAGGCAGGTCCCTGAGTGCTCTCAGCTGCAGGTTGGGATTCTTCTGGGAATGCTGGAGCAAAATCCATCCTGACCTGGATGCTCCAGCACCAGCAAGACTTGGGGTGTCACCTCAGAGGTGTCACCTCGGGGATATCACCTTGGGGGACTTACCTTGGCACCGGGGGCAGCTGGTGGGATGCAGGATTGTGCTTTGTGCCTTCTGCTCCCAAATCCCTGGAAGTGTCCAAGGCCAGGCTGGACAGGGCTTGGAGCAACCTGGGATAGTGGAAGGTGTCCCTGCCCATGGCAGGGCAGTGGGACTGGATGGGCTTTAAGGTCCCTTCCATCCCAAACTGTTCAAGGATTCCATGATTCCCTGAAATCAAAGGGCAGCATCAAACAGCCTCAATTTGTAGCCAGGAAGGAGCTGGAAATTTGGGATTTGCTGCTTCAGGGCCATATCGTGTTGCCTCAAAGTTGGCTTTCTCAGAGCAGACCCAGCACCCCCTGATATCACTCCCAGGAGGTGCAAGAAACCTGCTGGGGAAGAACCTTCTCCCTCAGCCTCCAGCTCTGGAAGGAGAATTAATAGAATAATAGAATAATATAGAATAATAGAATTTGTGCCCTGAAGGGAAGAGTTTAATAATCCTTTTTAAAAAAACCCTCTATTTTGCATCCCCCTGGTGCATCACACCCCGTTGTGGTTTTCCAGCATCACGTGAGTGTGTTCCATCCACAGGGCTGAGGGTGGGAAGACACATTTATGTAAAATAAAGTTATTCAAGTTTTACGCTGAAAAATCACCATTTCTCATATACCATTAAATATTCTCTAAACTTCAGTTGAGGGCTCTGATGATCAGCTGCCAAGGAATCCAGGAATTTGTGGTTTGTCCTTAAAAATCGGCGGGCGAAAACGTGGATTTTCGAATCCTTATGTGTGACGAGGTTTTTAGGGGGAAGTTTTGGCGGGAGAAAAATCTTGAAAGGAGAATTTTCAGTGTTGTTTTGAGTGCTCTGGGAGGGGCTCGTTGCTGAAGCAGGGGAGGGGTGAGATCCCTGTGGTGGAATCCCCGCCCCTGGAGGGATTTAAAAGCCACGTGGATGTGGCACTTGGGGACATGGGTGAGTGGTGGCCTTGGCCATGCTGAGTTAACAGTTGGACTCGATCTTGAGAACCTTTTCCAACCTTAACAATTCCATGATTCTGTCTCTACCTGCCTCGGGATTGCTGTTCATGCCAAATACTTGGGATTTCCTTCCATAGTCATGTTTTGCCCTGTGTCATGTCAAGCAGCTGGTAGAGGCCTTGTTTTGTGTGGAAAGAGAGGATTTTTCAGTTGTGTTTTCGGATTTCTTGAGAAAAGCTAAAAATAAGGTTTGGTATCTTTGGTTAAAAATAAGGTTTGGGGTATCTTTTGAGGCCACTTTTAAGGTTTCCTGGTTCGATGCTCGGAACCTGGTTTGTGCTGGATGAGCTGCTCTCCCAAGAGGCAGGAAACAGGATAATGCTGCATTATGTCACTTTTGGGGCTCCTCTTGTATTGAAGGCCCCGGGAATGGCTGTTTTACCAACCCAAGCACAGCCAGCAGGGCTGGAAGGGATGTGGAGAGATCCCTCAGAGGAATGGTGTCCATCACTGTGCCCGAGCCATTTGGCACAACCTTTTACCACCCTGTTCTTTTTATTCCCTTTTCATTTCCCTTTTCCTGCCTGGAGTAGATATGAGGGTGTTAATACAGTGGAACAGATTTCCCAGAGAAACTGTGGCTGCCCCTGGATCCCTGGAAGTGTCCAAGGCCAGGTTGGAGCAACCTGGGCTAGTGGGAGGTGTCCCTGCCCATGGCAGGGGGTGGAACCGGATGGTCTTTAAGGTCCCTTCCAACCCAAACCGTTCCATGATTCTGTGATATCCCCCACAGGGAGAATTTTGAGCTCCTCTTAGTATATTTCAGCCAATCCCCCTTTTGTGGGACGCATCCCTGCCTTTGCTATTTATTCCTTGGAACAACCACTCGGGACCCGGCGCGTGATTCCCTTTTCCAAGTCCAAAACTGTGTAGCTTTGCTTCTCCCACTGTTTTTGGCCCATCTTGATTCCAGTTTGTTTCTTCTCTCATCTTCTCTCTTCCCCCATCCCTCCATCCCCATCTTCCCTCTCCATCCCCGACGCTGCTCTTCTGAGCTCCCCCCACCTTCCCCACCAGAGAGGGAAATAAATTGTGCAGGAACAAATTCCCTGCCTATGAATTCCCCCTGGAAACCCTCCTGCCTGGTTCATAATTAATGCTGCCATTGTTCTCCTCTCTCTGTATATTTAGATGGCCTTTTTGTTTAAAGTTGATTACTTGCTGCTCCTCTGAGTGTCTCTCAGGGGAGGGAAATGGATGATATTTCAACAGCGGATCAGCCACAATATGCACTAAATAAACAGACTTGCTAAAAACACCAGAAAGGCCCCTTTGTCCTGTTGGATAGCAAAAAAAAAACCCCAAAAAAACGTTGGGGGGGTGGGAAATAAAAATCTCCCAGAAGGATGCTGGGGAGTGGAACTTATCTCTGAGATCTCCCATTGCTCCGATCGTGCCGGGAAGTGCCCTAAATTAAACACTTCCACCCTTCAGCGGTCACCTCAAATGTCACCCCAGCTTTAAGGGCTTAGCAGATGGGATGGGCTTAAAAGTATTCCCAGGAGCAGCCAAGCCTGTCCTGGGCAAGGTCTCGGTGTTGGGCCGAGTTTAAGCTCCGTGTGGGAGCTGCTGTGGAATAATGGGTTGCACATGGCTATCGATTAAATGACACTTCTCCCTCCTCACAACATTGATCTTGGCTTTGGGCTTCGCCGGCCCCGGCTGTGAGTTTGTTCACTTATCTAATTTTAATGATCAAGTTTCCATTTCTCCCGCGAAAGTCATTTATATTCCGGAGGCTTGGGAGCGGGGAGAGGGAAAAGGGGGAGCGTGTGAACACCCTGAAAGGCTGAGCGACCTTCAGTCTCTGATATGTGGTGGCTAATAAAGCTAATTCAGGTCCTGATTTTTTTGAGGAGATGGGCCTGTGCAGGGCCAGGGGTTGGACTGGATGATCCTTGTGAGTCCCTTGCAACTTGGCACATTTCTGGGATTCTGGGATTCTGGGATCAGGAGTGTTCTAAGCCGCAGGTGATCTGGACCACGCCGAGAAGTTGAGCCACGAGGCTGCTTGGCAGCTCCCCGGTGTCAGTAGAAGCTCCACCAGCATCGTGCTGGTTATGTGAATGCAGAGGGTGCTTTTGCTCCCTTGTGGGGTGGTTTGCTGGCTCTGTCTTTATAAAGAACCCAAATTTTACAGGATTTGGGTCAGAATTTGGAAAATCACAACACTCTCTCAGCGTTATGTGGGTAAAATAGCTTTAATTTTGGGGTCTCTTTACAAAAATACCTTTAATTTTGAGTGTCTCTTTACAAAAATACTTTTAATTTTTAGGGTATCTTTACAGAAATACCTTTAATTTTGGGATCTCTTTACAGAAATATCTTTAATTTTTGGAGTCTCTTTACAAAAATGCCTTCAATTTTGGGGACCTCTTTACAGAATACCTTTTTTTTTTTTTATCTCTTTAGAGAAATACCTTTAATTTTGGGGGTGTCTTTCAAAAGTACCTTTAATTTGGAGTCCCTTTTCAAAAATACCTGCAATTTTGGGGGTCTCTTTACAAAAGTGCCTTTGAGCTTGGGGTTTCTCTACAGAAATAACTTTAATTTTGGGGGTGTCTTCAAAAAAATACTTTTAATTTTAGGGGTCTCTTTAAAAAATACTTTTAATTTTAGGGGTGTCTTTAAAAAAATACCTTTAATTTTGGGGGCATCTTTACAGAAATACCTTTAATTTTTGGGGTCTCTTTACAAAAATACCTTTGATTTTTGGGGTATTTTTACAAAAATACCTTTAATTTTGGGAGTCTCTTTACAGAAGTATCTTTATTTTTTTGAATGTCTTTATAAAAATACCTTTAATTTTGAGACCTCTTTACAGAAATATCTGTAATCTTTGGGGTCTCTTTACAAAAAGACCTTTAATTTTGGGGGTATCTTTATAGAAATACCTTTAATTTTGGGATCTCAATACAGAAATATCTTTAATTTTGGGGGTGTCTTTAAAAAAATACCTTTAATTTTAGGAGTCTCTTTAAAAAATACCTTTAATTTTAGGGGTGTCTTTAAATAAATACCTTTAATTTTGGGGGCATCTTTACAGAAAT
>NW_021940696.1:2831918-2833169 GCF_001715985.3 Manacus vitellinus
CGTCTCTTTACAAAAATTTTTGAGGTCTCTTTACAAAAATATCTTTAATTTTTGGTGTGTCTTTATAAAATACCTTTAATTTTTAGGGTCTCTTTACAAAAATACCTTTAATTTTGGGGGTCTCTTTACAGAAATACATTTTAATTTTGGAGTTTCTTTACAGAAATACGTTTAATTTTGGGGGTCTATTTACAAAAATACCTTTAATTTTTGGAGTCTCTTTAGAAATGTACATTTAATTTTTGGGGTCTCTTCGCTCAGTGCAAGCAACTGAAATGATGCTCCTGAGTTGCTCACGTGGAGAGTAATAAGGTTAAATTAGGATATTTTGGGATTTTGGGAAGGTTCTGGATGGATTCTGGGTGGAAATGTGTGGAATCATCAGTCAGCCTTTGTGCCTCAGTTGTCCATCTTGGTGTGGATGCTGATTTTTTTGTCTTATCTCCTTTATGAAGCTCCTGAATTTTGGGTGTAGGGTGAAAATAGAGACAGATATAGAGGCATAAATAAATATAAATAGATGTAAATAAATATAAATAGATAGAACTAGATATAAATAGATGTAAATAAACATAAATAGATATAAATACATATAAATAGATATAAATAAATATAAATAGATATAAATAAATAGATATAAACCTCGTGGTGACTGTTCCTGGACTGGGGTGATCATGGCTGTGTCTCAATCATGGTCCAGGATCAGTAGCTAAATATTTGCCCTCCTCCCATCCCTACCTCCACCTTCATCTCCTTCTCCATCTCTTATTTCTATCCCATCAGGAATTCCCCCTTGCATTTGTTATTCCTTACTGGGGGAGAGCCCAGTTACACCAGTTTGCTCTTCTCCAGTGTTGGGAGAAGGTGTTGGATCAGCTGAGAAAAAAAAAAAGAAAAAAAGAGATGGAATGTCTTTATAATCCTGGAAAAGGTGTTGGAGGGATGATGGTTGAAATTTGGGTGCTTAGGTTGTACTGACTGATGGGAAAACCCCTCTGGGAAATGGAAGAATTGTCATGGATATCCTTAGATGCTCTTTTCTGGAGAAGCAGAGGAAATCCATCACCCAGAGGAGCTGGATTTGTCCATATCCAGAGGCTTCTAAAGAAATGGGGATGTCCTGGATGATTCCTGGCTCAGCCCTGGGGTAATAAATCCCAGGGGAGCTGTTGGTGCAGAGAAGGATGTTCCATGGAACAACTTGTCTCCAGCTTGGGATGTCAGCTGAGATCATGGAATTATGGAATCATG
>NW_021940696.1:2833580-2836128 GCF_001715985.3 Manacus vitellinus
CAGCTCCATGGCCTTCTCTGGATTTGCTCCAACAGTTCCATGTCCTTCAGCTGTTGGTGGCACCAGAACCAGGCTCAGTATTCCAGGAGGGATCCCATGGGAGCAGAGTGGAGCAGGAGAGTCCCTTCCTGGTGGACATGGTGGGCTGATGTTGCTGGTCATGCATTTCCTTCCCAGTGACATTTTAATGGCAGGTGATCAAGATTCAGCTGGAAAAACCTTTCCCCCCACACCTTTAAAACTACAAACTCAGTCTGGCACTTTTGAGGAATTTGGGAGCTCCCAAAAAACCCAACCCCCTTTTCTGGGCCGTTCTTGCCGCGTCTCCCGAGCGGAGCAAGAGGATTTCTGGAAGTGCTTGGAAGGCATTTCCAGGGAAAAATTGCAACACTAAATGGGCTCTGCATGATGCTGGTAGCTCTGTTGTGCTGGAATGCACTGAACCAGAGAGTTCAGTGTTCTTGGAGGCTTTTCCCTGTGGTCAGTGCCAGAGATTTCTGATTAATAAGGAAAACAGGACCGGCTTCCTCCCTCTGAGGTGCAGGGATTAGAAAAATTAAGCAACAGGGCTGTGGAAAAGCCTGGAGGGAGGGAACACAGCGATAACAGGAGGAAGAAGAGGAAGAATAATAAGTGAACATCCCAAAAATCTGTAGGGAGGGAAGTGGCTTCTGAAACCCCCATTGGAGAAGGGGTTGGTTCGGTGCCCTCTTGGAGGTTCAGAGTTGGTTTGCTGGGGGAAACAGGAGGAATGCTGCTGAAACAGGGGGAATACTGCTGTCCTGGGAATGCTGCTGTCCTGGGAATGCTGCTGTCCTGGGAATGCCATCCTTGGGAAGTCTGGTGCCAGCAGGTCTCCCGGGTCCGGGTTCTCCGGTGTCTGACAGGGCTGAGCTTTGCTCCTGCTTGGGCTTGGCTTTGCCCTGAGGGACCAGGGAAGGTCCTTGCCCTGAGGAGCTTGGGGGTGTCCATCTCTGGAGACACCTAAACCCCAGCTGATGATGTCCTGGACAAGCTGCTCCAGGGATCCCTCCAGCCCCAGATGCTCCATGTTCTTCGTGGGAATGGCTCAAAGCTGAGGGAAGGGAGGTTTAGGCTGGATATCAGGAAGCATTTCTTTAGTGGGTGTTCCAACTCTGGAACGAGCTCCCTGGAGAGGTGGGGGGTGCCTCCAGCCTGGGAATGTCTGAGAAGTATTTGGATAATACCCTTTAATACCATGGTTTGACTTCTGATCAGCCCTTCCCTTCCCAAACCTTCCCAAACCTTCCCTTCCCAAACCTTCCCTTCCCTATTTATATAGGGAAATTTAAATAGGGAAATATTTATATTGGGAGATCAAGGTTGAAGGACTGACCCTTTTTAGGCAAAAAACTGATTAAGGAATAACCACAAAAGCCTCATTTTCTTGAGGAACATCCATAAGGGAAGGAGCTGGAAATCTAGGAGAGAAAAGCAGAGTGGCTCATCCCACAGATCCACATTCCATATCACACAACCACGGAACCATGACGTTGGAAAAGGCCTCCAAGTTCATGAAGTCCAACCTCTGGACTTCAGGAATAACCCTTGGAGCGAGCAGCAGGCAGAGGGACAGGGATGAGGGGAGAGGTGGATGCCCAAGGATCCCCGAGTCCTGGAGGGGGTTGATTAACTCCATCCCCAACAAGAGTTGTCCCCAGAGGCCTTTTGATGTTGTGCAGACATTTGGGAAGGATATCCCTGTTTTCTGACTGTCCCATGTTGTCTCTGCCAACTAAACCCCATCGCCCTCCTGGAGGATTTTTTTTCTTCCCCCCCCCTTTGGAAATGCAGTTGGATAATGAAACAGAAACACATGGTGGGTGGGGTGGGGTTTGTTGGGGTTTTTTCACCCCCCCCAAATACCACGTTAATTTAAAAAAGGCCTTTTTCATTAGACATTATGTACACAAGGGCTACAGATTACAAATGCAGAAAATTAAATTGTAAACTCCACGGTGAGGCCTTGGGGGGGGGGAAGAGTAATGAGAGAAGGGAGCCCTTCCCCTATCCCTGCTCCAGGAGGAGACAGGCTGGGGAAGAGTCTTTCCCTTCACCCTCCAGAAACCACAAAGGATGGGTCAGATCCTTATCAGCCTTAAATCATCCCCATAACTCCAGCCTCGCTCAGTCTCCCAGAGTTAAATGACTTTTGTGCCTGGAATTGAGGTGGATTAGGGGATTTTGCCTTTTTTGTTTTTTGCTGATTTCAAGGAAGTTATTCCTAAAAATATGTAAAAAAAAAAAAAAATCAGATTTGTCCTGTTTCTGAGCCTGGATCTTGATTGCTATTGATTATTGCAATCAGTCTCTCTCAGGGACTGAGGCCACCCATGGCAATGGGTCCAGGCAGAGCAGCATCTTCTTGGTTCCCTTGAGGAGCCAGTTTGGGCTTCCTGAATCCTCAGGGATCTGTGTGGGAAGGGATGGAGAACAGACCCGAGGAGAAGGACTTGGGGTGTTGGTGGAGAAGCTTCACATGCCCTGGGCTGATCCCCCAGTGTGGGCAGCAGGGCAGGGGGGGATT
>NW_021940696.1:2836613-2838722 GCF_001715985.3 Manacus vitellinus
GGAACAGGATGAGCTTTAATGTCCCTTCCAACCCAAACCATTCCATGATTACATGTAATACAGTGTATAATGTATAAAATAAGTTTATGATGCATAATATAAAGCATAAATAGCATTATATGGTATTATGTATAACCACATGAAGTTGTATATAATTTTTATATTTAATATAATATAATGCAGTATAATTTAATCCTGCATCCAGTCTAAACCTTTCCAAAGGAAACCAGACCCGGGCACACATGGACTGGGAGTTTTTGCTCCTTCCTTTTCCCCCCACTTCTGCTCCTCCCAACACTCTTTAAACTCCTGGAAAGAGGTTGCTGAAACTTCACCAGGGGCGGAGGGTGATTAAATTCCTCCCAAGTTTCATAGAAATAGGATAAGAGGGGAAGTCCAGGGAGTGTTATCCCTGGAGAGGAGCTCATGCTTCGTTACACCCTGAGAATCCAGCAGGATGGAGATGGGATAAGGTTCAAGTGGGAATGGCCCATCCTCATATCGAAGTCAATCAATCCAGTTTATATAAACTTAATATTTTTATTGCTTGACTTGGAGTTCACTGAAACCCTTCAGCACTCAGGACGTGGTTGGTTTTATGAGCCCCCAAGTGATTCTAGGAATGACCTGACCCTTAAACCCTGTGTGGTATAATTAATTTATTTTTTAATGAATCTGCTGATTTTCAGCATCTCTGGAACCAGGGCTGGGCTTTCTTTGCTCATCCTGGAGGATTTTCGGGCTCACCCACGACAGCACCATCCCTGGGCTGAGAGGTTGGAGCCAGGAGGGGCTTGGGGCTCTTCTCCAGGGAAAAAGTGACAGGAAATGTCACTTCAAAGGAGGTTTAATTTGGATTTCAGGGAAAATTTCATCATGGAAAGGGTTGTCAGTTGTTGGAACAGGTGGTGGAGTCCCCATCCCTGGAGGGGTTTCAAATCCCTGTGGATGTGGCCCTGGGGGACGTGGGGCAGTGGTGGCCTTGGAACACTTGGCCTCCATGATCTTGGAGGGCTTTTCCAACCCAAACAATTCCACGATTCCAAAAGCAGTGTTGCTTTCCCTCTTGCCCATCCTGGGGTGTCTTCCCTCCTGCTTTAGGTGTTAGATCAAGCAGCTGATTAATAACCCACCTGATCTGATTAATAACCCACCTGATCTGATCAATAACCCACCTGATTTCCATCTCCACTGGCCCTTCCTCCTCAACCTTCTCAACCTACGAGGAGTTTTAATTTTTCCTTTTCATTTTCCCTCCCTCCACATTCCCGCGGATCCGCCGTACCATCCCTTCCTTAACCACTCTTTGTTCCAAGCAAACCCCGGATTTCCTGGAGGCTTTCCCTGCCTCTCCCAGGGCTGGCTGAGGGTGTGGGTGGGCAGAGGGTGCTGCTCCTCCATCAGTGGGGTGAGGGATGTGCGGGAAGGTCACGGACCCGCCGACTAAATAAGTGATGAGATGTCATGAAAAATTCCTGCCCCAGCACCGGGAGAGGCTCAGCCCGTGCCACGAGCTGGCTGGGCTTTTATTTATTTTTAATTTTCCCTTTTCTTTTTGAATTCAGAGCGTATTTTATTCATGCAGGCTCAGGGGGTTTCTGGGCCGTTCAGAAAACAAGGTTTTTGTGGTTTGTTTGGGTTTTTTTTTAAAGAAAAAAGAGGAGCAGACCCAGCTGGTGGTTCAGTCACGGAGCGAGAAGAAGAAAAGTGGGAGAAAGCTTTAAGACAGGAATGAGAAATGAGGCTTGGAGACAGGCTTGTTAGGAGCAAGGAGAGATGAGCAGCAGCAGGGAAAGGGGAGTTGTGAAAACAGGAAAGTTTCAGTGGTGCAAGAAGCTCCCTGGATCCAACTTCTCCTGGAGTTGGACAGCTGGGATATCCCAGCTGAAGCTGCTGAAGGTGAGGGTGTGTTAGAGACGGAGCACATTCCTCCTGTGGGATCTCCCTGGGTCTGAGTTCATGGATATCCCTGTGCTGCCTTTGACAGGGTCACTCAGGAATCCTCTGCCTTTTGCCTTTCCTTTCCTTTCCTTTCCTTTCCTTTCCTTTCCTTTCCTTTCCTTTCCTTTCCTTTCCTTTCCTTTCCTTTCCTTTCCTTTCCTTTCCTTT
>NW_021940696.1:2839239-2843197 GCF_001715985.3 Manacus vitellinus
CTCCTTCTCCTTCTCCTTCTCCTTCTCCTTCTCCTTCTCCTTCTCCTTCTCCTTCTCCTTCTCCTTCAGGTCCCTTCCAACCCAAACCACTCCATGATTTTCCCTGGCCCCTGGAAGGGCTGGGATCACTCTTATCCTGTGGCACCACGTCAGGAGATTGGATTATTGCCACCCAAAGTTCTTCTCCGGGCACTGACCCTTGGAATTGGGGTTGGGATCTCAAAACACGGTGGCACTTCTCCCAGAACGAGCTTTTGATGAGGTTTTATCATCTTAATTCCTTGGAAAGCCACTGGCACTCGTGATTCCTTGCTGGTTTTGCCATGGATTTTGCCATGCCCCGTCCCAGCTCCTTTCCCTGGGAGCAGCTTCCACTCTGGCTGTAACGTTAGTCCTGCCTTTTTATTTCCTTTTAAATAATTCCCCCTTTTTTTTTTTTAGCTAACAATGACCTCAGCTGTTTGTTTAAGGAGTTCATAACCCCACAAAAAACGTTCCGCCAACCCAAAGGAAGTTTCCAAGGAGCCCTTTGGTTGGGAGCCTCTGGAATAGATCCGGGGTTTCTGCTTTATGTTCCTATCAAACAGCAATCAAATTAAAAGGGAAGAAGAAAGTAAACACTTTTGGTGTAAATAAAGAGCAATTTATTTGTCTCCAACACAGTTGGAGCACAGGGAAGGCTGAGCAGACGCCTTGGCCCGGCCCCTGCTCCTTCCTGCCAGGACAACACGGCGGGAAAACGGGAAAGGGAAAACGTGTACCTCGATTTGGGCTCCAACTGCCCAGAAAAAGGGGTGCTTGGCTCAAAGCTGGGTGCTGGGCTTAAAGCTGAGCTGGGCTTAGTTTAGGCTTGAGTGCTGGACAAAGTCTGGAGGGTCTTTGCTGCGTTTGGAGGTTTATCCATCCATGGACTTGCTGGAGGAGTTGGGAATTAATGGCTCTGTCAGACCTGGAGCCAGAAATCCAGTGTCTAAATCCCGGTGGCAGGTCCTTGACTCTGGTGCCCCAATCCAGGTGGCAGGTCACTGATTCTGGTTCCCAAATCCAGGTGACAGGTCCCTGATTTTGGTGCCTGAATTCCACTGGCAGTTCCCCAAGTCTGATGCCCAAATCCTGGTGGCAGATTCCTGATTTTGGTGCTCAAATCCAGGTGGCAGGTCCTTGACTCTGGTGCCCAAATCCGGGTGGCAGATCCCTGATTCTGGTTCCCAAATCCCAGTGGCAAGTCTCTGATTTTGATGCCCAAATCCAGGTGGCAGATCCCTAATTCTGGTGCCCAAATCACAGTGACAGTTCCCCCTTGGTTTGGTGCTGAAATCCTGATGACAGATCCCTGATTCTTGTTCCCAAATTCCAGTCACAGGTCTCTGATTCTGGTTCCTAATTCCCAGGAGCAGTTCCCTGAGTCTGGTGCCCCAATCCAGGTAGCAGGTCTCTGATTCTGGTGCCCAAATCCCAGTGGCAGGTCTCTGATTCTTGTTCCCATATCCCAGTGTCAGATCCCTGATTTTGGTGCTCAAATCCTGGTGGCAGGTCCCTGATTTTAGTGCCTAAATCCCAGTGACAGTTCCTCAAGTTTGGTGCCCAAATCCAGGTGCAGATCCCTGATCCTGGTTCCCAAATCCCAGTGTCAGATCCCTGATTTTGGTGCCCAAATCCCAGTGGCAGTTCCCTGATTTTGGTGCCCAAATCCCGGTGCAGGTCCCTGAGCAGGTGCAGGTTCCCTATATGAGGTTTCATCTATTTGGAAAATCCCCCTTCTCTGAAATTACATCTAAATTAAATGTCTTTGACTTATTTCTACTCTTATCTTCTCTTTTTCCTTTTTTCCTTCTCTTCCTTTTTATTTTTCTATTTCCCTTTTTCTTTTTTCTGTTTTCCTCCTTTTTTCCTTCTTCATTTTTCTTTTTGCTTTTTCCATTTTTCCATTTTCATTTTCCTTTTCTCTTTTTTCTATTTCCTTTCCTTTCTTGTTTCCTTCTTCACTTTTCTTTTTTCTCTTTCTTTTTGCTTTTTTCTTCTTCATTTTTCTATTTTTGTTTTTCGTCTTTTTCCTTCTTTTTTTCCTTCTTCTTTTTTCTTTTTTCCTTTTCTTTCTGCTGTTTTCTTTTTTGCCTTTTTATTTTTCTACTTTCACTTTTCTTCTCTTTTTCCTTCCTTTTTTCCCCATTAATTTTCCTTTTTCCTTTTTGTTTTGCCTTTCATTTTCCTACTTTCATTTTTCCTTTTTTTTTTTTGCCTTTTCATTTTGCCATTTTAATTTCTCATTTCCCTTCCTTTTTCCATCCTTTTTCCTTTTTCCTCTTTCCTTCCTTTGCCCTTTTTTTTCTTTTTTTTCACCTTTCTTCTTACTTGCTTTTTCTTTCTCTTGTTTTCCCTTTTCCCCTCTATTTTTATTTTCCTCCCTTTTTTCCCCTTTTCATATTTCCCAAGCAGTTTTCTGGCACATTTAAAATTCCCACAGTTTCTATAAAAACACGTTTGAGCTGCTGCAGATCCTTGGGACAGGGAAAACATCAGGTTTGGGCAACACTTCAAGCTTTCCTTATCCAGGACAGCACTTTTTGGGATCCCATCCCATCCCATCAATTGGGATCAATCATCCCAAACCCTCCCTTTGCACCAATAGAGAACATTTTTAACCCCAAATGGGAATTTTGTTCTTCTCTTTCTCCTTAACCAAGACAGGACTTTTTGGGATCCTATCCCATCCCATCAATTGGGATCAATCATCCCAAACCCTCCCTTTGCACCAACATTCCTAAAGATTATTTTTAACTCCAAAAGGGAATTTTGTTCTTCTCTTTCTCCTTAACCAGGGCAGGACTTTTTGGGGTCCCATCCCACCCCATCCATTGGGATCAATCATCCCAAACCCTCCCTTTGCACCAATAAAGAACATTTTTAACCTCAAATGGGAATTTTATTCTTCTCTTTCTCCTTAACCAGGACAGGACTTTTTGGGATCCCATCCCATCCCATCCCATCCATTGGGATCAATCATCCCAAACCCTCCCTTTGCACCAATAGAGAACATTTTTAACCCCAAATGGGAATTTTGTTTTTTTCTTTCTCCTTAACAAGGACAGGACTTTTTGGGATCCTGTCTCATCCCATCCCATCCATTGGGAACCATCATCCCAAACCCTCCCTTTGCACCAATAGAGAACATTTTTAACCCCAAATGGGAATTCGGTTCTTCTCTTTCTCCTTAACCAGGACAGCCCTTTTTGGGGTCCCATCCCACCCCATCCATTGGGATCAATCATCCCAAACCCTCCCTTTGCACCAATAGAGAACATTTTTAACCTCAAATGGGAATTCCTAAAGATTATTTTTAACTCCAAAAGGGAATTTTGTTCTTCTCTTTCTCCTTAACCAAGACAGGACTTTCTGGGATCCTATCCCATCCCATCCCATCCATTGGGAACCATCATCCCAAACCCTCCCTTTGCACCAATAGAGAACATTTTTAACCCCAAATGGGAATTTGGTTCTTCTCTTTCTCCTTAACCAGGACAGCCCTTTTTGGGATCCCATCCCACCCCATCCATTGGGATCAATCTTCCCAAATCCTCCCTTTGCACCAACATTCCTAAAGATTATTTTTAACTCCAAAAGGGAATTTTGTTCTTCTCTTTCTCCTTAACCAAGACAGGACTTTTTGGGATCTTATCCCACCCCATCCATTGAGAACCATCACCCCAAACACTCCCAATGTCAATCCCAAATCCACAGGCAGCTCTCCATCATCTCTATCCCCTTTTTTTCCCTCAGGAATTGCTTTCTAATGGAGCAGTAAGTCCACACACGCGTCA
This sequence comes from Manacus vitellinus, assembly GCF_001715985.3. Lineage (NCBI taxonomy): Eukaryota > Metazoa > Chordata > Aves > Passeriformes > Pipridae > Manacus > Manacus vitellinus. The sequence goes on from NW_021940696.1 coordinate 2,843,058, forward strand.
CATTCCCGGGATTTATCCCCTGGATGGGAATGCAAAGGGATTTTTCAGCCTCTTTGCTGCTCCTTTTTCTCCTCTCCGGGCTCTTGGCACCCGAAACCCGCCTTTGTTTATACCTTTTCCAAGGCTGGGACAATAAGTGC
>NW_021940696.1:2843993-2845422 GCF_001715985.3 Manacus vitellinus
GAGCCCAGGAATCCTGTGGCTTTGGTATTGAACACCTGCCTCATCCCATAGATACCAATGGGAATGATGAACATTCCAAGGGGAAGTCTGGTGGTTTATCCATCCATGGACTTGCTGAAGGAGTTGGGAATTAATGGCTCTGTCAGACCTGGAGCCAGAAGTCCAGTGTCCAAATCTGAGTGGCAGGTCCCTGATTTTGGTGCCCAAATCCCAGTGGCAGGTCCTGGAGTCTGGTGCCCAAATCCAGGTGGCAGGTCCCTGATTCTGGTTCCCAAATCCCAGTGGCAGGGCCCTCATTTTAATGCTCAACTCTGGGTGGCAGGTCCTTGACTCTGATTCCCAAATCCAGCTGACAGGTCCCTAATTTTGGTGCCCAAATTCCACTGGCAGTTCCCCGAGTCTGGTGCCCAAATCTCGGTGACAGGTCCCTGATTCTGGTGCCCAAATCCCAGTGGCAGGTCCCTGATTTTGGTGCCCAAATCCAGGTGGCATGTCCCTAATTCTAGTTCCCAAATCCAAGTGGCAGGTCCCTGATTCTGATTCCCAAATCCAGGTGACAGATCCCTAATTTTGGTGTCTGAATTCCACTGGCATTTCCTCAAATCTGGTGCCCAAATCCTGGTGGCAGGTCCCTAATTCTGGTGCCCAAATCCAGGTGGCACGTCCCTGATTCTGGTTCCCAAATCCCAGTGGTAGGTCCCTAATTTTAATGCTCAGCTCTGGGTGGCAGGTCCTTGACTCTGGTTCCCAAATCCAGGTGACAGGTCCCTAATTTTTGTGCCTGAATTCCACTGGCAGTTCCCTGCGTCTGGTCCCCAAATCCTGGTGGCAGATCCTCCAAAAAAAAAAAAAAGAGGCTTTTTACCCTGTCAGTCAAAAATAGAAGGTGAAATCATGAATTTACCTTCGCATTTTCCCTGGGAATTTATTCATCTCCAGAAGCCAAAGAAATCCAGTTATTTTTTCCCGATGCCAAGTGGTGCCAAACTCCACGATTTTTTTTCTGCTCCTGCAAAGTTCTTTTATTTCTGTGTGTTTACTTTAAGCCAAATGTTTCCTTACCAGCCCTGTCTCCACAGCTGGTTTAAATATCCACTTGTTCCTGTGTCTCCCTCTCCATAGAATCCCCTGAACGGCTCGAAATGACTCCCCCTGTTTTCCAAAGGCTCCTTCAGCCTCTGGAAATATAAATCCCCTGGCCTTATAAAAATAGTCTTAATCAACCACCCAAATTGGCAGGGTTATTTCAGGGGCTTAATTAGTTTTGCAGGTGGCGCTGCCAGGGAAGGACATGGTGCCTTTGAGGGGAACATCTCTGGGAGTTTGGTGAGCAAACCTTCCTGGGGGGAGCTGCTGGCATCCAAGGTTACCTACTCCATCCTTAATAATCCCTTTCCAGTGGCAGGTCCCTGATTTTGGTGCCCAAATC
>NW_021940696.1:2846169-2847733 GCF_001715985.3 Manacus vitellinus
TCCCTGACAGGAGGGGGGAGCCGGGGGGAGTTGGGCTCTGCTCCCAGGGAACAAGGGACAGAAAGAGAGGGAATGGCCTCTGGCTGTACCAGAGGAGGTTTAGATTGGAAATAGGGAAAATTCCTTCCTGGAAAGGGTTGTCCATCCCTGGCCCAGCTGCCCAGGTCAGGGGTGGATCCCCATCCCTGGAGGGATTTCAAATCCCTGTGGATGTGGCACCTGGGGACATGGTCAGGGGTGGCCTTGGCAGTGCTGGGGAATCATCAGACTTGATGATCTTAAAGGTCTTTTCCAACCTGATTTTCCTGGGAGGCTGGTTTAGGAATCAGGGGGAGAGAACCCCTTGGGGGGGAAAAAAGCCCCTTTTGCTCCAAATGTTCCCTTGGAGCTGCAGCAGGAGCAGTTCTTGGATCCCCCCAGCTCCCCCTACTCTGGCTGCTGGGGCGAGGAGGATGCTCTGGGCGAGGACCAAACCCACAACAAGGAAATGATGGGAAGCACAAACCCATCATCACCCACCCTTCCCAAATCCCCACCTCCTGTTGTGTTCCTTGAACCATCCCCTCTGCCCAGGTTTTATTCCTACTTTCTCTTTGTTCCCACCGATGGGACACTGCCTGGTGGTTTCCTCCTTCACCCCGAGCACCTCAAAGGCCTCCAGATGCTGCTGCCGCCTCAGCCCCTGCCCCTAATGAACATTAAAGAGGTCTATAATTAGCAAGGCCACATGTTTCCAGCCTTGGAAGCAGCACAAGGTCATCGATCCAGCGCCGGAGCGCGGGGACCACCCGCATCCCGCAGGTGTTCGAAGCCCTGGAACCAGCAGCCCCAACCTTTTTTTTGTGTCCTAGGGAAGCAACACAAAGGGAAGCAGTCCCAGGTCTGAGCCTGCCCCTCCTGCAAAGCCAGGCCGGGGCAGCGCAGCGTGGTTTGTGTTTACAGTGGAGCTTAAAGAAATAAGCATCGGTTACATAGGGGGGAAAAATGAGACCGCGGTCGGATTGGACCCCAGGGCAAGGCTGGCCGGGAACAATGGATCTGCTAAACAAAACCCCGGAGCTCAGGAGGAAGTTATCATGGAAAGCAGGGATATATTAGTTCAGTTCTGAGTGTTGGGTTTTATTTTTGAAAAAAAAAAAAAAAAAAAGGAAGGTATTTCAAGCACTTGAACTCGAGTGTATCTGTTTCGCCGCCCAGACGTTCTCCCCTCGCGCGGCCGAGTGACCCCTGCGGTTGGAAGCGCGGCTGGAAGCGCGGCAGGAATTGCGGATGCCGAGCTCTGCCGTTCCCTCCGTGTCAGCTGGGAGGTGAAGAGGCGGCTGCCTCTGCCTCCCGTCACGGCTGCGGCTTGGAAAGCTCCGGGAACGCGGCGACGGGCGGCGGGAAAAGGGCAGCCAGAGTTTAGGAGGCCGCGGCCCCAGGAAGGTTTCCTGCTGGGCGAAGGGACCCACGGAATTGGTGGAGCGCCTTGTTGTTCAGGGTTTTTGCTTTTGCTTCGGTCACAGAGTCACAGAATGTGCTGAGCTGGAAGGGACACACAGGGATCACCCAGTCCAACCCTCAG
>NW_021940696.1:2848547-2852639 GCF_001715985.3 Manacus vitellinus
GGGATTCTGAAGTCAACGATGGGAAGCACAAAACCAGAGAGACGAGATCAGTGCCCGCCCCTCCTCTTCCCCTCGTGAGGACGTCGAAGACCCCAGTGGGTGTCCCCTCAGTCTCCTGCAGGCTGAACAGACCAAGTGGTGCCCCCATCACCCGCCCTTCCCAAACCCCCATCTCCCATCTCGTTCCTCGACCCACCCGAGGTTTCCCTGCTCCTCCACCTCCCGGCCGCTCCGGCGCGCGCTTCCCGGCGCTTCCATCGCTCCCCCTGCCCGAGGAGGAGCGGGAGGAAGCCCTGATAATGCTCATTAAATTTATAGCCACGTCGTGCTGCAATGTTTAATCAAGGTTACGTGACTGCGCTGCCGCGCCGGGGACAAGTTCAATGCAAGGTGAATCTTGTCTGAGATAATCTGAAAGTTCATCCGGAGGTGAAGGCAGCGGCAGCTTCTCAGAGCCCGCCCGGGGTGAGCAAGAGGTCACCTCCTCTTGCTTTCCTTTTTTTTTTTTTTTTCCTTTTTTTTTTTTTTTTTTTTTGTTTTAGCCCCCTTTTTTTAACGTGTAAACAAAAGAAAAAGGCGACCTCGGCGCGTCAGCTGAGCAACAGGAAGGAGCGGCGTGGTGGTAGTGGTTTGCTGCCCACGGGGCTCGGGGAAGGTGATGCTGGTGCTTCAGGGATGTCAGGAGAGGTTGAAAGTCAGATATCCCGGCTTTTTTTGGGGAAGGAGGGATCCTGGTTGCTGAGCAGGGTCACCCATCCCTGCTCCTTGTGCTGGTGGGAGACCCTCCAACCCCTCGCCGGGGTGTCCGGGTGTCACGTCCCGTTGCTGGTGGCACCAAATGGGCTGGGCCTGTTTATAAACTGGGCAGACCCTGAGCCCTGCAGGTCCCTTGAACTACCAGAGGATGAGGAGCATCAACCTCTCCCCTCCCCAAAGCTTTCTGGCTGCTCTGTCTGTTTTCCCCTGGAAAAGGGGCATCAAAGCGATTCTTTTCCCACCTTTGGTACAATCAGATGGATGCTGGACGTGGTTTTGTTTGGAGAACTGTTGCTTTTCTCCCCTCTCAACCTCCTTTCCCATGTTTAGGGGGTTTTGTGAGGGTTTTGTGCTCGTGTTTAACTCTTCCCTTACCGAAGGATCCTGATATTTGGATTTCCCATGGAGTTTCTTAGCGTTTTCTTTGGAAAATCTTTCTGCTTTCTGATTTTGAAGTGTGGATCGGGCAGGGTGAGTCAAATAAATCCAGGAGGCTGTACACACCTGGAATACAGCAGCGGGAAGGAATTCCCATATCCATGGGATACCTGGACACGGAGCCACCACCTCCCAACCACGGAGCTGGGGGGTCTTTTACCTTCCCCAAACCCACCTTTTCCTGCCTGAAACACCTTCAGAAATGCTTCTAACAATAGTTATCTCCGAGCTGAGAGTTTTCCAAGCATCACATCCCAAATTCAGTCCCCCCTGTAACACTGGATGTTGACCTTGGAGAACTCAGCCAGCTCCATCCTTGCTGGGAACAGGGATGGATGCAGCTCTTGGATGCGTCTGAGCCCGGAGCAGCTACTGGGGAGATGCTTCTAAAGGAGACATCATTTCTTTGGGAATCAATCCCCCTTTTGTGACGGCTAAATGGAAAAGCAAAGTGTTATTCAATAGCAGTCCCTCTGGAACGCTCTTCCGAGGCTCTTTCATTTCTCTTGGCTCCTGCCCAGTATTGTCCTCGTGTCCTACCCGGATCGTAGGGTCTGGAGGGTGGAAATACTCCCTGCAAACTTGTGAACCTGCCCAGAGAATCTGATGAGTCCAAAAGAATTATTTTAAGGAGTGTAAATTGGCTACCGAACCCAGCAGGGGCAGAGTTTCCTTTTGTTCTCGTGGCCATTCATAAAATTCCCCCCCTGGCCGAGTGGTTATCGCTGGAAACGCCGGATTTTATCCCGAAACGCTGAGATCCCACTGGGTTTGCACCAAATCATTTTCATGCCTCGTTTTTGTCGGTTTGGTTTGTTTGTTTGTTTGTGTGTCCCCCCTCCCAAGTGCTTTGCCACCAGCAAAGAAACTTGGGATTTCCCTAGAATTTGGTTTAGCTTTCCCCCTCCGGGCAAATATCCAGGGAATGAGTAAAAGCCACGGTCCTGCACCGGCAAAACCAGCAGGACGTGAACGGAGCTGGTGGGGACTTTCCAGCCACCTCAAGGACTGTCACCCCAACAGGATGTGCTGCTCCTCAGCTCGTGTTTTGCAGCACTTCTCTCGAAGCCCAACAACCTTTCGAGGCTCCTTCGTGTGGTTTCGTGTGGCGGGGTGGGAGGAGAAGGTGGATTCCTCAATTTAACCCAAAAGAAAGGGTTGGGTTTTTTTTGTGAGTTACAACCAGAAACGTTTTGAAGGTAGAATTGTGTTGGGGGTTTTTAACAAGACCCTTGGAATAAACACCTTCTGAAAGAGCGGGAAGGACGCCCCGTGTAATTCCAGCGGTGCTTCAAAGCAGGTGGAAAGCCAGAGGTTTTTCCTCCTCATAAACCATGAACACTTGCAGATGGAAAACCAGGAAAGATCTCCCTGTGCACACAACGCAGGCAGAGAGATTTCTGGAGCCCTTCCCGCTGGAAATCTGATGTCAGGAATACAAAAACCTATAAACAGGCAATAATATGAATCTGAATATAATCCAGACTGGACAGATTAGGGCTTTGTTGGTCTCAAACCTCTCTCTGTTACATACTGTCCTGTCTGCCATAAATCCTTCCAGATTCCTCTCGTGTTTTTTTTCCAAGAACTGTTTGACTTTTGCAGATATAAAGAGAAAAAAAAAAAAAAAAGCTTAAATTGCTGCCTTAGCTTGTAAAATCAGTCAAGTTAAATGAGGAACTTGGATTGGGTTCTTCTCTGAGCACTCCTACGTGAGTGTTCAGGAGAAAGGACATCCCTGGGTGGGACATATTCCCAGGAGCCACTGGGAGGGTTGGAGCTCCAAGCAGAACTCCCTGATATGTAGTAAATCCAGGAAATCCAGGGCTGGTGAGCACCTGAAATCCGATTAAACCTTCCCTGTGCTCCATGTGTGGATCCCTTGAGTTGAACATTCTCCAGGCTGGGCATCATCAGTCTACTGCTCCCAACCCCTCGTGCAAAGGACGCTCAAACACGGAGCAAATCTTCATTTCCAGGGAAATTGGTGACAAATCTGCTCCTGTTTTCACTTAGGCCACAATTTTGCCCTCCGTGTCTTTCACAATTAAAGGAACCAACATGATGTTCCAATTCCCGGTGCCTTTTCTTCTGGGCACCACTATTGTCCAAACCCACATCTCCCCGTGGCTTCCAATATTTCTTTCTCTTTCAATATTCCTTTCCCACGAGGAATAATTGAAACCTCACCAAAATAAATGAGTTTGGATGGCCTCGTCTGTGGCTGCTGCTGTTGGAAGCTCCCTGGGCTTTTGTGCTCCAGAACAATTCCCAGCTGGCTTCTGGTAGGGGCTGCTCAGCCAGCAGTGGGATGGGTTGTGGGCAAGCTTAGGCATGGGCAAACTGGGAATTCCCTCTGGTTTTCCATAGGTTTTGGTCTTTTATGGAAGTACCCTGCAGGATCGGGTCATACCTGGCCGGTTTCTGGTCCCACTGGGAGCATCCTGTCCCTTCCTACGGGTGGAACAGTGGTGGGACTCAAGTGCTGATTTACTCTGAGCCTCTTGTTGTCACCTTTAGGGAAGGAGTTGTGGTGCTAAGTCAGTGAAACGAGTTTTTTAAAGGCAAGATCTCCATAGGTTTGTGAGCTCATGGTGTGATCTCTTACCAGCACTGCCCATTTGTGGAAGGTGTCGGGTCAGAGGCCGTTCATTCCATGTGCTGCCACAAAGGCTGTGGAAAAAGAGCATCAGGCTCCGAGGTTGTGAGGATTAGAAGGGATAATAAAGCTTTTGAGAGCTGTTTGTCAGCTTGGTTCTGAAAATACTCCCTCCTTCTCCCCCCGGAAAGCGGGAGCAGTCGCTCATGGGTGACCCTGAGCAGGTTTCAGGGCAGGACTGCTCCTTCCAGCTGGGAAAACACCAAACCTGACTTAGTTAACACTTTTCCATGCCCTGG
>NW_021940696.1:2854165-2855611 GCF_001715985.3 Manacus vitellinus
CTTGTCCCCGTTTGCCACCAGCAGTGAGGTTTTCAACCATCCTCTCCCCGTGCTTGGGGCGAGGGGCTTAAAAACAAGCCTCTGCTCGGAGGAAAAGAATGTTTTTGAACGTGATGTTGCGAGGGGAGTGCAAAGGAAGTGGGTTTTGAGGTAGAATTGACGGTTGGACTCGAGGACGTTAAAGGTCTTTTCCAATTTAAATGATTCTGTGGCAATGATGTTAAAGGTCTTTTCCAATTTAGATGATTCTGTGAGTCTGTGATTCCATGAAATGGGGAGAAAGTGCTTCTCAGCCCCTGCTTAGGAGAGCCTGGGGCAGGGCTGGCAACTGGTTCCCAGTTGAATTCTTTCTTTCTTTCCAGCATTTTCCTCTCTTGGATTCGACCATTTCAATTTTCACCATTCGGGGAAAAGTTCATATATCCGTATAAAACCAATTTTAATTTCTTTTTTAATTTATTATTTTTAATTAGTTTACCTCTCTTTTGGCATCACATTGAAACCACTCTCCGTTCCTTCGTTTTTATAACCACGCACCTGAACCTCTCTCTTGCTCTCCACAAGCCCTGCAGCTTCCTGAGCTTATCCCCCTTCAGCATCATCGTGCTAAAAGCTCCTCTTTATTTTTTTCCCCTCCTCTTCTTTTCCCTTTCCCCCCAGTGTACGTGCTGTCGAGTTTGATTTATGGCCTTGAAAGGGAGACTCTCGTTTAAAGAATTAATGGTATTTGCATATTTTATTTGGAAACTCCCCCGGCAGACCCTCAGCAGCCCGGGCGGGTTTTTCCTTTCCCTTTTTTTTATTTTTTCTGTGTGTGTGTGTGTGTCTGGGCCGTTCAGATTTAGCAGCAGAGGTGAAAAGTTGAAACAGTAAAACCAATAAAACCACATTTATGTGACAGATAAATCGTTCCGAGGCAGCTCTCCCTGAGCCTTCGGGCTTCCTCCTCCCCAGCCCTCTCCCCTCCGGAGCACGACCCGGAGCGCCGGCGCTGCCCCCGGCAAAGGTGCCGGCCCTGGATATCCTCGGACCTGCTGAGCCGAAAAGATGGATGTGGGCAAACAGTTGGAAAATACACAGGCCATCCGTCACTGTCGGGAGCCAGCCGGGGGCAGTCGGGCTCTGAGGGAGCTCTGGGAAGGTCCAGCTTGAGGTGGGGGCGTCTGGAATCGTGGAATGGTTTAGGTTGGAAAAGAGCTCGAGGATCGTCGAGTCCAACTGTTCTCCCAAGCGCTGCCAAGGCCACCACTGACCCGTGTCCCCAAGTGACACATCCACAGGGATTTTAAATCCCTCCAGGGATGGGGATCCACCACTGCCCTGGGCAGCCTGTTCCTGGGGAGAAATTTTCCTTAATATCCAATCTAAACCTGCCCTGGCACAGCTGGAGGCCGTTCCCTCTCCTCCTGTCCCTTGTTCCCTGGGAGCAGAGCCCGACCCCCCCCC
>NW_021940696.1:2856223-2859872 GCF_001715985.3 Manacus vitellinus
GCCACTTCCCTGTTTATAACAACTCCCAACATTTTAATTCCACCTTCTCCCAACCGCTTTCTACCCCTCACCTTTTCATTTCCCTGCTCCTTTCACCCTGTCCCCCCGGCCCTTTATTCCCGTTCCCCACGAAGGGCTACCTGGCCCCTCAGGCGCTCCGACCATGGGCTTTTCCAGGGCGACAAACTCGTTCTGCTTTGTTCGGGATTTGCCCGAGGCACGTTCGGCCTCCCTGGGCCACCAGCGAGAGGCCTTTGGTGCGTTGTGGGGGTTCCCATTTAGCCTCTACAACCGTCGCAACTTCTCCCAGCGGCCGACAAACCCCACACGGGAGGGCCTTGGCCCCGCCGCTCCCGCCTGAAAGGGGCCCGTGAAATCATCCTGGAGGTTGTCTCTTGGAGGTGCCAACCGTTGGAAAAACCTCCTGCCAACGATGTTCAGCTCGGCTTTGGAGTTGACACAATGGCCCCGGCGCACAAAGCCGAGCGGGACCGCGGGCTGGAAAAGGCCTCTTAGGTCCCGGCTAATCCGTCCCCCCCGCCAGCCCGCGGGATTGTTCCCGACGGCTTGTTTTTCTTTGCCCTGACCTACATAGTCAAAGAGAATCTTGTTGCACATTTTTGTTTTGTATCTCGAGGTCTCGGAGGAGCTAAATCCCCTTCTTGGCGGGGCAGGGCGCGTTGTTAAACAGCGCCGGAGCCTCCAGGAAAACCATGGAGACGCGGGGACAATGGGCCCTCTATGGTTCCGGCTTCTCCCGGCTTCTCCCGGCTTCGGTGGTGGGCGCCGGGACGCGCCGAGGCGGGAGATGAAGACGTCCACGCGCTTGGCAGCCTGTCCCCAAATAGAGTGGTCACAGCTGCTCTCCAAGACGGGATGTTTGGGGAGGGGGGGAGATGCAGAAGGTCTTAATTAACCTGGTTTAGATGGTGGAGGTGAAGGCTGCGCCCCATGGATCCTCGGCAGTGTCCATGTGGGTGGGGAAGCCACAGAGGGATGAGGGAAAGACATGGGAGTCTGTCCCTAAATGGAGTGGTGACAGCTGCTCTCCAAGGTGGAATGTTTGGGAAGGGAGGGGAATGAAGCTCTTAATTAACCTGGTTTGGATGGTGGAGGTGAAGGCTGCATCCCATGGATCCTCAGCTATGTCTGTGTGTGTGGGAAAGGCGGTGCTCTGAGAGGTGAGGGAAAGATGTGGGAGTCTGTTCCCAGATAGAGTGGTCACAGCTGCTCTCCAAGGTGGAATGTCTAGGGAGGAGGGGGGGAATGAAGCTCTTAATTAACCTGGTTTAGATGGTGGAGGTGAAGGCTGCATCCCATGGATCCTCAGCAGTGTCTGTGTGGATGGATGTGAAAGGTGGTGCTCTGAGGGGTGAGGGAAAGATTTTGGAGTCTGTTCCCAGATAGAGTGGTCACAGCTGCTCTCCAAGGTGGAATGTTTGGGAGGGGAGGGGAGTGAAGCTCTTAATTAACCTGGTTTGGATGGTGGAGGTGAAGGCTGCATCCCATGGATCCTCAGCTATGTCTGTGTGTGTGGGAAAGGTGGTGCTCTGAGAGGTGAGGGAAAGATGTGGGAATCTGTTCCTAGATCAAGTGGTCACAGCTACTCTCCAAGGTGGAATGTTTGGGACAGGGGAGGGGAATGAAGCTGGTTGGACTCCATGGTCCNGATCCTCAGCTATGTCGGTGTGTGTGGGAAAGGTGGTGCTCTGAGGGGTGAGGGAAAGATGTGGGAGCTCCTGTCTGGGTTTTAAGGAAAATAAGGAAATGGGATGGTGTGGGAATTTAGAAAAACTGGTCTGTAGTTTGCTTGTCCCTCACATGACTCCTCTGGGAGTGCTGGGGCACTTGTGGAGGTGACCAGGTGGGAATTTTGGAGATCTGGAGCAGGGATGGCATGTGGGCATGTGGGACTCTTGGGGCTGGTCCTGTACCAGGCTGGTTGGTGAAGATGAAGGCTGCATCCCATGGATTCCCCAACTGTGTCCATGTGGGTGGGAAAGCTGGTTCTCTGAGGGATGAGGGAAAGATGTGGGAGTCTGTTCCTGCTCTCCAGGATGGAATGTCTGGGGAGGAGAGGGAGAATGAAGCTCTTAAACCTGTTTTAGATGGTGGAGGTGAAGGCTGCATCCCATGGATCCTCAGCTGTGTCCCTGTGGGTGGGAAAGCCACTGAGGGGTGAGGGAAAGACATGGGAGCTCCTGGTTGGGCTTTAAGGAAAAAAAAAGGGTGGGAACAGAGCATTTAGGAATCTTGGTCTGTAGATTGCTTGTCCCCCACCTGACTCCTCTGGGAGCACTGGGGCACTTGTGGAGGTGACCAGATGGGAATTTTGGAGGTCTGGAGCAGGGACTGTCACAGTTGGCACATGGGACTCTTGGGGGTGGTCCTGTGCAGGGCTGGTTGGACTCCATGGTCTCTGTGGGTCCCTTCCAACTCAGCATCTCCTGGGATTCTGTAATTAACCCTCTTTTCCTCCCCCCGCTGTTGGACCCGGTGGTTTCTCTCACAAAGGGCTGGAAAGCACCTGGGACTCCCAGGCTCTGGGAGATGCATCCACCCAAAATAAACCCCGGAGCTCCTGAGCGGATCCCACACCTCCCCAGGGAGTTCTGCTCCTTGGAGGCACTCCCAAAGCATTTGGAAGGTGTTGAGATGGAACAAGTGTGGTGGGAGATCCAGGGGGCATGGGTCAAACTGCACCAGGGGTTATTTGGGGACTGAAGAAATCTGTGGTGACTTTGACCCCAAAAGTGTCCTCCTGCCAGGGCTGGGAGAGTCAGGGCTCTGGGGTCCTTCCCCACCCACCTTCTCGGGATGTCTCAAACCTCAAATCCACTAATTCACCCCAAAAACAGAGATAACGCAGCAGGAGTGCACTATAAATTAACATAGTCATGCATAAATCAGCATTAAATATTCATAAATTAATAACACTTGATAATTAAACATTAGCAGAACCATAATAAACAAATTAATAAAGCCTTCGAGCCATTTTTGGTGGTGAACTCCACCTGTCCAGGACCTTTGCCAGCTTCCAGCTAAACCACCTGCTCCCTTTTCCAGCTTTTTAAAAATCTTTTATCCGTTGTTTTTGGTTTTCTTTCCCTTTCCAGCTCTTGGATCTGTTCATCCAGTGGGATTGGTCGACGTATTTGGCTGACTACGGGCAGCCCACGTGCAAGTACCTCCGTGTGAACCCCACGACTGCCCTGGTCCTGCTGGAAAAGTGAGTGTGGCTCCGGAATCCCGGGATAGTTTTCACCCCAGTCTTGCTTTGGCAGCTCTTTCCATCCTGGTGGTGCTGGGATGGAGCAGCTTGGAGAGAGCAGGAGGCTCCCTGGGATCCAGGGAGCAAAGATTTCCCCCCCAGGTGGACAGTGGGAGCTCAAATAGGAAATTCCTGGTTTATCCCTCTGACCTGAATCCTGGTTTTTTATCAAAATTCAAGGACTTGGCTGAGGGTCTGTGTTTTTATTTCACTCCTAAGCAGAGTTTTCCTTGTCTTACAGCAAAATTCCACTGTAAAGGTGGGATCTCAGGCCCCAAAATGATTTAAAATTTGCTGGTCTGCAGGCACAAGATATTCAATATACAATATGTATCAATATTGTATTGTATTAATTATTTTATAATATATATTTTTATA
>NW_021940696.1:2860532-2877479 GCF_001715985.3 Manacus vitellinus
TGGATGTCCTTAAAGGTCCCTCCCAACCCAAATTATCCTCTGAGTGACCTTGGCGTGTTCCTGAGCTTTGGAGCTGCATCATGTGAGGTCCACATAACCTCCCCCTCCTCTCCAGCAGAGGAAAAGAACTCATTCCACAGCATCTTGTGGCATCCAGATGTTGCCAAATGGTCCATGGGGATTAAACTCCGGGAGTTTTCTGCGTTTAAAGCATTTTAATGCCACGGAGATGGTTGTTCTGTGGGTCCTTCATGTGTTGTGGGATGTGTTATTTAGGGACGTGGCCTTGGCAGTGTGGGGTTAATGGTTGGATTGGGTGATCTTAGAGGGCTTTTCCAACCTAAATAATTCTATATTTCTGTGATTTCCCAAGCTGACATCCTGGGCCATCCCACCCTTGAGGGAAGGGAAGCACCAAAGATTCGTGATGCCAAAGCCTGAGGGGTTTTCAGGGCTATTGGCAAAATGCTAAAATAAAGAGCCATCAAAAATCTGAGCCCTTGGACACGAAGCAGCTGGAAGAGCCAGGGAATTGGAGGCAGGCAGTGAGCTGGGATCCATGGCAGTGGCTGGGAAGGCAGTGGGACAGCAGGAGAAGCAGCTCCACGCTCGGTGATGGTGTTAAGGAGCCACCAAACCCCAGCTTGACTTGCTTGATCTCCTCTAAAGGGATCTCATTTCATAGTCATGGAGTCATGGAACACTTTGGATTGGAAAGGACCTTAAAGGTCATCCAGTTCCCCACCCACACCTTCCACTAGCCCAGGCTGCTTCAACCTGGCCTTGGACACTTCCAGGGATCCAGGGGCAGCCACAGCTTCTCTGGGCAACCTGTACCAGGGCCTCCACACCCTCACAGGGGAGAATTCCCTCCCAGTATCCCATCTAACCCTGCCCTCCTTCAGCTTAAGGCCATTCCCCCTTGTCCCATCACTCCTTGCCATTATGGAAAGGAATTTGAAGGACAATCTTCACGTATCCAATTGAATTTCTGGAGAAACCCCCGGTGAAATCACCGGGTTGGCCCTTGCATGTCCCTCATCCTTGTGCCATTCCAGCTCTACCCTCTCCCCACTCGGACTTCAGGCCCTTTTGGGGGGGTCTCTGTCCATCACCCACCAGCTCCAGCTCTCCTGAGTGTCCTCCCTGAGCTCCCCAGCCCTCGAGGCAGGGGGGAAATTCCGATCCTCTGGCTCATTTTGTGACCCGTTTCCATCCTTATCTCTTTTCCCAATGACACATCTCTCCCAGGATACCCCGAGTGTAAGGACTCTGCCTGCCTGGGCTTTCACCCTCACCTTGCAGTGCCTTGATTGTTTGGTTTAAATGGAGCACTAAACGATGGAAATGCAAACTGCCTTTGAAAACGGGGCCCTCCGGGAACTTTGGCGTCTCAAATGCACTAATTAGAGCTAAAAGAGGAGCTTTTACTCCCTTCCCTTTTTTTTCCTTATAGATTAATTTAAACAAAGCTTGGCTCTGTTGAAGGGAGTGTTTGTTGACAGGGGTGGGGACGGAGCTGAGCTCTCTCTTTCCCTTCCTTTCACTTCTCATCCCGGCGCTGACGTTACAGACCCGGGCTCGGTCGTCCCAGGGCTCCTCTCAGAGAAATGGAACTGTGAATCTGCACAGCACAACCCAAATCCTGCAGGATTCAGTGTCCTGGGGGGAATTTAATTCATCAGTAAAACTTCATGGCTCAGTGCTTCTACCTCCACGTGGTGTCTGGAGGAACCAGCAGCTCCCATCCCTGCCAGGCTTTAACTGGCCCACCTGTGGGTTTGTTGTGGGATCAGTGCTCCAACTGCAATTCCTTTCCATCCTGATCCCGTGGTTTTATCCATCCAGCTCTCCTCTAATCACTCAAACACACACAAAGGTTTTCTTGCATAGAGCATGTGTTGCTTCAAAAATACTTCCTGGACCTGAACAGGTCCCACGGGGTCAGAGATGGCTCTGAGGATGCTCAGGATCCCCTTAGGGCAGAGGATGTCCTGCTCTAAATTCCCTGTGTTTCACCTGGGAATACCTGCAGCAGGAGGGGATGGAGAGTGGTGGATACAACATTGGGAGGAAGTTTCTGAAGGTACAAGTTGACTTTCAGCACCGCTGGTGTCCCCATGTACCCTGGGAGAGCTCTCAGCATTCCTGGTGAAACTCTTGGAGGCCTCTGAAGCTGTTCAGAGCTGTGGAGGTGTCCCATGGGAGGATGGTTGTCTCCAGAATTCATGATCCTGGGACAGGGCAGAGAAAGTCCTGCTCTAAATTCCCTGTGTTTCACCTGGGAATACCTGGAGCAGGCAGGGATGGAGAGTGGTGGACACAACGTTGGGAGCAGGTTTCTGAAGGTACAAGTTGACTTTCAGCACCTCTGATGTCCCCACATAACCTGAGAGAGCTCTCAGCTCTCTTGGTGTTGCTCTTTGAGACCTCTGGAGCTGTTCAGAGCTGTGGAAGTGCCCAAAATTCATGATCCTGGGACAGGTCTAACCCGGGCAACTCCAAACTCCTCTTCCMRSMRSSRTKGYTSCYYSSTKSTTSYWGSRGRGSAGCWGSWRGMMRYCWYYKSYRRMAAAAAAAAAACCCAGGGAAAATAAAGAAACAATCCTTATTTTGCTGAATTCAAGTGCTCCAGGCTATCCAGTTACTGTAGGGAAAGCAGCTCCCTTGTAATCCCATGTCTTTGGGCATTTACTACTCCAGTAAATTAGCCTTTGGGATAAAGTTGTTATCCTTGTTTCCACTTCCAAGCTCGATGTTTTTGGGAACATTTCAGATTCCCTTTGGCTCTTTTCAGGAAGATTGAACCATGAAAACCCTTGGATATTTTTTGTGCAATGAGTGAAATGATTTCAGGAGCTTTGGGTTGTGCTCAATTAACCCCAAACCCCCCGGGGCTGATCAAAGTGCCAACTTCCCAGGGAATATCAGTGCTGTGTCCCCGTCACTTTAATCCTTGTTTTTGGTCTCCAAAGCCAAAAAAACCAGGACTGTGGGATGCATCCAAAGCCCCTCAACCTCTG
Source organism: Manacus vitellinus (assembly GCF_001715985.3). Classification (NCBI taxonomy): domain Eukaryota; kingdom Metazoa; phylum Chordata; class Aves; order Passeriformes; family Pipridae; genus Manacus; species Manacus vitellinus. The sequence continues at coordinate 2,863,556 of NW_021940696.1, forward strand.
CCAGATCTGATTTACCCAGAAAATCAGGTACAGAGCAGGGTATTATGGAAGAGCTGAGCCCCAACCAGTTGGGTGATGGGAGGTTGGTACCATCAGGAGCTGCTCAAGGGTTGATCCTGGTGGGGAGGTTTCCCTTCCCAGACCAGTGTGTTGCTTCAAAAAAGCTGGATTCCTTCCTTAAATATCAATTATTTCATGTTATAATTAATATAAATTATATATATTAATATAACATATGTATTGTATATGTTGGGCAACCTTGGCTAGTGGAAGGTATCCCTGCCTGTGGCAGGGGGTTGGAACCAGGTGCTTTTAAGGTCCCTTCCAACCCAAACCATTCCATGATTCCATATAATATTCTAAGTTCACACCTCCAGACCTTTCCAGCCTCCACAAAAGCCTCGTGCAACGCACCCTTTCAAGTTAAACCCCTTCATCCCGTGGATTTGATGCTAATTTTTTTAATTTCCTCCTGAAATTACATCTCTGTCGTGCACCACTTCAGAAGGGACCTGTTTGGAGGGAGAGGCTTTAGGGCTTCATGGATTTTGTCACAGTGGTGACACTGATGGGGATTTGTGAGGCTTAGAGCCAAAATACCAAATGTGCAAAGGCAGAATGACGCCCCAAAACGCGACAGAGCCCTCAAATTCAGGCGCCTCCTCCCCGAACGCTCGAAATTCCCACGTGATTCCCTCCCGGGGCTCGGGGGGTGACGGCCCCTTGTGCCATAACCTCTTTCTGCTCTGCGCAGGATGAGAGACACGAGCAGGAAAAACAACGTTTTTGCCCAGTTTCGGAAAAACGAGCGGGACAAGCAGAAGCTCATCGACACCGTGGCCAAGCAGCTCCGCGGCCTCATCAACAGCCACCACTCCTGAGGGAGCTGGGCACCTCCTTCCCAAAACCCCCCCCTGGACTTGGGATCCTTGTTGAAAGAGAATATATGTATTTTTTTATTCACCTGTAATATTCCTGGGACCTTCCCCCTCCTCCATCCCCCTTCCCCAAAACGCTCCCGGTGAAACAATCCCTGGGAAAAGAGGCTCAGAGGGGGCGTCGGGAGGCTCCTGGGATAAACTCCTATTTTCAGGGGTTTGGAAAGCCACTGGGAAATCCTAAAACCTGAGAGGGAAGCTCACACCTGGGCTGTTTTCTTGTTGGATCGACCAGATTGAAGGGATCATCCTGCTTTCCTTTTGTTATCCACAAAAATCGGAAGGAGGAGCCGCGGTTTGGGTTCTTCTCGTGGGCTCTGGTCAAAGGGAAGAGGGTCACCCGTTAATGTGTCTTGCCAGCTGGTGGTTTGGATTTATAGGTAGGAGAAAAGGCAAAGTGATTTCCCAGTTTTTCTCCTCGTTTTCCCCTCTAAGAGCTGATTTCCACCTCAGGAGAGGGAGATCCCTGGGGATCCCTGGAGCTGCGACCTTTTCCCGTGTGTCCATGACCGGCGTGGCCACCCCTGAGCTCCTCCACCGGGACCTGCTGGGGTCTGTGGGCCTGTCACTGGGTGCAGAAGGGCTTTAGAGCTGCCTCATTAATTAGATTTGGAAAGGGAGAACCAAAGGATAATCCGGCAGGGTGTCCCGTGGAGCCGGATTGGTGCTGGAATGCTGCTGGAATTTGGGCAGCAGGAATGGAGGGGTGGTGTAAAACTGAGCTCTCCTGATGTCCAGGGCACTGCATTCAGGGGTTTTCCCTCTCTTTTCCATGCTGGTGTCCCATCTTTCCTCTCCTCTTGATGCTTCCATGGGGTAAAGCTCCTCTGCTTCCCTTGGTTTGCTCCTTGGAGCAGCCCTGGATGGGACGTGGAGTGGGAAGCTTGTGGAATCCCCAGCATGGAGTCAGCAATGCTCAGCCCGCCCCCCTCCAGCTCCAAAGTGCCTGTGGACAAAATTCCCCTCAGCTCTGAAGGTTCCCCAAGATGCTCTGCTGGAATCAGGCAGCTTTTGAGGAGCAGGGCAACATTCCCACCAGGATTTTAGCTCCGGGGTTGAGGTTACTGAGGGGGATTTTCACCCTTATCACCTCGTTACCCTTTTGACTCCCGAGTCCTGCAGGTGAAAACTTATCCAGCCACATTCCCCACCTCCCAGACCCTCATGGTAAAGGGAATTAAAATCTTCCTGGGGGATGTTACAGCCCATTTCCCACCCTCTGGATGCACGAAGGGGATGAGGCTTTATCCTCTCTCCTTGTTCCTCAGTGAGATTTTTGGGGGGTTTGTTTTGTTTTTGGGAAGGATTCATGTTGCTTAACCCTGGAATTGAACGGGAATATGGTCAGGAATGACCTCCTGGGGCTGTTGTCCTGCCCCAGCCGCCTCCATCCATGAGGACCAAGGGATTATTTTCATTAATAAGAGGGAAAGCCCATCCTGGCATTGTGGTTCCTTGGTTTTGGAGGGGGATCAGAGGCGAATTCCTTTTTAATACCCCTTGGAAGGACATGGAAGGAGGGTGAAGGAAAAAGAAGCAGGTGAAGGAAAGTTGGTGTCACGTGGCCAGAAATGGATCATCTTTGTAGACAAACCCCCAAATGACCCAGCAGAGGCTTCCAGGAGGATCAGAGGAACTCAGTCAGGCTGTGGGATAAAGGGAGAAGGATCGGGATCCTCAAATATACGGAAGGGATTTTGGTGGACGAAGCATCTGCTGCCACCCTGAAATTCCATTTTTGCCTTCTGTATCCCATGTTCCTACAAGAAAACCTCAACACAGCTGGGCCTTGAGGCAACACCTTTTTTCTAAACCCCATCCCACATCCAGGCTCTCCTTCCCATCTCCATCCCAGAGCTTCAATTCCCAGAGGGGCGACGCAGCCGTGCCGTGCCCGGGGTGGGTCCCTTCACTCTTTTAAGCTCTTCTTGGAGAAGTTGGGATTGGGATCCCACAAACCAGCTCCTGGCACTCCAGACATGTCACTGGGAAAGTCACATTCGGCCAAGGGAGGGATTCTGGGTGTTCCTGATTTCGGGAGGTCAAGAGCCTGAACCGCAAGTCGCAGCCCCGGGATGAAAAATGACATTTTTGGTGCTCTGGTCCTAATTAACTTTTTGTTCCAAGAGATGCGGCTCCATCCCCTTCCAAATAAAATTAATCTTTGGAACAGATTGCCTAAAGAGCCCTGGAAGACATCCCAAATTCCCTCTAAGTCCCCTGCTAATGACGGGGATCCTCCTCTGGGAATGGAGTTGCTCAGGAGGGAAAGGGAATTTCTAAGGAGGGCGGGAAGAGGGAGTAGAACCCTCAAGTGAAGATTTGCAGCCCCCCCCCAAATAAATAATGCTGCTATAACCCCTCCCTCCCCAGGCACTTAAAGGGTTTGAGTTTTTAAGCAGTGGCTGTAGAAAAAATAAAAAATCGGGTTGTTCCCCCAGTTTTTCCAGCAAATATTCCAGGAAAAAAAACCAAACAAACAGCACCAGGTGGGGGGAAAAAAATACATTAACAAAAAAAACCCACCCAATTTTGGCTTCCTGGGAAGCATCTGCACTTCTTATCCTCTTTATCATCTTGTCAGGCAGCCCAAGGGTTGGGAATAATTCTATGTAAGGTGGGAATTTGCAGCCCAAAGTGTATCCATAGGTGAGGGGAGTGTTCTCCCTGAACCATCAGCGCGTGTGAGAGAGAGGAGGAGGCTTTTCCTGGGGGTTTTTTTGGGGTTTATTCCAAGGGCTGGAGTTCAGGTCAGACGCCCTCAGCGATTTTTGCACTTTGTTTTGGATCCAAGCTCAGCTCCCGGCTCGGATGGGGCCGGGAGAAGTTTGGCTGGTGCTTCATTCCAGGGGCTGCTTTGGGCTCGTTTCCTTCAAAATCAGCTGCTTTTGTGCTGCTGGGAAGGTGGAATTTTGGGGCAGGAGGTGTGTGTGTGGTGGGGGGGAGTCTGTGCTGGCCCCAAACTGGGAGATGCTGGGAGGCAACGTGGGATGAGGAGGCTGAGATGGAGCCAGGGCTGCTCCGGTGGCCTCTTGTGCTGGAGCTGCTTCTGGGGGAAAACCACCCCTTCCGAACAGTGTCCAAACCCCAGGGAGAAACATCTCCACCCTTTGGATGTTTCCTACCCCTGGCTGGCTTTTCCCTTTAGTTCTTGGTTGAGTTTCGTGCTTTTTTTGGGACCATGGAGTGGTTTGGAGCATGGGAACACCCTCCCAGGCCCCCGTTGGGTGTGTGTCCCACCCCTGGGTGCCACAGGACTGGTGGGATCTCTGTGTCCCATTCCCTACAGCTCCCCACTCCGTGCTTGTCCCACTGCTGGGGAGCTCGAAGGGAGCACAACTCCCAAATAAATCTCATCCCAAATGCCTTCAAGATGCTCCCAGCCCAGCTGTCCACTGGGAAATTTGTGAGTTTTGTGGGAACCGACCCAAATTCCCCGGGATCTGGGTGGGATTCACCCCAAAAGTGCTGGATGGAGAGGGGGAAGCTCAGCCTGGGACTTGGGGACCAGGTGATTTGATTCATCCCAGCTTTGCTGCTCCTGTCTCCAACTCCTGGATTTAGGAATCTTTGCATCCATCCCCCCCTGCAGCTCCCCCAGTTTTCTGGGGGGGGGCCAGCACCCCAAAAATTCCACGGGCAGCTCAGGCTTCTGGAATGCTGTGTGTGCCGAGCTCTTTCTGCCTTGGCTCATCCCTCTGATCCAGTTTTGACAGGAAAACACTCCATCCCGATCCCTGCCCCATCCCAATCCCTGCCCCCATCCCAATCCCTCCCTGTCCACAGGCTGCTTGGGTTGCCTTTTCTCACATTTTTTTTTTTGGGGGGGAAGGCCGTGATTTTGTAAACTGACGTGGTGAAAAAACAAAAAAACAGCTTTTTTTGCACAAGTCGTTGCACAATAAGGGGAAAGTTTAGTAAATTAGGTTTAACTTTAAAGGGAACACATTTTTGGTTTTGTTTTTGTTTGTTTTTTTTTTCCTTAAAACTCACTAGCAGAGCTACTGATTAAAAAAAAAAAGAGAAGGCAAAGAGCTGGACTGATTAAGGAATGGACTGCATGGTTTCCAGGTGGAATTGCTTTAGAATTTAGCATGTTGAATTCCAACTGTACATTTATCCTGTTGTAACTTCTATTAAACAATACAGCAATTAACTGTTTAATTAATCCAAGTGCCTGTGCATCGCTGGGAAGGCTGGAAAAAAAAACCCTAAATCCTAGAAAACTATAAAATTCAAGGTCTCTTTTGGACAAACAGCAGAGATTTGCTGTTGGAACACACGGATTTAGGGAGGATCCCATGGGAGGCAATCCCTGGATGGGCACTGGCTCCCACAGCCCGTGTGGCATTGAGACACTGAGGTAAAGCCAAGTTTGGCCTAGTTTGGTGGTTATTTTAATTGGTTTCTATCAAAAATTCTTAATTATGAGGGTGGGGAGGCCCTGGCCCAGGTTGCCCAGGGAAGCTGTGGCTGCCCCTGGATCCCTGGAAGTGTCCAAGGCCAGGTTGGATGGGGCTTGGAGCAATCTGGGATGGTGGAAGGTGTCCCTGCCCATGGCAGGGGGTTGGAATGAGATGATCTTCAAAGTTCCTTCCAATCCAACCCATTCTGGGATTTTAGGATGATCCACAAGCAGGATTAAGGCCAAGCCTTTGCCCTCATTGATTCCATGGAGGTTTGCAGATGGGGAAGGTAATTCCAAGTAGGAATTAACTCCTGGAGGGCAGAGCAGAGCAGTGGGTGGCCCATCCCGGAATCCTGGAATGGTTTGGGTTGGAAGGGACCTTAAAGCCCATCCAGTTCCACCCCCTGCCATGGGCAGGGACACCTCCCACCGGAAGGTTCATGGAGGCAGAGCATGAACATTCCCTGGGTACGTGGAGTCGGGAATTCAAAGGATATCAAATCCACAAGATGCACTAATTAGGAAGTGGCTGATTGGGAGATCTCATGTAATCCCAGAGGGATCTCCATAGGGCCTGGAGATGCTGAGCACACCAGGATGGGGGAACTTGGGGTCCTCCTGGGAAGGGTGGTGGGCAGGTTCCATGGAAGGCTCGGGCGGATGACGAGGTTCAATGTGTAGGAGTGAAGGATTTAGGGAATATTCACGGGCTGGGAGACTCCCTCCTGCAAAGCAAAGAATCCTGGATGGTTTGTGTTGCAGGAATTCCTCTAAACCCCTTTTTTTTAAGCGATTTTTCCCTTTTGGGATCTGTCAGATCCTGGGGCAGGGAGTCCCAGGTGTTAATTTTCGGAAGGAAAAGCTCTGCCTGGTGGTGTTTGTCATTCAACCTCTGCCAGGGGCAGAAGAGGGTGAAAGGAGGATGGGAACCTCCCAGAGTTCATCAGAATGTTCTTGTCTGCTGCTGTTGGCAATCGTGGACTAAAGGAAAATTGCCACCTGACCCAGCTGCAGGTCCAGGTGGGATCCCAGGAGTGCAGGAAGCCCCTCAGGGGACCCGGTACCTGGATCAAGGACCTTCACACAAGCCCCTGTTGCCTTGGCCTGGTGGATTTTGGGAGCTGAGCCGTGCTCAGAGCAGCCTGGATGTTCCAGCTCGGGGCCATTTACCCCAGGCAGGAAAGATAGAGACATCCTGCAGCTCCTGGGAGGATGAGATGGGATCCAGCACCGTGGGACTGCCCTGGGAGATGGTGGGCAGAGCCCTCGGACCCTGCCGGCCTCTGGAGTGGGGAGGAGCAGCCACAGGTAGGTTTGGGGGCCTGGATGTGGGAGTGGGGTCACACCAAGGACCGAGGGCTCTGCCAGAACCTAAATCTGTGCTCAGAGTGGGGCCAACCCCCCCCAGCTCTGGGGCTGCCCAGAGTCACTTGTCTGGCTCTGGGCCACCAACCCCTTCGCCCTGGGTGTCCTCAGGACAACTCAAACCACCCCCCAGCCCTTGCAGGGGCTGCCAGAGCCCAGTTTTCATAGAATCCCAGAATATCCTGAGCTGGAAGGGACCCACAGGGAACATCCAGTGCAACTCTGGCCCTGCCCAGGACACCCCAACAATCCCCCTCTGTCCCTCAGAGCGTTGTCCAAACCCTCCTGGAGCTCTGGCAGCCTTGGGGCTGTGCCCACTGCCCTGGGGAGCCTGGGCAGTGCCCAACGAGCCTCTGGGGGAAGAACCTTTCCCTAAAATCCACCCTGACCCTGCCCTGATACAGCTCCAGCCGTTCCCTGGGTGCTGTCCCTGGGGATGGTGCCAGGTGTGGCCCCGTCCATCCAAGGAACAATCCCTGTTACAAACCCTCCCCAGGAACATCCTCAGGCACCTCTGGAGAAGACCATGGATGGTGCATCCATGGGGGCAAGACATGGTCCTACACCCCCACTGAGCCCCTGAGCTGACCCTGTGTCCCTGGGTAAGTGCAGGGAGCATTCCCTGAGCCCTGGGGTCACTCCTTTGGGTTGTCCAGGCTCTTCTCCTCTCTAAGAGTTCCTCATTTTGACTGTGCTGTTTCTGCCCTGGGATTTCCCATCTCCAGCGTCTCAGGAATTGCCTGGCTCTTCCCACAGGTGGGATGGAGGCCAAGTGTGAGTCCAGCTGAGTTCTCCCCTCCAGAGATGCCCTGTGGGGTCTGCAGGAACCACGAGGAAGAAGATCCAGCACAACGTGCTCAGACCCTGTAGATGCTCCTGCCCTCTCCAGTGGGACAGGAGCTCTGGAGGTCTCCAGGTCAGTCCCCTCCTCCAAGCTGGAGATCACCCAACAAGGTTTTCTTTCCTGCTGCATGTTTTCCAAAGCTGAATCCCAAACCCACAAGCAGGGAGGGGTTTTTTTTCCTCCTCATTTTCTTCGAGTCAGGTGAGACAAACCCTTTTCAACAGATACTCCTGAGCATTTATTTCCTCCTGTCTCTGTCCCTTCTTGCCTTCACCTCGATTCACCTCTTAACCTCCTTCCTGGATGAGATTGGCGGAGGTTGCAGGGGAGTGGAGTTGTCAGGTGAGCCTGTCTCCAGCCCCTGGGATTTCTCTTCCATAAGGGAGCCAGGGAATGGAGCTGCCATGGGACACAGGAAGGATTTGGGGTTGGAAGACACCGGCATCAGGCTGGGGACTTGCTCTCTCCTCATGTCCCATGTACAGGACTGTCATCCAAAGCTGAAAGAGGGTAGATTTGGGTTGGATGTTGGGAAGAAATTCTTCCCTGTGAGGGTGGTGGGACACTGGAATGGATTTCCCAGAGAAGCTGTGGCTGCCCCATCCCTGGGAGTGTCCAAAGACACATTGGACAGGGCTTGGAGCAACCTGGGCTAGTGGAAGGTGTCCCTGCCCATGGCAGGGAGGGTGGAATTAGGTGGCTTTTAACATCCCTTCCAACCCAAACCATTCTGTGATTTCTTCTACCACGAGTCAAAAAAATCCTTCAGTGAGCTCCTTCCCACCCCTGGGAGCCAGGAAGGAGCAGGAAGGTGGACACTAGACCAGAAGGACCACCAAAGTTTTGCAGGAGTGAAGAGTTTAAAGCAGAGGTGGAGGGAGGAAGCAGATAAGACACAGCTGTCACCACTTGCCCGCGGAGCAGGTGAGGGAGGTTGGGAGAGCAGATAAATGTGGGAGAGGAGGAGATGGTGGAGGGATAACACGACCTGAGATAAGGATGGGTGAGATGAAGCAGGTAGGGAAGGGATTGCACCTCTCCTGGCAGGGAAGCCTGGATGAAATCCAAGAGGAATGAGCACAGAGCATTACGTACCTGGTAAGAAATGTGGGCACGGAGACACGGGAGGTGGAGCAACCGGATTTGGGATGAGAAACTGGGTCAGGCAGGGAGCAGCAGAGCAGAGCAGTTGGGGTGCCAAGAGAGGGCAAGGGTGGTCAAACAGCAAAGGTGAGGGTGGTGGCATTGTTGTGTGGTGGGGATGGAGCAAGGTGGGATTGCTTGGGGTCAGGGTGGGGTTGCTTTCCTGCCTTTTGCTCTTCCACTTCTCCACAGCATCGTGGTTCAGACTGGAAGGAACCCACAGAAAAGGGGAAAAGTGTCTTTGAGGTGAATATCCTAAATGCTGCTCACTCTGAGGGAGGAACCTTAGTGCTTTGTGTAGGGCATCTGATCCCCAGCTGGGGCTGGGCTTCATTTTCCTTGCCCCCAGCTCCATCCTTCACATCCCCAGGTGGGGCTGGGCTCCATCTTCTTATCTCCATCTCCATCCTTCACATCCCTGGGTGGGGCTGGGCTCCATCTTCTTGTCCCCAGCTCCATCCTTCACATCCCTGGGTGGGGCTGGGCTCCATCTTCTTGTCCCCAGCTCCATCCTTCGGGGCTGGGCTCCATCTTCTTGTCCCCAGCTTCATCCTTCACATCCCTGGGTGGGACTGGGCTCCATCTTCTTGTCCCCAGCTTCATCCTTCACATCCCTGGGTGGGACTGGGCTCCATCTTCTTGTCCCCAGCTTCATCCTTTGTGTCCCCAAGTAGGACTGGGCTCCATCTTCTTATCCCCAACTCCATCCTTCACGTCCCCAGGTGGGACTGAGCTCCATCTTCATATCCCCAGCTCCATCCTTCACATCCCCATGTGGGACTGGGCTCCATCTTCATATCCCCAGCTCCATCCTTCATGTCCCCAGGTGGGGCAGCTCCTCCACCTCCCCTCCCCTCCACGGTTCCAAGCCCCACGTGGCTCCTCGGCCCCGCTAATTCCATTCCCCCGGGGGGCCGTAATTGGATGAGGGCTCGGGAGAGCCATGGATCAAAGGCAGGCTCCCATCCATATCTGCCTGGCCCCCGATGTGATTAGCAGGGGCAGCACATCCATCACGGGCTGCCCCTCCCTGACCCAGCGCCGGGGCCGGGCAGGTAGAGCGCCGGGGAAATCGGATTTGCTCACGGAAAGGTTAAGCGAGGCTGGGGATGAAAAATGATCCCGCTGCCGCGTCTGCTCGGCAGCCATTCATCTCCCGGGATGGAGGGGCTGCCCGGGCTGGCTCTGGGAGATGATCACTCAACGTCAGGGGGATGTGTGAAGTGTTAAAGACCCCCCGGCGGGGCACGGGGCGCTCGTTTGTATTCATTAGTCGGGCGGCTGCAGATGTCGGCGGCTCTTTGAGGGGGCACAGACGCACGAGTTTGCTGCCCAGGTCCTCTCTTGCAGGCCTTGGTGAGGTGCTGGGGTGGGATTTCTCCTCCCTTGGTGGCCCCTGGCACTTGTTGCTCTCCCGTGATCCTGCTTCTCCTCCATCCACAGTCCTGGTGACACCGTCCTCTTCTCCCAGGATCCAGCAGCAGGACAAGAGGGCTGGGTCTTCAGCTGTGCCAGGGGAGGTTTAGGTTGGGTATTAGGAAGGAATTCTTTCCAGAGAGAGTGCCCAGCCATTGGAATGGGCTGCCCAGGGAAGTGGTGGATTCTCCATCCCTGGAGGTGTTTAAGGACAGACTGGATGTGGCATCAGTACCATGGGCTGGGAACCACAGCGGGGTTGGATCAAGGGTTGGACTTGATGATCTCAGAGGTCTTTTCCAACCCAGCTGATTCTGTGGCACCTGGAAAGAACCTGAACTTCTCCTTTCCCTCTTGCCCCTTTTTTTAGGATTGAGCTGTTCTGGACTGTGCAGAGCACAGGGGATGCTCCAGCCCCATCCGACCACTATCTGGTAATTTTTCTCCACCAAAGTCCTGGCTGGAGGCAGCACTTGGCTCCTTCTCCTCCCCAAATATTCAGCACCCACCTTCCCCTCTGCCTCACCCCCCTCTTTTGCCAAAGCCACGGGTTTTCCAGGGCTGAGCCTGCCGAGTGACTGCATCTTTAGGTATGTTTTTGTTCCCACCTTGTCCAAGAAAGGATGGGCAGCAGTCTCCAAGCTGTCCTGTTTGGACAGGTCTTCCCTCCTCTCCTGCCTTTTGCTCTTCCACTTCTCCACAGCGTTGTGGTTCAGCCTGGAAAAACCCACAGGAAAGGGGAAAAGTGTCTTTGAGGTGAACATCCTTAATATTGCCCACTCTGAGGGGTGGACCCTCTGCCAGGCCACCTGGAAGTGGGTCCAGCAGTGGCTGCTCTTCCCTCAGCATTCCCAATCCCACCTGAAGCCCCAACTTCTCCTCCTTGCAGCACAACCTCGAGGCTTTTTGGGGCAGTCAGATTTGCTGTCTAAGGGAGAGATCACTGGGAACCTCATATTTATTGTCCAAATCTGCTTTTGGTGGGTACTGGACACACACCAACAGGCTGGGAAGAGGAAAACCTTGGCTGATGTTCCCCAGGAGTTGAGATGTGAGTGTAACTTTATCCTGCTGGGTCCTTTCCTGCCCGTGGCTGCCCTCAGCTCCATGGGAACATGAGGCAGCAGAAAGCTGGGAGAAGAACCTGGAGCAGCTGCCAGGGTGCCCCTGGGTTGGGTTCTGTTGAAACTGTGGCTATTGGAGGTGGGAATTCCTGGTTTTCCCACTGAGCACTTGCTCCTGGCCTTGGCATCGGAGCTTGGGCTCTGAAGCACCTCCAGGACCTCTTCCCAGGTACAGATGGGGATGTGTCCACTTATATCCATCTACTCTAAGGGCAGGAAATAAGGTAGGGGGTGGAAAAATGAGATTTCACATCAGCTGGAGTTGGAGCAGAGTGTGGTGGAGCAGCCTCGGGTCCTGAGCTCATCATTCACTGCCTGCCTGATGCTCAACCCCATCCCATGGTGGTCTGTCATGTCCTGCTGGGAGATATCCTGCTCCAAGGGATCTTCCTCCCTCACTCTGGAAAGGCAGTTGTTTGGAAGATATAAAACTGGGCTTGGGGAATCAACTTCCTTGGTGGGATTAGTTGGGAATGTTGTTGCTTGTGGGATAAACGTGCTCAGCTCGGGGCTGGTGAGATGGTCAAAGTACCCGGTGGGAGGGTTTGGATCCCTTTGGATACTTCATGGATACACTGACTGGGAGTGTTTGGCTCATCTCAGAGCAGGAAGGAGGGATCCCAACAGCATTCCCAGGCAGGAGGCTGCAGGAGCTCAGCTGGGCTGTGGGGGAGCTGTTGGAAGCACAGGGTATTCCCAGCTGGAAGGGCGAGTGCAGGCAGCCAAGGGTGACACACCTGCAGCCTGTGTTTTTCATGGAACTATGGAATGGTTTGGGTTGGAAGGGACCTTAAAGCTCCTCTCATTCCACCCCCCGCCATGGGCAGGGACACCTTCCACCAGCCCAGGTTGCTCCAGGCCCTGTCCAGCCTGGCCTTTGTCACTAAGGACCTGCTCAGAAGTCCCCCAGAGCTGGGATGAAGTGTGGAGCAATCCCTTGGAGTGCAGCAGTGATGGCTCAGGATGCCCTTTGTTCCCCCAGGATCCACCAGCTTCCCATGGAGTGATGGCTCCAGCCCTGCAGAGAGTTTGATTTCCCACCCTCCTGAGCTGTTCCATCTCACCGGCGGATCCAGGAGGAATCACAGGATGGCTGAGGCTGGAAAAGACCTCTGAGATCATGGAGTCCAACCTCTGACCCATCCCCACCTTGTCCCCCAGCCCAGAGCACTGAGTGCCACATCCAGTCCTTCCTGGGACACCTCCAGGGGTGGGGACTCCAAACCTCCCTGGCCAGGGGTTCAGGGAATGAGCACACACACGTCACCCATTCCCGGGATTCCTTGGCAGAAGACACCTCCACTGCCAGTTGGTGGGAGGGCTGCAGATCCAGCTCATCCCCAAGGTCAGACTGCACCCACATAACCTCCAAGGTCATCTCCTGGACGTCTTGGCATCAAAACTCTCTCCTCCATGGAAAATCCCCAAGAACCAGCAGCCCTGGGCGTGATCCTGCCCATTCAGACCCCGGGAGCGGTGAAGCTGCAGCTTTTCCTGCCTGGCTCCCGACGTTCCCTGACTCCAGGAGAGGTCTGTGAGCTCCTGTGGTGGCATGTGGGGGTAGATAACATCTCCCTGGGGTTTGGCTCCGAGGTGCTGCAAGTGCAGGAGGGCTGGGACGGGATGATCTTTAAGGTCCCCTCCGACCCAAACCGCTCCGTGATTCACCCCGTGCTGGTTCCATGGAAAACCCAGCCCGGCGTTGGACACTGAGCATGGAATGTGTCAGGACTGGCCTTTTTGGGGTTACCAGGGCAAGATTTCCCCACCACTCACTCCAAGCTGAAGAGCAAAGCCTGGGTCCTGCCCTGATTTCACACCTGCTCGGATCCCCTCGAGCCTCTGGGGTGCTTTCCTGGGGTAGGGCTGGAGCAAAAGCCCTGGGGCTGTGTCTGTCCCGGCCAATTAACCAGCTCTGGGGTTCAGACACTAATTATCCTCACTGCTGAGTTATTAACACTCGCCCAGGTGATTCTCTGGACTGTTCCTGGCCTTGGAGCCTTCCCAGGAGGTGTGGGGGGGGATGTGGCCCCCCAGTTCTGGCAGGTAGGGGAGGCCAATTCCACGGGGAAAGTCCTGCCCTTGCCAGGTGTCCTCAGGATGGTTCCAGCTGTGACATCAGGGCCCACCAGGCTCTGGTTTAACACACCAGCTCAAGCCTCCACAGCCTGGATCAGGACTAAGATGCAGCCACGAACACCTAAGGGATGGTAATTAATCCTAATTGCAAACATTCCGATTAATTTGCGGGAGCATCACTTATAATTTCATTCTTTTTTTTCCTTCCCAGAACGCTCGTTTTTGCTGATCCAGGCCCTGCCTGCAGCAGCTGGTGCTGTCACCAGGGAAGGCTCAGTTCCTGGCAGCAGAGATGAGGGGAATCCCACACTTTTCCAGCAGCTGGTGAGGCCCAGACAGCTCCTGGGAAGAGAGAGGGGAATGGGGGGCTTGGAGCAACTTGGTCTCTGGGAAGGTGGTTGGAACTGGGTGGGCTGTAAGGTCCCAAAGCATTCCAGGATTCTCTGAGTGGTCCCTTCCAGCATTCCAGGATTCCGTGAGTGGTCCCTTCCAGCATTCCAGGATTCCGTGAGAGGTCCCTTCCAGCATTCCAGGATTCCGTGAGAGGTCCCTTCCAGCATTCCAGGATTCCGTGAGAGGTCCCTTCCAGCATTCCAGGATTCCGTGA
>NW_021940696.1:2877657-2881591 GCF_001715985.3 Manacus vitellinus
CCTTCCAGCATTCCAGGATTCCGTGAGAGGTCCCTTCCAGCATTCCAGGATTCCGTGAGAGGTCCCTTCCAGCATTCCAGGATTCCGTGAGAGGTCCCTTCAGGCCCAAAGCATTCCAGGATTCTGTGAAAGCTCCTTCTCCCCAAAACTGGGACCCACCAGTGCCGTGGATCAACTGGCAATGGAGAAATGTCCATCCTCATCCCCTCCTGCTCCTCCTCTCCCCACACAAGGCACCTCATAACCTCATAAATAATATATATTTAATATATAACATATAAAATACAATAAATACCCACATAGCCCCCTCCCCCCTACACTTCCCTGGCACTCCTGATCCTCCTGTCTGCCGGGAGAGCGGGATGGGCAGGAGGGATTTGCATGCTGGAATTCCAACCAGGAAGTTCCCCGGCGCAGAGGGGACCGACTCCTTCCTTGCCTTTTGGCTTCTCTTAGAAGTATCTTCGTTTTTCCAGTCACCCAGTGGACAATCTTCTCCCTCTTTTTCCTCCCCAGGGACTACTAGAAAGCGGGAGAATGTGACCTGGGACACCCGTGACCCCGGAGTCACCCCCACCACGTTCCCGTGGGGATCAGCCGATGACTAAAGGTACGTTTTTTTGGGCTTCCTGGGACACACCCAGTTGCTTGGCTCCCTCCTAAATATTATTTCCCAGCCTCTCTCCACACCCTCCCGGGGAAGTTGCACCCAAGGGAAGCTTGGAGATGCTACACCCAGGGGAGAGCAGACGCTCGGGGAAACCGTTCTCCTGGAAAAGGGATGGAAGGGGGAAGGTGGGATCTGGTTTTCCTCTCTTGTCTTGGTGCTGCTGAGACCTCTGAGCCCAAATCTGGGGGATGCAGAGCTGGGAGGACACAAACTGGTTGGAGGCAGTGCTGCTAAAGAGAGCAGGGGGCTTGGAATGGTGGCCAAGGAAGGAAGATCAGAAGGTTTGCAGTTGTTTCAGAGTCAGGAAAACATTTTAGGACCCCCTACGAGTCCATCCCAGGCTTCTGCAGGCAGGAAGGGAATGAACTGTTCTCCTTGTTCACCAGGAGGTGATTGGCTTAACTTCAGCATCTCTGGATCTGATTCCAGAGGATAGTGAGGGCAGTGAGTTGTTTTGGGTGGCAGGGAGGCAGTGGCTCCATCCGTGGAGGTTTGGGAAGAGGAAGGATTGGGCTGGAGCAGATGCTGCTGCACAGGGAGCCCTCACAGGTCAGGAACGGGCTGAATTCCAGGCCGGAAAAACGCACCTGGAGAGGTTTTGAGTCATGCTCAGTGCAGGGAGGAGACAGCTCAGGTCCCCCTAGTTTTGGGGTCAGGAGCTGGTGGGAGTTGCTGCTTGGTGGGAAATAAGGATACAAACTGAACTGTGGGAACAACCCAGTAACAGAGGGGTTTAAACCCCGATTTCAGGATTTTCCGTCTCGTTTGTTCCAACCCAGCTCTTCCCAATAACCCCGTGGCTGAGTCAGCTGGAAGGGGCCTCTCAGAGCAGCTCTGCTGCTGCAGCCACAGTAGCATCATTCCCACCTCTTCCCTGGAGTCTCCACCGCCAGGCAGTTTTTTTTTCTCCCACAAAACGAGGAGCTAAGCAGTTTTCTGCACTGCTCCTGAAACCTGAGGCTCCCTGGAGGAGATCCTTTGAGGTCTTTCCAGCCTTATCACGGGGATATAAATGAGTCTGTCCCCAGTAACTGGGTTCCAGCTGGACTCTGGCCAGGATTCAGCTCCCAGATTTTCACACCTAAATGTAGAGGTGGAGTTCAGAGGCCAGTGCCAGTTGTTGTCCAAGGAAGGTGCAATTCTCCCAGAAATACAATCATGGGACAACTTGGATACCCTGAGCACCTCAAAGACCACTTTGTACCTCTGTGTGGGCAGCTGGGACTTGCCTGAAAGATCCAGTCTGTGCATGGAGAGGGATCAGCTGGCCAGGGGTAGGTTGGCAGGAGCTGAAGGCCTCCACAGACCAGGGAATATCCCAGGAGGTAAAACAGGAAGGAAGAACTTCCTGGCTGGAGAGGGACTTCTCACAAGGGCTTGTAGTGACAGGGCAAGAGGGAATGGCTTCCCACTGCCAGAGGGCAGGGATAGATGGGGTATTGGGAAGGAATTCCTGGCTGTGAGGGTGGGGAGGCCTTGGCACAGGTTGGGCAGAGAAGCTGTGGCTGCCCTTGGATCCCTGAAAGTGTCCAAGGCTGGGTTGGAGCAACCTGGGCTAGTGGAAGGTGTCCCTGCCCATGGCAGGGGGTGGCACTGGATGAGCTTTAAGGTCCCTTCCAACCCAAAGCATTCCATGAATGTGCTCTTCTCCTGGCAGTGCCAGTGGCTTTGCTCACCCATAAATCAACACCTCAGAGGTTGGGTCACCACAGAGCACTTTGATTTCCTGAGAAAGGTGCAGCCCCACTGGCACAGAGATCACAGAGTCATTTGGGTTGGGAAAGACCTCTGAGATTGAGTCCAACCTCTGCCCCATCCCCTCCTTGTCCCCCAGCCCAGAGCACCGAGTGCCACATCCAGTCCTTCCTGGGACACCTCCAGGGGTGGGGACTCCAAACCTCCCTGGGCAGCCCCTGCCAACATCTGACCACCCTTTCTGTGAAGAATTCCTTCCTGATGTCCAACCTAAACCTCTCCTGGTGCAGCTCAAGGCCGTGTCCTCCTGTTGCTTGGGAGCAGAGCCCGACCCTCACGTGTGGGGAGGTTCTGGGGCTGAAGGTCAGGTGTGGTCAGGTCCTGGCTCTTTGTGTGCTGTCAGCAAAGCAAATGCCTTGTTCAAACACGCTCCTCCATGGGCAAACAGGGAAAGGAGAGCAACAGGATCGTGGTTGGGGCTTGGACCGGGGAGTGCTGGGCCCTGGAAGAGCTGGGAGGGAGCAAGAGGAAAGCCCTTGGGTGGTTTGGGGTGGCCTTGGCAGGGCTGGGTCAGTGGTTGGACGTGATCTAAGAGGTCTTTGCCACCTAAATGATTTTATGATTCTGTTCCTGGAGTGGTGGCCTGGAAGCAGCCATAAATCCTTGTGTCTCCATCTGTAATCTCCCCCTTCCTTGTGTCACACACGGTTGCAAAACTCTTTGTTTCCATGAATCATGGAACATCCAGAGCTAGAAGGGACCCACAGGGACCATCCAGTCCAACTCCTGGCCTTACCCAGACACCCCAACAATCCCACCCTGTGCCCCAGAGCGTTGTCCAAACCCTCCTGGAGCTCTGGCAGCCTTGGGGCTGTGCCCACTGCCCTGGGGAGCCTGGTTAGTGCCCACCACCCTCTGGGGGAAGAACCTTCCCCTAAAATCCACCCTAACTCTGCCCTGGCACAGCTCCAGGCCATGAGAAGTGTGTGATGTGTCCTCATGTTCTGCAGGACTTGGTGAAGCAGAGCTGCTCCAGCCAGCTCTGATCACGAGGGGCAGAGGGGAAAAGGAGTTTGTTTGCTCTGGCCCATTTCTCAGGCCCTGAGAAAGGGCTTTGGGTAGAAGGAGCATTTTCTGGAGTTATCTTCTGTGAATTGGACACTTTTTTTCAGGCTTGTGGACCTTCCTGTGGTTCCAGAGTCCTGGCCAAGGATGACTGAGTGTTAATTAACAATGTCAGGTGGGCAATTAGGCAAAAAAGGTGGTTGTGAGGGCAGTGGGGTGGGAAGGGCTGAGCTGGTGTGGTTGTTAACCCCATAAACCAGAGAAAATAGGGGCAGTGACCTCCTGTGAAGCAGACCTGTGGTGGGAACATCACTGCTCCCCATCCCATCCCCTTTAGTGCCACCACTCACCTGCTGGACTCCTCCCCAAATTAGGATTAGGACCCCCCCCCAAAATGAAAGCAAGGGACAAAAATGCTCCCCAAAATGATAAGAAGAAATAAAACCCAATCCTTTCACTGCTCTTGGGAAGTTGGTGCCATGAGGACCCTAAATGCTGCTTTCT
>NW_021940696.1:2882386-2883282 GCF_001715985.3 Manacus vitellinus
TTTAGATGCCAAGGACTGCTCTGATAAGCCCCTGGAAGAATGTTCAGAGAGCTGCTGATGGGTTTCAGAAGGAATTTGGAACCCAAACCCAAGGTGTCTGGTCATTCCATGAGTACTTGTCTCCCAGGAACATCCTTTATGGGAAGAGGCAGGAGAGTGTCCATTGGTGACTGTGGGACATCCCAGAGGACAACAGGAGATGGATCTGTTCCTTCAGCATCCCAGCAAGGTTTGCAGAGGGTTTTGACTGAGGGGGGGTTATTCCTTGTGCTCAGGAAGGAAATTTGGAGCAGGACAGGGAGGGAGAAGTTCCTCTCCCAAAATTCTCCCCCTTATAAACAGCTGATGTGAGTTGGGAATATGGAGACTGGATGGGAGGGCTGAGCTTTTAGGCCAGAGCTCATCCCTTGATGATGTTCCAGACTGGTATCACCCTTTGCATCTTCTGCAGGTCACTTTTGAAAGTCACATTCCGGGAAATAATTTTTGATTTGGGGCTCAGGATTCTTTTTATTTGGGGTTGGGGAGATCCTGGGGCAGCAGTGAGAGCTCAGAGCTCACCCCACCCAACCTGCTCCTCAGGACGAGGAGTGGTGGCTTTAAACTGAAACAGAGGAGGTTTAGGTTGGATTTGGGATGAAATTCTCCCCTGGGAGGGTGGTGAGGTGCTGGCACAAGTTTCCCAGGCAAGCTGTGGCTGCCCCATCCCTGGAAGTGTCCGAGGCCAACCTGGGCTAGTGGAATGTGTCCCTACCTGTGCCAGGGGTGGGGCTGGATGAGCTTTGAGGTCCCTTTAGAGGGTGGTGAGGCCCTGGCACAGGTTGCCCTGTAGTTCTCCCTCCCTGATGGGCGTTTCACAGCATTAATTCCCTTTTCCCTTGACTACCCCACTGTCC
>NW_021940696.1:2884239-2888798 GCF_001715985.3 Manacus vitellinus
GGAAGGAATTCCTGGCTGTGAGGGTGGGGAGACCCTTTCCCAGGTTGGGCAGAGAAGCTGTGGCTGCCTCTGGATCCCTGGAAGTGTCCAAGGCCAGGTTGGAGCAACCTGGGTTAGTGGAACATGTCCCTGCCCGTGACAGGGTGTTGGAATTGGATGGGATTTAAGATCCCTTCCACCCCAAACCATTCTGGGATTCTCTGCCAAGGCTTGTTTTCCCAGCCTGGGATGCCTGAAACATGGAATAGCCATGGGGGACATGGGACAACCTGCATCCCTCGGAGCTTACTGTGATTTTTAGGGCCATGAGCTGCCTCATCCCCCGGAGCTGTTTCTTCCCAGGCTCCCACATGTGCTTCCAAGCAGGAGGGAGCTCGTTCCATCCCATCCCAGCTGTAAACATCTCAGAGTGATGGAGAGTGTGGATGTGCAGAGCAGCCCCCGAGATCCCTGGAGTGTTTCTGCACTCAACAAACTGATTTTTTCTCATGTCCCAGCCTGATCTCTCCCTCCCAGGCTGTGCAGCAGCATCTCCAGCACTGAAATCAGTTAAAGCTGCTTTAAAATAAAAGGGGGAAAAAAAAATAAAAAAAAGGCACATTTCAAGGCACTGAGATCCCCCTCCACACACACACTTTGGGAGGTCAGAAAAAAAACTACTTTGAACTGTTTAGAAACAAATCTGAGGCGTCATTCATCTTCATTAATGAGATATTTAACCAGTCCCTTTTAATAACTTTTTGATGCATATGCCAAGTGGGGAAAAAAAAACAAAACAAGACAACCCAACGTTTTCTGCTTAAAAGGCCATTAGTTTGGTCTCATTTGCTGATTAAAAGATCATTATGCTCCATTCCCTTTCCTACCTTAGCTCCATATCCTGCTTTTTTTTGGTTGTTTTTTTTTCCTGGTATCATCATCACCCTCCCTGGGAGCAGCACAGGGTCCTTCTCACACCTCCCACGGGCACCACCACGATTTGGTCCACTGAGGGTTTGCCCACAGGTCAGGGAAAGGAGGTGACTTTTCCCACCTCTCCCAGGGCAGGATTTAACCCCCCTGGAGAAGTTAATCCCGACGGATCGGCCTAAACCTCCTCCAGCCTGTTTGGGGATGAATTGTTCTGGGTTCTGGGGCGGATTTTTCTCCCACTGCTGGAAATCAAAACCAGTCAGTAGCATAAATCTGAGGCTCCTTCCTCAGGGATGGCTCCAAAGGTGGGGTCCTCCAGCACCTTCCCAGTGGAGATGGAATATTTAGTGCCAGCCGGACACATCCGAGCGAGGCCCAGCGGGGCTCTTCTGAACTCTGGGGTGGGAACCACCACTTTTTGGGGGTCCTTGACTCCCAAAACGAAGGATATAGGGAGGGAAAAGCCCTTTCATAAATCAGGGCTGGAGAACAAAGGGAGGAAACATGGAAAGCAGAGGGGGGACTTTCCTGTTTCTTGAGGAGCAGAAGGAGAGGGATGGGGAAGGCAGCAAAGTTCCAGTGAAATCCCCGACTGGAACGACAAAAGGGAAAGAAATTAAAGCCAGATTTGTTCCCCTGGGCTGGAGGAAGGAGGATCCCTTCTGGTTTGTTCCTTCTTTCTTGTTTCCTTTAAAGCCAGGAGATCAATTGCAGGGTTTAATGAGAACCGTCTCGTGCCAGAGGTGGACAATGTGACTCCTGGAGAGGGACGTTCCCGGTATCCCGGAGATTTTACGGCAGCTTGGAGCGTCAGGATCCACCCCTGGGAGTCCCAGCCCATCTCTGGACCGTGGCATGTGAGTGCTGAGCCTGTGGGGGGGGGGGACCACCAGTGGCAATTCCCATCCCTCATCCTGGAGGGTCCCCGTGTTGTGGGTCCATCCTCCATCGCCCATTCCCAGCTGGAAGTGCAGCCATGAGGTGCTTGTCAGGATCTGGTTTGAAGTCCAAGTGATGGAGTTTAAACCCAGGAGAGATGGGACATCCATGGCATGAGCTGAGCAGGTTTATTTGCACCTGCCTCCCGTGGGCACCCCCTGTATCCCTTGAGGGTCTCCAGGAGCGTTGAGATGCTCCTCTGGGATGCTCTCCCAGAAAAGTTTCCCGAGGAAGAGCTTTCCTCTCCCTTCAAAGGGATACCCCAGTAGCTCCTGGGAGCCAAGTGCTGGCAGTCAAATACTTATGGAATGAACAGAGACCTCAGGCTTGGGCTCCATGTCCCTCCTGAAGCCCGTCAGCACCTCGCTGAAAATTTTTTCCAGTGTCTGCCTGAGGAGTTCTCTTGGCATCTAAAAGGCACCTTCTGGAATGGGAGGTGCTCAGATCCCCCTGAGTGCCTCCAGCATCGCTGCCCACGATCCCTCATCAGGATCCTGCTGGTCAGGAGGCTGTGCCCAGCTGGGATCCAGGTGGAGGAGGTTTTGGAGCACCGATCTCACGTCGGAGGTGACCTCGGGGGCAGGGTTTGTACCCAAAGCTGAGGAGGACTTGCTGGGGTGATCCTTGGAGGGAGAGGGAGAGCTCCTCCTTGGGAAACCTCTCTGGGAGAGCACCTGGAGGCCCTCAAGGATCACAGGATGCCCACAGGGGGCAGATGCCCTTTGCCTGCTCGACTCGTGCCAACGTAGGTGCCCCGTCCCTCCCGAGGGGAGGAGGCCCGTGGGTTACAAAGGGGTTTTTGAGGCCTGGGTGAAACAGCATCAAATAAAACCCATCTCCCTGCGTGACATATCCTGGATGGATGATGAGATGAGAAATCAGGAGCCTCAGGAGTAACTGGGAGCTTCCTGGGGTGCCACATCAGAAGGCAAGAGGGTGTAGATGTTTCACGGAACGCTCCGAGCGGGAAGGGACCCACGAGGATCGTCGAGTCCAACCCAAGCATGGAGCAGGGGGGACTAAAATCCCTGCTCATCCCGGGAGTGGCCACCCCCACATCCAGCTCCATGAGCAGCAGGAGCTGGAAGAACGTTTTGTGGAGCTCGGCCTCCCGAATCCGCGCGGAGCCGCCTCTTCCGAGGCCTCAGTGCCCGGCCCTGGGGATGAATCCTCTTTCAGGGGGAATTATTTGCTCTGTCACTTGATAGGTCTCCGATTCCTTGAGCTTCAACCAGAGAGAGGGACCTTTCACGGGGCAGGTGAAAGGGGAGGGAGGGGAGGGGAGGGGGGGCAGGTCTGTGCTAAGAGCCCCGAGCTGGCCCCGGGGCTGGTAATGGATGCAAATGAGCTCCTGGAGCTGCCGGGTCACTGCCGGGCTGGTTTGTGCAGGGGTTTTGTGCTCCTGAACCCCGGGGCTGCCCTGAATGGTGAGGGCATGAAAGGATGAGCAGGTACCTCCTCGGAGAGAAATGTTAACAACTTCCTCCCCACGGCCCCTGCCAGCGCTGGACATTCGATCCCGTCCCACCCCGGCCTCCAAAAACCCCTTTGCAAAAGGGTTGGGTTTTTTTTGTTGTTTTTTTTTTTACCTGGGGCCTCCTCAGTCTGGATATTTAATCCTCATTTATGGGTTTATTTGCTGAGGAGGCAGAAGGGGGGCAACACCACCCCATTATCCTGCCCCAGCTCCCAGTTATTCCTTCAGATCCTAATTTCTCATCATCAGTCTGGGATATTTCATGCAGGCACATGGGGTTTGTTTGATACTGTTCCACCCAGGCCTTGAAAAACCCTTTGTAACATTGGGGTCTGCTCAGCCTGGATATTTAATCCTCATTTATGGGTTTATTTGCTGAGGAAGCAGAAGGAGGGCAACACCACCCCATCATCCTGCACCAGCTCCCCCAAACCAGCCCAATGTGACACCCCAAGAAGCTCCCAGTTATTCCTTCAGATCCTAATTTCTCTTCCCATCATCAATCCAGGATATTTCATGCAGGGACATGGGGTTTGTTTGATACCATTTCACCCAACCCTCTGCAAAAGGGTTTTTTTCCTGGGGTCTCCTCAGCCTGGATATTTAATCCTCATTTATGGGTTTATTTGCTGAGGAGGCAGAAGGGAGGCAACACCACCCCATTATCCTGCCCCAGCTCCCCCAAAGAAGCTCCCAGTTATTCCTTCAGATCCTGATTTCCCATCATCAGTCTGGGATATTTCATGGAGGAGGATGGGTTTTGCCTCCTGGAAAACCCAAATGCGGCTCAAACGGGACAGGAATTCCATTCCCTGATTTTTGAACTGGGAGCATGGGTTGGTTTTGAGGCAGTTTCTCTAAGTTTTCCTTAAGAGAAAGCTGAATTCTCCAAGGAAATTGGGAAAATCTTGTAGTCAGTGATCCTAAGGATGAGCTGGAGAAACCATTGGTGCCTTTTCCGGGATTTGGGGAAACACTCGGAGCCGCCACCCTCCCACCCCTCATCCAGGAGGGGCAATGCCCGTTTATTCCATGGGTTTCCATGGGGAAAACCCACCTCTTTTCATTGAATCAGAAGGTACCAGAAGCAATTTGGAAGCTTCAGAGCTGTTGGAAGGGGGATGAAGCGTTTTGGGAAGGGAAGGAGCCACGTTCCTTCCGGCTTCATTCCTCGTGTCCTTGAGGGAAGTGGAAAACTTCCCCAAACTTCCCCAAACTAGAAAGACTAGGT
>NW_021940696.1:2889274-2891307 GCF_001715985.3 Manacus vitellinus
CACAGGTCTCAAAAAACCCCCTTTGCAAAAGGTTTTTTTTTTCTTTTCCTGGGGCCTCCTCACCCGGGATATTTAATCCTCATTTGTGGGTTTATTTGCTGAGGGGGCAGAACGGGGGCAACATCACCCCATTATCCTGCCCCAGCTCCCCCAAAGAAGCAGGTGCTTCCTCACCAAGTGTGGGCTCCCATAAATTTAGGATGCCCTAAATCCTGAGTGCACCAACTTGCCCCCTAAACACCCCCCCTGCCCCGCTGTGGGAGCAACCACCATCCTCAGCTACTTGAGCCAAAAGAAAGGAGATTTTTTAAAAAGGTCCAGAGAGGGGAAAGGGGGGTTTTGGGGTGTCCTTTGGGAAAGCATTCCCTTGGGGCAGGATCTTGGAGGGCGGCGAGTGCCCGGCACGATCCGAGCCCTTCGTTCCGCTGCTCAGGGAGATGAAGAATCCCACTCTGAATTCCCTCTGTGGGTGGTTTTCATTTGGATCTTGGTTTATTTTCACTCTTTTCCTTTCTCTCTTTCCCCCCCCCCATTCCTGCCTGTTTTCCCAGTGGGATTCAGGGATGGGAGCCCAGCAGAGCTCGGCCACGGGCAGGTGAATCCAGCCCCAAACTCAGGAGCTGCTGCACAGAACCCGAGGGGTTCTGCTGATCTCTGAATTATTAAACTCTTCCAGAGGATCTTTGGATGAGTCTGGGAGAGGGGGAAGGAGCAGAGAGGTGAAAGGGAGATTGTGGGAATCTTTAGGATACAGGGAAGAGTGAAAGCCCAGGAGAAGGGTGGAAATCCCAACCCCCTCCAGCGAGGAAATCCCGGGCTTAGAAACAGCAAAGATGGAAATATTCCCGCTCCCCATGTCCTGGGAATTGCCTCTTCAGTATCCAGGGGTTTGGGATATAAAACAGTGTTTTAGCAGCACCTTCAAAATACACCTCTTAAAAATCCACCCACGTACCCCCCTCTCTCCCTCCCTCCTTCCCAATCCTACGTTTCCCTGGCATTTTGCGTCGGGATACGGAGGGAGAAACTTCCCCCCGGAGTTTATTTTCCTCGGGAGCAGGAGGGAAGATGGTTCTCGTTATGCCTTTTTAATTTTCTCAAAGGCTTCGTGGCATGGAGAAGAATAGAGGCTGTTTTTTCTTGCAACGAGGCATAAACCCTTCACATCCAAACCCATCCCATCCCACCCTTCCCGGGGAATTATCGGGAGATCCAGGCCAGGGAAAAGCCGGATGGTTTCCCAAAAAGGGGCTGAGATTTGGGAGGATGGATTTGTTGGTAGGAGAATATTAAAAATAAAAAGGGAGGTTTTTTTTTTTTAGGAAAATGGGTTTTGAGGAAGGCATTTAAAGCAGATTTTTCAGGGTGGTGTTTTTTGCAAAGGTATTAAAAAAGGGACGTAAATCGGGGGATGATCTGAAATAAATGGATAAATTTAAGGAGAAAAAAAAGGAGGATAGCCAGGAAAAGCATCTCTTCTGCTCAAGAGGAATTTCAAACCAGGAGATATTAAGGAAAAACTGAGATTATTCCCAATGTACAGAAAATATTTCCAGTTGTATCCCCGAATATCCGACCCAGGGAGGGGGGAAAAAATCTTCCTGTTCCAGAAGGGAGGGAGGAAAAGCTGGAAAATGCTCCAAATGGAGCAAAAAATAGAAAGCAGCAGGAGCTTGAAATTTTCTGTGGGAATTTCTGCCTGGAGTTTGGGATTTGGATGCTCCAAGGGGCATCGAGGCTTCTCGTTGCCCTGGGATTGGGTTTGGAAGGAGGGATGGAAGGAATTTTTGGGAGGTAGGAAAAGGCCATAAAACGCAGGGAAGCACCTGGGGTGGAAAACAGGGATAAAAGCGGGTTGGGATAACACTGAGGGTGTCCCTGGAGCATCTTCCTGAGGGAGCTCAGAGCCTGAGAAGCCCCAAAAATGCCTTTTTTGGTTTTTATAAGGTGTAAAAAAAAGAAAATATTGATTTTTGAGGGGTTTTCTGTGGGTTTTTTTGCTGTGCATCCCCCCCATCCACCCTCTCCTCACC
>NW_021940696.1:2893687-2896980 GCF_001715985.3 Manacus vitellinus
TGGGGGCCTATTCCCAAGTGGGGGAAGCGCCGGAATTCTGCTCCGAGTGGGATGAGCTGGAATTCTGCTCCGGGGCTGCTGTGGGATCGACCCCCCCACACACACACACACTCTGGGACCTCAACAGGCTTGGAGGGGAAAAAAAAATAAGGGAATAAAACTGGGCAAGGAGGGAAAAAATAACTCGGGAGGTTTGGGTTGGGAAAAGAAGAGATTGGAGTTTGGCCTGGAAAAAAAAGCGGAATGGGAAGTTTGGAGGTGGAAGTGAAAAAGTCGGAGGTTTTGGAGGTGGAAATCAAAGGCAGAAGTTTGGAGGTGGAAATTAATTGGAGGTGGAAATTGAAGTCGCAGGTTGAGGTGCCAAAATTCAAGGATTCATAAAATCAGTGGTGAAAAATTCCGTGTTTTTCCCTAGGAAGACCTGGATTGGCGGAAGGGTCGTCCCGTGGAAAGGGGGGTCGGAAGGAGATGATGTTAAAGGGCTTTTCCAATCCAAATTAATTTGTGATTCCGTGATTTTAGGATCAGGGTTGGGGTGGGTTTCCCCCTTTTAATAGCCTGGCAGGGGCAGTGGTTAAAGCTGGAGCTGGGATTCCTCTGGAATGTGAAGATTCCATGGATTCTGCGGCTCCTGAGCTTCACCTGAGCTCTACAGGTGGTTGAGGGTTATAAAGGACCTTGTGGTGCATCCTGATTATCAAACCAGCTCTAAAAGTGTCATCAGGAATGTTAATAAACAGGAATTATTTATTCCTAATCAGATGGAAAAATCAGACGGGGAAAAAACGGGAGTGACATTCCCGGTGGATCATTAGCGGGGAATCCCAGCTGGAAAATTCAAGATATTTGGGTGAATTTGGGGGGTTTAAAATGAAATTTTTTTAGATGGTGCAGGGGAAAAAAGTCTTTTTTGAGTGGGAGGTGAAAATTGAATATTCCACCTGTGCGTCCCCAGTTCTTCCCAAATCCCGTGTGAAGGGGTTTTTGCCTGGATAAGGACAGGAGGAATCAGTGTGGGAATCAGGGATGGGATGTGAGGAAACACTGAACGGAGAGAGAAAGAAAAGGTGATTTTTGGAAGTGACTGTTCCTTTGGGAAAAGAAGAATTCCTATTAAATATTACCTGGATGTCCCTCTGGAATTTTCTCGGCTGTCCACGCAGCCCAGGGGGATTTGGCTGGTTCTTCCAGGGATAGCAAAGGGCAGGAAAACAGGGAAGGAAAATGCCCAGAGGGAGGTTTTTGTGGGCAGGGAGCAAATCCAGCCCCTCTTTGGGGATGCCCTGGGAAGGCAGAACAACCCCCATGTCTCCCAGGAATGAGGATATCCAAGGAATGCAGAGTTTAACCTCCAGGACTCTCTGCTGCTCCCTCCAGCTGGAATTTAACAGCACTGGAGGTTGGGGGTTTTTTTGGGAGCTGCAGGATGAGCACTGAAGTGAAAACCCACTAAATTTTGGGAGGAAAAAAAGGGAATTTTGGTGGAGGAGACACACCCCAGAGGGAGTTTCTCCTGTTCCCTCCTGGCGCTGAATTCCCTGGTTTTTCTATGGTAGGAAAGTTCATCATCCCTTTTTTCTGCCGCAGAATTGGACTCTGGGGTCCAGTTCTGGGGAATTCCCACTGGGAAAACCGGGATTGAGCGCTGGGGTGGAACTGGTTGCTGCTGCATCCCGGGAGGATGAATCCCTGGCATTCACCCATTCCCGATGGGAAAGGCTCCCTGGGGCTGGTTTTCCCAATCCTGCTGCTGCCATCACCCCTCTCCCCTCAGGAATTGTTGCTCCCCCCCTTCTCAATTCCATGGGCTCTCGGCTCCAATTGTGGATCCTGATAAGATTCCATGAAATTTGGGAATGCCAGGCCATGGCTGTATCCCACTGACCTGGTTTCAGCTCCACCAGTGACCTTGGAAAAGCCCTTTTCTCCCTGGATTTACCTCCAGAGGGTGGGATTGTGCTGGAAAAGAAACCCTTAAACAAACACAAATATCTTTTAGGCTTTTCCCCTCCTCCTGGAATTTCCCCCAGGAACAGGGTCTCATGGAAAAGGAGCTGCTGGCTCATTCCTGCCCCTTTCCCACCCCTCAGCGGGGCTTTTCCACACATTCAGGAAGAAGTGGGAGACATTTTGGGATACCAGCTCTGCTGCTTTGGGGTCTGAGAGCATCCCAGGGATGGATTTTCCCATGGGAAAGGGAGGAGGAGGAGGCAAGACCTCGGGGCTCCTGGGGTGTTTTCCATGTTGGGGGGTGGGAATGGGGTTTGTTTGAGGAAGTTATTTAGGAAAGGTGTTTTAGGATGATGCTTTGGGAAGGAAGACACTTTGGGAAGGTATTTAGGGAAGGTGCATCGGGAAGGTGTGAGGTGTTTTGGGAAAGCTTTTAGGGAAGGTGTTTTGGGGAGGTATTTAGGGAAGGTGCTTTGGGAAGGTATTTAGGGAAGGTGCTTTGGGAAGGTATTTAGGGAAGGTGCTTTGGGAAGGTATTTAGGGAAGGTATTATGGGGAGGTATTTAGGGAAGATGTTTTGGGGAGGAATTTAGGGAAGATGTTTTGGGGAGGAATTTAGGGAAGGTACATGGAGGTGCTTTGGGGAGTCACTTGGAGCAAGTGTTTTGGGAAGGTGCCTTGGGAAGGGACTTTGGGAAGATATTTTATGAAGGTCTTTGGGGAAGGGATTCAGGGAAGGGTTTGGGACAGGTGTTTAGGGAAGGGGTGCAGGGAAGGTCTTTAGGGAAGGGATTTGGGGAAGGTGTTTGGGGAAGAGGTTCGGGGAAGGTCTTTAGGGAAGGAGTTCAGTGAAGGTGTTTAGGGAAGGGATTCAGGGAAGGTGTTTAGGGAAGGGATTTGGGGAAGGGGTTCAGGGAAGGTGTTTAGGGAAGGTGTTCAGGGAAGATCTTTAGGGAAGGTGTTCAGGGAAGATCTTTAGGGAAGGGGTTCAGGGAAGATCTTTAGGGAAGGGGTTCAGGGAAGATCTTTAGGGAAGGGGTTCAGGGAAGGTCTTTAGGGAAGGTGTTCAGGGAAGGTTTTTAGGGAAGAGGTTCAGGAAAGGTCTTTAGGGAAGGTGTTTAGGGAAGGTGCTTTTGGGAAGGTGTTTAGGGAAGGTGCTTTTGGGAAGGTGCTTTTGGGAGGCGCTTTGAGCAAGAAAACACTTTAAGAAGGGCCTTTGAGGAGGTGTTTAGGGCAGGGGGTTTTTTTGGGAAGGCGCTTCGGGATACCTGCCTGAGGCTCTTGGAGCGGCAGTTTCGGGAGATGCTTTGGGAAGGGGCTTCAGGGGGACGATTTGGGAAGGG
>NW_021940696.1:2905944-2920088 GCF_001715985.3 Manacus vitellinus
TGCAGGGACACCCCTCGGGGTTCATCTTGCTGGGGGTGGTCTGGTGGTGCCGAGCGTTCCCTCGGATCTCAGGGAATTTGGGGGCCTCGGGATGAAGCGCAAGGGGGGACTGAGCCGGTTTGGGGGGGGCTGAGACCTTCTTGCGTCACCCCCTCGGTGGTCCGGGGGTGAGACCCCCCCTCTTGCAGCCCCCAAGGCGGGTGGGGAGCACAGGGCAGCTGGTTTTGGGGGTGCTGAGCCCCGGCAGATGTGGGGTTGGGGTCCTCGTGTCCCCCCCGTGGCAGGGGCGGTGGCAGTGGTGACACTGGTGCAGTGGCTGGTGGTTCTCCCACCCTGCCCTCCACGGGACAGGCTCTTTCCCAGCTGGATGAGGGCAGGGAGCGGATTTGGGATGGGGAGGTGTGTCCCCCATCTGTGCAGTGTGGAGGCAGCAGTGCTGGCACGGGCAGCCCGTCCCCAGCGCCACCAGAGTGTCCCCATCCCTGCCCCGGGGCCGGGTCCCTTCTCCTCTCTGCTCCAGCAGGATTTCCTATTTTGGTGTCTGTAAAATCCCTTCCAAACCCTCTTTGCTCCTGGGGGACACGATGAGAAAACAAACAGCACATGACACCCATTAGTCGCATTTTTCAGTGTGACACCACAAGAAACACCAGCACCGTCCATCCCAACCCCAAACTCGACAAACCCAGCGCCTGCCATTTGGGAGTTTTTTTTTCCTTGAGGAGGGAGGTATTTTTTCCAAGCTCGCTGTCCAAGAGAAAGGGCAGGAGTTCACGGGGCTGCCTCCACCAGGGAGCAGAATTTGGGGCAGGATTGGGACGTGGAGAGCGATGGATTTTCCTCGGCAGCAGCTTTGGCTCCTGTTTATTTCCCCTCGAGGGATCAGGCAGTGGTTTGAAGGTGTCTCTGTGCTCCTTCCCTGCTTCTTTTATATCCCTCTGCACAGCCAGATTATTCCTTGCTACTGGAAAGTGGCCTTTGGTTGGGATCTCCTTAATAAAACCATGGAATTCAGCCCTCAGGAACAGACTCAGGGGAGGCCGGGAGAGTGTGGGTTATGGGAGTGGGGGCATGGAAAAGGGAGTTCTGACCTCTGTGGGATCCTGGTGGGTTTGTAATTTGTCCCACAGCTCGGGTGGGCACTGCCAGCCCCAGGAAGGAGCAGTGCCAGCAGCACAGAGCAGGGACAGCCTCCCTCCCTCCACAGTTCTACCTGGTGTCCTCACTTTGGTGTTTCTTCCTAGTGGGAAACACGTGTCCCACCCTAAGGTGGGAAAGCAAATGCTTTCGGAATTTTCTGAGTCCAGAAGCTGGTCTGGATCTTGTGAATCTTCTCCTCAAAGCCCTTTTTTCCTCCCTGATTAGGTATTAGATATTGGGAAGGAATTCCTGGCTAGGAGGGTGGGCAGGCCCTGTCCCAG
The DNA here is from genome assembly GCF_001715985.3 of Manacus vitellinus. Lineage (NCBI taxonomy): Eukaryota > Metazoa > Chordata > Aves > Passeriformes > Pipridae > Manacus > Manacus vitellinus. The sequence continues at coordinate 2,907,366 of NW_021940696.1, forward strand.
GTTGGGCAGAGAAGCTGTGGCTGCCCCTGGATCCCTGGAAGTGTCCAAGGCCAGGTTGGAGCAACCTGGGATAGTGGGAAATGTCCCTGCCCATGGCAGGGGATGGAACTGGATGATCTTTAGATCCCTTCCAACTCAAACCATTCCATAATTCCGTGGGTTTTGGCATCACACACAATCCCAAGCTGGCAAGGATCCTAATTCCTGTTTAAGGGGTGGCTAAAGCCTCCTGGGAACAGGTATTCCAACAAAACACTGTCCCAGGATGACCCTTTCTCCTGCTCTCAACACCTTTGCTTCGAGCTCCAGCCAACCTTTCCAAACACTTTCCCTGGATCAGCAGCTCTGGGGACGCTCCAGAAGCTCATTATTCTTTAATCTTCCTCTTTCATTGTCGTGAGGTTGAGAACATGGGACTGAGCTTGGGAAATCAGGGGGATTATTCCCATTTCTTCACTTGATCTCCTCTTAATTACCGCTTTTGGGAGCTGAGCATCTCGTGCATCACTCCCGATCCCCGAGGAATTGCTTCTCCCCTGCAACCCATCCCTTGCCCTGCATTCAGAGCACCCAGAGATCAGGTGAACCTGCTTCTGAAGGGGAGAAAATCGAGCATTTTGTTCCTGTCAAGACTCAGATGACCAGATGAAAGCTTTTTCCAGGCCAGGTGCCTTTTTCCCTGCCTGTGTTCATTAACCCCGAGCTTCTGTTGCCGTTAAATTGGCTTTTAACTCTCCCCACCCTGAGGCTCTGAGAGGTCCAAGGAGAAAGAACTCAGATCACATTTAAGATTCAAGGTGCAGGTTTTAATTTGTACCTCCCTCTTGACCTGCTGGAGAACTGAGCAAGGAACTTGTGGGCAGAAGGCAGGTCTTTCCCAGAATTCACCAACTTTCCTAGAAAGGATTTTAGTTCTAAGAAGAACTTTAAAAGAATCGGAGCAGCGTGACAGCTCCAGGCAGGAGAGCAGTGGGACTTCCTGGGAAGCCTTTTTTGGTGGCTGGTGATTCAGTTTAAAGCACTGTGGGGCTTTCTGGAGCAGCAGTTCCATCCAGCTCTCCCATTCTGGTTTGTGCCTCATCTCTGAGCTCGAGCCTTCACGGGTTCTCTTCCCTTTCTCTGGTCCTGCCAGGAATTGAGGTGCAATTTCTCGGGAGATCTCGGGATTTTAGCAACACAAGGAAAGGTGGAGGGTGAAATCCGTGTTTTCACCCTCCAGCCACCGGGGTCACCTCTAGCTCTTGTCCAACCAACCCTTCCGTGGCCAACAGCTCTGCTAAGTCCTTGTCATCCTTCCAAAAGCATCTCTTTGCAGCAGCCCTGGCAGACAGACACTCTTTCCTTCATTCCCTGGCAGAGGAGCCGTGGTCTCCTCCTGGTGGCACAGATTGTCACCGAGATGGGAAGATGAGCTCCAGCAAAGAGCTTGAAAACCCAACATGTTCTTGCAGGAGGTTCCTGGGAGCTCGCCAGGAGCCGGCTGCTTTGCTGCTCCATGTGTTTTCCAAGGAGCTTTCCAAGGAGTTTTAGCTCTTCGGTGTAACTTCGGGATCAGCAAATCTCGGATGTGCTGTAGGACACTTGGTGGGGGTGATGGGATGACTCAGTCTCTGGAGCTCTTCTCTCAGGTTTAAGTTCCTTATCTCAGCTGGTTTTCAGGATCCTGCACGGATTCATTATCCCATTCCACAAAGGGGGTGAGTCTCCTCTTCTCGGGGCTCCCAGAAGTGTTAATCACGTGGGTGCTGATAAAGGACTCGGAGGTGCACGTGTGGAAGGTGCTCAGGAGGAGCAAAACCACATTGACTTGGCTTTCCCATCCCCAATTTATTAAATCTCCCCTCCAGGAACCTGTCAAAGTTCATAGAAAGTGAGGAAAACATCCCCCTTTCTGGGAAATGAACTTTACAGTTATTAGAGAGGGCGTGGAGTCAGCTTGGAGCAGGGATGTGCCAGTGGGGTGGGATGGAGTGGAAGAGCAAGGCTGGGAGCAGGGATGGCCTGGAGTCAGCTTGGAGCAGGGATGTGACAATGGGGTGGGATGGAGGGGGAGAGCAGGGCTGGGAGCAGGGATTGTCTGGAGTCAGCTTGGAGCAGGGATGTGCCAGTGGGGTGGGATGGAGGGGGAGAGCAGGGCTGGGAGCAGGGCTAGCCTGGCTCAGGGGGGTCACTTTTGCAGATGTCACCTCGTGGGCTCTGCCCTTGGCCTCAGATGGAGCTGGGAGATAAGAGCAGTTTACAAGGGGTAAATAAAAGCGACTCCAAACTCAGCCACTCTCCTGAGATGAATGTCCATGGAGAGGCTGTTCCTGCTGGGTCATGGAGTTGATGTGGTGTTGGAGAAGGACCTGGGCCACCCCTGGGGCAGCTCCTTCCTCCACGGTGGCATTCCTGTCTGAAATGGCCTCCCAGGTGACTCACAGGAGTAACCCCGTTGTCCTGGCTCAGCACGGACACGTCTTTGGCTTTTGGGGGGTAGATCCCTGTCCCTCCCCACCACAGGGAAGGTGCAAATCATCCCTTGGGCTCAGAGGGGACATGTCCCAAGGGATGGGGTGAGCAGGGATGGACCTGGCTGAGGCTGCTCCTGCTCCAATCCCCGGAGCTCTCCCCGTCCTGCTGCGGGTTTGGAGGCCCAGCCTGGCTGTTCCCTCCACCCTTCAAGCACAAGTGCTGTGAGGAGAGGCTGAGGGAGCTGGGGCTGTTCAGCCTGGAGAAGAGGAGGCTCAGGGGAGACCTCCTCACTCTCTGCAACTCCCTGACAGGAGGGGGGAGCCAGGGGGGGTTGGGCTCTTTTCCCAGGCAACCATCAGCAATACAAGAGGGTGCCAGGGGAGGGGTAGGTTGGAGATTAGGAAGAATTTCTTTGCAGAGAGGGTGCTCAGCCATTGGAATGGGCTGCCCAGGGCAGTGGGGGATTCTCCATCCCTGGAGGTGTTTAAGGACAGACTGGATGTGGCATCAGTGCCATGGGCTGGGAACCACGGCGGGGTTGGATCAAGGGTTGGACTGGATGATCTCTGAGGTCCCTTCCAACCCAGCTGATTCTGGGATTCTGTGATTCTCACATCTGTCCTTGGACGCATCTTCAGCTCCCGTTTCCACCCACAAATCCTGGTGGGATCAGTGCATCAGCCCAGGCTTTGGGAATGTCAGTCCCTGGGTCGGTCTGAGCCGTGAGGAGGGCCGAGCAAACCCGCTCTTAGGCCTGGCCTAGCACAGGTTTTATGGGATTAAGGCTGGAATTCAGCAGAGAGGGAGGCACTGAGGTGCCCCTGAGGGACCTCACCATCTCAGTGGAGGAGGAAATGGGAATTGGGAATGGCCAGGACTCACAGCCCCGGGGCCAGGAAGGAGATTCCCGGCGCAGGATCCGGGGAAGGTGGGACTCAGACTTTCCCTGGAAGCCTCCAGCCTTGGCAGGGCAGCACTGGGCTGGTGTTCCAGCCCGGGAATCCCAAAATAGGCACAGCTGGCTTAAAAAAAGGCATGGAGAAAATAAAATCAAAGCTCTCCTTGGGCTGGGGAGACATCCCAGAGGCTGAGACTCCGGGAGGAAGCAGACAGTGGAGCTGGAGGAACGGCCTGGTTTGTCTCACTGTCCAAAACTCCATCGCTCATTAACACACCACAATTAATGTTCTGCCTCGCAGGCACACGAGTGTTGAGCTTATTAGCACCAAGTAGAAAGGTCTGAGGCTTTAATATCGTTTGCAAGAGGATTAAGAACACAAAAGGGGCCATAAATTTACGGCCAAATATAAACCAGCTGCTGTGGGCTGGACTGGGGAGGGGAGGGAGGCGAGGATGGGGAGAGGGGTGGGAGAAGGAAGGAGGGATTGGAAGCAGTGGGAATGTACCTTTCCCTACAAAAAACCATCAACCAGGTTGTTAAGAGGGGGTTTTTAGGGGTTTTTTTAGTGTTTTTAGGGTTTTTTTTTCATTTCCGTCAGAGAGAGGGAAGGATGGGGATGGGGAGAGGGGTGGGAGGAGGAAGGAGGGATGGGAGGAGGAAGGAGGGATGGGAAGCACTGGGAATGTACCTTTTCCTACAAAAAAACATCAACCAGGTTGTTAATAGGGGGTCTTTTTAGGGTTTTTAGGGTTTTTTTTCAGTATTTTTAGGGTTTTTTTCCATTTCCATCAGAGGGAGGGAAGGATGGGGAGAGGGGTGAGAGGAGGAAGGAGGGATGGCAAGAGGAAGGAGGGATGGCAAGCAGTGGGAATGTACCTTTCCCTACAAAAAACCATCAACCAGGTTGTTAAGAGGGGGTTTTTTTAATGTTTTTAGGGGTTTTTTTTATTTCCATTGGAGAGAGGGAAGGACAGGGATGAGGGAGCAGCTGAAGGACAAAGGAGGGATGGGAAGAGGAAGGAGAGATGAGAAGCAGTGGGAATGTACCTTTTCCTACAAAAAAACCCATCAACCAGGTTGTTAAGAGGGGGCTTTTTAGTGGTTTTGGGGTTTTTTTAGGGTTTTTTTGCATTTCCATCCAAACCTGCCGCCCTACTCCACGTGTAAATCCCACGGTGGAATAGAAACCATTCCCTGCCATCTGAGTCCCCCCAAATTGCATCAGCCCTCTCAGGTGGGCCGAATTCCAGCTGCCATGGGCTGGCCCCGCTCCAGCTCGGCGTGTCCACGTCAGGCTGCTGCCCTGGGAGCTTTAATCCATGGGCAAAAGCCTCTGGATCCAGGGAAAAGGCTCCCATTGATGGAGAAGGGCTCCTGCCCGTGGTCTGGGGGAAGGATTTGTCAGCTGGGTTGGCTCATTGACTTTAGACCAAACAGCCCTGTCATCTCCAGGGGTGTAAATCCAGGCTAATTCCGATGGATTAAAAAGAAAAAAGAAAAAAAAGGCTGAGTGGAGGCTCCTGGCTGGAAAACCGATTTTGTGGGTTTTTCATGCTCCTTCCACCCCAAAATGCCCTGAGAGCTCAGGGCCTGCTGGGAGGAGCTGTGCTGTGTGATACCCTGAGCTGGGGATCCAAATTGGGGGATTTTCCACCTCCCTGTGTCATCCAGGAGGGAAGATTTTCGGAAGGTGAAACCCCTCCTTGAGCCGGGTGGAACCGGGTGCAGGTTCCACGTCAGGGCGGGAATGGGGGATACCAGGAGCTGATCCCGGAGGTGGGAGGGTGATTTAGGACTCGGGATCCCTCCCACCCTGTGTTTGCACAGCTTTGTGTTTTCACTCCATCCTCCTCCATCCTTCCAAGCGGCTCAAACCACCCATGGTTTGGAAATATCCCACCAGGAAAAGAGAGCTTTGGGATAACGGGATAACGGTGTTCTCCGTTGCTCTGACACGGAATGTGTCCACCCACCAGCTTGTTCTTCAGCTTCCTTCTCCTCAAGGAAGGAGAAGGGGTTGCCTTAAACTGGGATCATCTTCTTGGGCGGCCTTGGGTCGTCTCAATCCTTGTCATCTCCTCCCTGGGCTCGGTTTGAAGCTCAGAAGAGCTTTGACCCTCACTCATGGTCTGCAGGAGCTCACCAGGGACATCTCAGCCCCATCTCAGGTGTGTCTTCACCCCCAGGGAGGTCTTGCAGGACCTTACTCGGGATTTTGTCAGCAGAGCTGCGGGAGGAAAGGCTTTTCCAAGCCTTTTTCCCCTATTTCTGCCTCTTGGTCTCTTGACTGTGCTCTGGAAGGTGTATTTCTTTCTTTGGGATGGATCATGGAGTGGGTGTTTCCCTCTCAGCCCCTCTGGGAAGGTGACCACCCCTCACCCAGCTCCACTCCCAGCTTCTGGAACTCCTGGCAGGAGCAAGGACTCTGTGCTCCCATGGAAGAGCACCTGGGCTTGGTTTCTTTCTTTCTAGGTCTGGCTTTGTCTCTAGGAGAGCCCCAGCTCTGGGTTAGTTAAACCTGTGGGACCCTTCCCTTTGGTCCCCTCTCTGTGCTCCAGGGAATGCACTGGACCAGGAAAATGGGGATTTTCTCCTACTGTCTCTTTTCCATTGGTGCCAGAGGTGGATGGGACACTATCCCTGCTGCCTGGGAAAGCTGCTTCCCTCCCCTTCAGCTCTGGGAAGACTCATCCCCACACCACAGATCTGGGATTTGGTGTGTGGTTTAAACTTAAACAGGGGGTTGGAACTAGATGATCTTTGAGGACCCTTCCAACCCAGCCCATTCCATGATTCTGGAATCCCAGCTCACCAAACCCCCTGATCCTCTTAAAGGGCTGCTCTGACCTACTGGGATTGCAGGATTTTCCTTCTCCACGGCTCCAAAGGCACCAGTGGGTACATGTCCTGTTATCCCTCCTCTTGGCCAGCTGATCCCACCTTTCCAATCCCTTCTCCCTGGTCACAGCTGCCATTCCATCGATGGGATACCTTCCTTTTCCCTCCTGTGTTCCATTCCCTCCTCGAAGAGCGGTGACAACACAGGTTGATTTTTACCCTCCTCAAACCCAGGAATAAACGGGAAGAGGACACTTGGAGCAGCACTTCCAAACTGACAAATCTTTTGGTATTCCCAGAAACTGGGCTAAGAGGCCTCAATGGTTGTGTTTTCCTGCTGCTGGAGCCGTTTGGGGACACCAGGAGGTTTTGCAGAGGGAATGCTGAGACACACGTGGGGTGTCCTGCTTGTCCTTGCTCTCCCTGGGCCACCAAAGCCCCTTTATCCCAATATCCTTAAAGGGTTTGGGATCAGAAGCCTGCCATGCCAGGGGGAGGGTTTGTAGGGGAGATGCTCGGACGTGGAGGTTTTTAATCGTGGGGAAATGCGGCGCTTGGGCTCATTTTTATTCGGAATTTGACTGGAAGTAAGAAATCCTGGAGTTCCCCTGACCTTTTGGTTCTTTTTAAACGTTAAAAAATCAGGGATCTGGGCGACCCTGAGAGGGGCACGTTCATCCTAACGTGGCCCAGGGATGCTGGAATGATCTTTGCTATTTTTTCCAGCACGTTTTTTTCTTCCTGAGAACCGTTCAGATGTTTGTGCCTTTTGCCTTTTGTTCCTTTCCTTCAGCCTGGATGCTCCAGAGTTACCAGACTCCCTTTGGAGACAGGTTGGAGCGTTCCTGAGGGTTTTGCTGGGAGGATTTGCTGCCTTCAGCTCCCCCAGGACACCCCTCTGTGCCCCATGTGCTGTGCTGTGCTTTGCAGGGCAACCCAAAAATTCCTCATTTTGGGTGCTTGGCACCCGAAACTTGGCTTTTCCCTCTTCTTGGGCCTGGATTCCTCCATGAGGGAGCGTGGCAGGAGACCATGGAGCAGTCCCTGTGCTCTGTTTTTAGGATGGGGAGAAAAGGAACCAATTCTTTGCTGTGTGTTGTAAGGTCGGAGTGTCGGGGCAGCAGCAGGATTTTATGGAAGTCCTCCCTCCCTGTGGTGCCTTCCCAATTTTTTTTGCTGTGTTTTCCCTTTGTTCCTGCCCCCAGTACCTGCACAGCTTCTTGCCCACAAACCCTCTCATCCCTCTCCAAAAGTACCAGGGTTTCCAAGCCCTCTGGAGCACGGGCCGGGGAGAGGCAGAAATCCAGGATAACGTGGCAACAGGACAAGGCTGGGACGAACCCCCTGGAAATGTTGGAAGGATTAGTGTGTGTCCAGGTTGAGGTGTTGCTTTGGATGCCTCCTGGCACATCCAAACCTCCAGCAGGGGCCAAATTCCTTCCTGAAAACATTTCCTCGCTCGTTGCGCCTTCGTCGGGTCAGGCCAGCGCGGGCTGGATGGGATGCAGGTGGCTGATGCCAAAGTTTTCCTCCTGGAAAGGAGGAATGTGATGCTCCCTTCCCTCTTTGCTGTGCTGATGGGCCGGGTGGGAGCGAAGGGGCCTGAAAATCGTGGATGGCAAAAGGCAGGGAGCGATTCTGGTGCTCGGAGTGGGAAGGCTGGGCTGGCACCAGGGAGGGTAACCCCACGTAAAACATCATCCCTCTCCATCCCAACCATGAAACAAAGCCTTTTCCACGCGTGGAAAACCTGTGTGGAAGCTCAGTGAATTCCCTTGAATTCCCTCTCCTCCTTGCTGTGGTTTAAGGATGGGGCTGGGGGGTTCTCCAGCTGGGACCGGGGGGCAGTTTGCTGTCACCTAGAGCTGGAGCTGAGACACTGAGAAGGAATTTTCTGCCTTAGGAAAACCATAAATCTCGAAGTATCCTTTTTCCACTGCGAGGCAGACTCGGAAGGTTCCAGCCAGGCTCGCTGGGTGGTGGTGTCTCCCTCAGAGCAGGGTGTGCAGCACGAATAAATACCCTTGGACAGACCAAATCCCCAGATTTGGCTCTTTTGGGAGGTATCACAGCGTGGAAAAAAAAACGGGGGCTCCTTCCAGCATCCCCAAAAAGTCCTGGCTACCGCCCTGGCACTGCTGCGAGTCCCCGTGGCCGAGGGCCCATCTCGGCGTTAACAAAGCTGAGCATCCCCTCAGAGACGATTTTGCCTCTTGGCAGCGCTGGAACGACTCTTTATTTTTTTTACCTCGGTTCTCCTTGGCTCTGCCCGGTTTCTCTCCCGCGAGCAGCCGAGGAGGAGCTCGGCTCGGCCTCACTAGAGGGCGCAGGAATTGTAGGCTTGGGAAAACGCGCGCGCGGCGGCGGGGAGGAGGTTCGTCGGGGAAAGAAAAAAAAGTTGGCCGCCTCTTCCTCCTTTTTAATCAACTGGAAAGATGCAGGGTTGAACTGGAGGTGACTGGAAGGGGATCCAGACTTGTGTCTGGCCGGGGAAGGATCTGCTGACATGTGGGATTAGGCGGCGTGGAGCGCGGCGGCGGCGAGCGGACGGGACGTCGAGCGTGGCCGGGAGCTTCGGGCTCGGGCAGACGTGGGGTGCAGCCAGCTGGAGGAGCCTCGTGGCAGAAGGAGAGCTGGGAAAAGAGCGAGAAAAGGGGGGAAAAAAAATCCACCTCGGCCTCCCAGCGTTGAACGCTCCCCCTTTTTCGGGCTGGGCAGGTGTTGTGTTGGCCTCGGTCGGGGCCCGGTCTTCTCTTCCTGAGGGTCCTCCAGGCTGTGTCCTCGCTGCACATCCATCCCTGGGGCAGACTCTCTCCTCTTCTGAGGGTCTGGAGGGTGTGAATCCATCCCTGGGATTGTTCTCTATGCCACAGCAGCAGTTTGGCAGCCTGGGACCAGGGACTTGTCCTTTTTTTCGGGGTGCAGGGGTTCCCCAGACACTGTGGCAGTGCCAGGAAGGACGAGGTCAGGAACCCCAAGGGCCACCTCCAGCAGGATGGTGGCTCCACTGCAGCCTTGGCACTGCCAAAGCAGAGGCTGCCCCCTCATCAGCTGGGGCAACGGAGTCCTGGGAAGCATTTGGGGAGCGTGGGGCGATTCACTGGGAGCCTCTGTCCTTGTCCCAACTCCTCAGCAGGGATACAGGGCAATGCCAGCCAGATGGAACAATACCCCCGTCCTTTCACCAGCCCCTCTGAGCAGCTCTGTCCCAGCTCTCCCGGTGCACCAAAGCCCGGCGTCCCGCTCGAGTCCTCCAGGATCCATCCCTTTCCCGGCTCCCTCCACACCTTCCCCCCTCCTCCAACAGCGGAGCGGGCTCAGCTTTAGCACCTCCGGCTTTCCTTTGCCGAGCGGCTGCTTTTCCAGCGCCTCAGCCCGAGCAGCGCTTGCCCTTTCCAGGCTTTAAAAATAGCTGGAGGAGCGCGGGGAGGCGGCGGCGGCCGCCCCGTCTCGCGGCCCCGCCGTGCTCTCGCCGCCCCGCTGTTCATTCACTCGGTTCATTCATCCCCGCTCCGTTTCATTCATGCCTTGGCTCGCCGTGGCCATCCGGGCACGGCATCTGTCTGCGGCCTCTCGGGCTCCGGGAGTTGTTTTTTTTTTTTCCTCCCCCACCGCCCCCGTTGTTGGCCGGGGTTTTTCCGCGGGGAGCTTTTCCTCGGGGCTCAGCCCGAGCCCCGGAGCGCCGTGAAGCGGCTCTTGTGGAGCCTCCGGCGCGGGGCTGCGAGGGGGGACGGGGCTGTTATTTCACCAAACAAACTCCCGGCGAACCGCCCGTGCATTAGCAATGAGGGGTCGCAGCCAGGAAAATATTACCTTTCCCTTTGAGTGCTGACTGTGGAGGAAATTCTCACATTTACAGCTCCGGCGAGTCCGACGCTCATGGAAAAGAGGGGGCGGCTTTGATTTCGCTCCCCTCGTCGGGTTGATAACTTTGCAGCCCCCCCACCTCGCCTTCAGCTCCCCCCCCCTCCCTGCTCTCCGGGGGACCCGGCCACCCCGCTGGAGGCTCCCTCCTGGAATCCTGCTTTAATTTGATTTTCCCGGAGGCCTGGCGTGCGGCGCTGCGTGTGCGTCCTGCCCCGTGTGTGTCAGTGTGTGTGTGTCTGTGTGTGTGTGTGAGTGTGTAGGTTAACAAAAAATAAACAAACAGCACTTCTCTTCCCTCCGGTGCTCTCCGGGAGGGATGCGGCGGGAATGCCGATGAAAGCGCGTGCTGTGGGAAGGGACATTCCTGGCATTGCTGAGCTCCTCGTGCAACGCGTGGGCCCGGGCCCAAATTGGAGGAATTGGAGGAAGGAGCCGTGAGCGTCGGGGACCTGGGGAGGCCCGCTGCTGCTCAGTGTTTACTCGCGGAGCTTAAATTAATGCTGTCTGCTGACATCAGGGGTTCTTTTTTTTTTTTTTTTTCCCCGGATTCCCAAGGAAACCGAGGCCGGGTGCGAGCGCAGCCTCTGCCTACGTGCGTGTCCCTGAGCCCCGGGCTGAGTTCAGCCAGATTCCACAGGGATCCCAAAAGCTGCGGGATAATTAGTTTACTTAATTTTGCATCCGTTAAGAAGGCGGTCGATGGGCGGGGGGAATCGATGTGGGGAGAAAAGCCTGTGTTTGTCCGTGTGGCTGCACAGCCACGTCAGACAGGAGAATCCCCAGGGGAGAGGTGTTTTGGTAGCACCCGAATCATGGGATGGATATCACTGGGATCTGGGAGACGGGGAGCTGTGGGAAAAACCAGCTCTATCCATCCACTTTTCCCTCCCACCTCTGGTTTGCTCCGTTGTTGCCCAACATTTGTGGTGGTTCTGGTGAGGATCTCTGGAGGATCTGGCAGCTGATGTTTCTCCATCGACTCTATTTTTTGACAGACTTTTTTTTGGGGAATTGATGATCCTGGGTGATGAGTTCTGGCTGATGACAAGCACAGGACGTTTTTTGTGGTGCCCTGGGTCGCTGTAAAAAAAAAAACCCTCTCCTCGCTCCCTTTTCCGCAGGTTTTCTCCAAAATCTTCAGCCACGAGGCGCTGGAGAGTTACCTCCCCAAGATCCAGCTGGTGATCAAGGACACCCTCCGTGCCTGGAGCAGCAACCCCGAGCCCATCAACGTGTACCACGAGGCGCAGAAGCTGACGTTCCGCATGGCCATCCGCGTCCTGCTGGGCTTCCGCATCCCCGACGAGGAGCTCGGCCGCCTCTTCGAGGTCTACCAGCAGTTTGTGGAGAACGTCTTCTCCCTGCCCGTGGACCTGCCCTTCAGCGGCTACAGGAGGGTGAGAGATCAGGGATGGGTCCCCCACCAATCTGGGGTTATGGGGGTGGTGGTTGATCCGCCCCTCTCCGGGTTCTCCTCGCCCTCCGACCTCTAGGGATGGGTCCGTTTTGGGTTTGGTGGAGAAGCGAGAAAAAGATCCGTCCGTTGAGTGGTTTGTTGCAGAATACAATCAGGACTCGCCCAAATTGAATTATTTTTATTCAGTTTTTGTTTTATTCAAGTGTATTCTTATCTCGCTCGGCAATTTTCCCGCATTTTTGTAGTTTGTGGGACCCTTCTCCTTTTAATTCCCTCCCTGTACTTGCAGCGAAACAGCTCAGCAGACCTTCTAATTCCGAGAACCATTCTAGTTTTTCGATGGATGATGCAGAATGAAAACATACCAAAAATCACAGACCAAAAAAAAAAAACAAAACAAAAAACCAAAACCTTCTTAATTTTTTTTTCACGGGGAATTTTGGCAACAGAAATTCCAGGGAGGTTCAAATTTATTTTTGTGATATCGCTGCAATTTTATTTTTTTTTCACTGATATTTGACCATGTGGATGAGCCCAAGCACTTGCGAGCCCTGAAGCACTTGCAGGAGCAGGTTAACCCAGTGCAGCTGCACTCCCATAGGAATTGCTTTACTGGGACCAGGTGATAAAACTGCTTGGGAAGACCATTATGCTCCTGGGGAAGAGGATCCTTTGGGATGAATTGGCTTTCCTTTGAGAGGCAATTTTCCCAGGGGCTGCCACGCATCCCAGGGCGAGCCAGGGGCCTGTGAACTGGTGCAGCACTGGGGCTCCCACAGCAGACCTGTCATTTACACCTAGGTGCTGATTACTCCTGCCTGTAATCTCAGCTCCTCGAGCTTTACTCCTCCTGCCCAGGGAACCACCTCAGCGTCTTTATGCTCCTCTTTGAGCGTCTGCAATCGCACTTTTATTACTCAGCCACGTTGTCCTGGCGATGGTGCTGGTGGTGCTGGTGTGGGCTGATGGTTTCCTGCTCCACAGGGAATCCGGGCACGGGAGACGCTGCAGAAGGGGCTGGAAAAAGCCATCCAGGAGAAACTGCAGAACACGCAGGGCAAGGACTACGCCGATGCCTTGGACATCCTGATAGAGAGCGGGAAAGAACACGGGAAGGAGTTGACCATGCAGGAGCTGAAGGTAAAGATCTCCCCGTGGACACCTTGCTGTGCTCGGGGGCTCCCCCGAGAGCAAGGCTGAGCTGCTCCAGGGAGGAATTTTTGGGGCAGAGCTGGGATGGTCAGGG
>NW_021940696.1:2921861-2923945 GCF_001715985.3 Manacus vitellinus
AGGATGTTCTGTGATCTGTGAAATCCTGGCTGGGCTGAGCTGGGTGGAAGGAGACGCCTCCACTCGTGTTCATGGTCCTTTTATTTGTAGAAGGGGAGTGAGGTACTGACCAGCAAAACAGGTTGGAAAATCAGCTTAACCAGGATGGTGGAGACATTCCTGGCCAGGACAAGGCAGGATTGGGACTGTCCTCCTCTTACATGTGCTCTTTGAGCTGTGCAGGACACGTTTGGCTGATCCTCTGGGGCACAGGGTGGGACTCTTGGGGCTGGGCCTGTGCAGGGCTGAGGGTTGGACTGGCTGATCCTTGTGGGTCCCTTCCAGCTCAGCACATTCTGGGATTCCTGGATCCCTCTGGAGTGCAGCTGCACCGTGAACTCCCCAAACCAGCCTTTCACTTGCTGGAAATCTTACTTGAGCCCGGCTCAGATGAGACCTCAGAGAGGATAAATTAGGCCCTGCTAGTGATGGGAGATGGATTTACCCTGGATTCCTCAGGAATCTGGCTCATGGCAGGGAAGGAGGGGACGGGTGTGAGGCTTCAAAGCTCGGCCCATGACAGTGTTTGACGCCAAAATCCCAGCTGGGGTGTGACAAGGGAAAGGTTTACTGCAAAGGGCATCTCCAGGCTGCTGGATGACAGGGGGATTACTCACCACCATGGCTGGAATTTCCTACCAGCAAAACAAAACCTTCAGGCCGGGCTCATCGCTGTAAATCCTCCTAAGGCGGCGATTTGAGTCAGAAACCCTTCAAAGTGCTCAGGGGATGATAAATCTGCCCTGGCTCTCATCGCCCAGGCCCTGACATGAGTGTTGGGTGTGTGGGGCTGACAGGCAGCGGGGTGTGGGATGCTCTGGGGTGCTCTGGGAGGGCTGGTTGGCGCGTGGGGCACGGGGTGGATGTGGGAGAAGCTGCTTCCCTCCGCTCGGGGGTTCCTGGTAGGAGACTCCTGCCAGTGACCACAAAGCAATAAATAGCAGTAGATCATCCCGTGGGTCCCTGGGATAGAGGGAGGAGTAAATCCAGGATTCCCATCGCGTCTCCAAGCCCTTTGTGCTGCACTCTCTGGTTTTCCTTTAAATCTGCGCCACGTTGGAATAACAAACCCAAAGGAATGGGAATAAGCAGGGAAAACTGTGAGGGTGGTGAGGCCCTGGAACAGGTTCCCAATGTCCAGCCTCAACCTCCCCTGGCACAACTGAAGCTTTCAGCCCTGACCAGCTTCACCCCTTGCCCCCATCCCCTTCCACGGTTCCTCCTTTGCAGGGCACGTGAGCCCTCAGCAGGTTGTTCCCTGCAGCAAGGTCAGGGTGTAAATTGTCCATCATGTGCTGTCAGGAGCCATTCCCAGGGCTTTTTCTCCATTCTATCTGGTCCTCAGCATCCTCTGAGGCTTTGTGGGAAGCTTCCCATGGTGGTTGTCCAAGCCCAAGGAGTGATCATGCAGTTAGATGTGACCAAGCTGTGGCTGCCCCTGGATCCCTGGAAGTGTCCAAGGCCGGGTTGGAGCAACCTGGGCTAGTGGAAGGTGTCCCTGCCCATGGCAGGGGGTGGAATTGGATGATCTTTAAGGTCCCTTCCAACCCAAACTATTCCATGACTCTACGATCGATTGTACGAAAACAAAGTGCCTTTATCTTGTCCTTCTGCTCCCTCTCTGCCGACGGTAGAGTTTGACCCACTCTGCTTTTCCCTCCCCCCCTTTCCCGCCTCTCCACAGGGTTTCCAGATCCCCAAAGGCTGGAGTGTGATGTACAGCATCCGGGACACCCACGACACCGCCCCGGTCTTCAAGGACGTGGACGTGTTCGACCCCGAGCGCTTCGAGCAGGGCCGGAGCGAAGACAAGGACGGCAGGTTCCACTACCTCCCCTTCGGAGGAGGAGTACGGACCTGTCTGGGGAAGCACCTGGCCAAGCTTTTCCTCAAGGCCCTGGCCATCGAGCTGGCCAGCACCAGCCGCTTCGAGCTCGCCACCAGGACTTTCCCCAAAATCACCCTGGTGCCCGTGGTCCACCCGGTTGACGGACTCAAGGTCAAGTTCTTCGGACTGGATTCCAACCAGAACGAGATCCTGGCGG
>NW_021940696.1:2924346-2925414 GCF_001715985.3 Manacus vitellinus
TGCGAGGAGGAGCGCTGGCGAAGGCCCGACTGCGGGGAAGGCTTTGGAAATCGGCCGAGGGTCGGAGGTCTGGTGTCCCGGGGCGGCTCCCGGCTGACCTCTGATCTTCCTTTTAACAGTGTTAAATTAGCTGGTGATAACAGTGTTTCTTTGGGTTTTGTTTTTTTTTTTTTGAGGTTTTTTTTGTCCCTTTGTTTGGTTGTGTTATTTGTTCCGGGGCGTTGGAGGCTTTCCTTGGTGAGGGGGAGGCAAGAGGTGCCCGTTCCCATCCCCTCTCCCGCTGGTGCCGGGGCAGGCTGGGAAGGGGCCGAGGGGGGAGCTGTTATTTCAGACCGAAAAACCCTGTGGTGTCTTGTCCAGGGCTGGACAAGTCGTCCCTCTGAGGCCTTGGGCACATTTGCATTTTGCAAGATGCGTTTTGGGGGGCTCTGGATAAGGGGGGGAATGTCCTTTTTTTTATTTTTTTTTTTAAATCTCGTTGAGTTTCCTGCTGCTGCTACACGGCCTGTGTGCACCGTTCCCCCGGCACAGCCCCTCCCCAGCTGGGCAGAGCCACCTCTTTTGGGAGCATCTTTGGTGTCTTTGCTCTCCCTGGAGGTGCAGGCACCACCCTCGGGGCTGCAGGGCCCCACCACGGCTCCAAGAGCTCCGAGGTGCTGAGCAAAGCCAAGCTGCTCCTTTGGGTGCATCCTCTTCCACAGGAGGCATTGGCATGGAAGATGATCCCTCTAAACAAGCCAACACACACTGCTTGTCTCGTGTCTGGGTTGTGGTTGGTGATGGCAGAGCTCAGCAGGGAGGAGAGGGGCTCCGTGTCCGCCCCATCCCATCACTAGCCCAGGAGGAGGGCCCTGCCCAAAGCTTCTCCGGCACCAGAGAGCGGCCACCGAGAGGTATCTCAGCTTTGGGTTTATTTGAGTTCCATTTCTTGCATGCCAGAGGCTTCTGGGTCGAGTTTGAGGTGGGTGGGTTGTGTTGGAGGGGAAGAAAAGCCCCCTGAGTGTCTCGGCGGGTGTTTGGTTCACACCAGAGCCAAGCACCGGGCTGGGAGATCCCTCTTTGACTTGA
>NW_021940696.1:2928689-2950291 GCF_001715985.3 Manacus vitellinus
TCCCATCCCATCCCATCCCATCCCATCCCATCCCATCCCATCCCATCCCATCCCATCCCATCCCTTCCCTCCGAGGTGGAAAGGACAACACAAGGACCGTGGCCGAGACCTCTCCTGGCCGTGATGGGAGGAGATCTGGCCCTTGGGTGGGCAGCTTGGCTTTCAGCTCCAGAGGTGTCCAGAGAAGTCCGAGGGGTTGGGCTAAGGAAGGGGAAGGGGCAGGTGTGGGTTTGCCAGGTGGCTTTGCGGGTTGTGCCTCTTTGGAAGGTCGAAGGGAAGTGTGAAGGGAGCGCTGGGGAGGCTGCCCTTGCCAGCCCTTGGTGGGGGCCAGGAGGAGGGAGGCAGGTTTGGAGCCAAGGGAAGCACTTGAGGTCGGATTTGCCGTCAGCCAAGCTGCCAAATTCCCCCCCTTCCCAGGAGCATCCCAGTGGATAGTTTCCACACTCACCACGGGGTGCTCAGCTTGATTTAACCCGAAAGAAACCCCCCAATCTTCCAGGAGATGCCATTCCCATCCAGACCTTGCCTTCGGGGTGGTAACACAGCCAACCCAAAAGGAAGGTCTCAGGAGCCTCTGCGTGCACCAAATCCCTCAGGCAGAGGCTCAGGTGGTTTTTCCAGGCTGGAAATTCGGAGTGGGACACCACCAGCTGAGATTTCAGGCGTTTCCTTGTCCCCGACGGAGAGAAAACTTTCCCGGTGATAAAAGGATGGCAGCCAAAATCCCAAAGGGATTAAACACAAACCTAAGCCCAGTGGGAAGGGGGGGAATCTCCCAGGGACAAACATTTCGGGAGAGGCGATGGCAGTGGAGGTGTCCTTGGTCTTTGGGGACCAAGGATGAGCTCTGGCAGGACCTGGGGACGAGGGAAGGAGGTGGATGGTCCAGAGGGGGAAACCCCATCACCGGGTGCTCTCCAGGATCCCCCTTTTCCATCTGAGACCCACGTTTGGGATAGAGGAGGCTGGAAAAAGGGGAAACCTGGAGAAAGGGAACAACAAGCTTAGAAGGTCTGGTTAAAGCTCCAGAGAACAAAACCTCTGGGGTAGATTTTTCCAGAAGGGCTCGGTCCTGCTTGTTCTGAACCAGTGAAAAAGGTTTGGCTGAAATTTTTCTTTTAACTTCCAAGGTCATTACAAAGTGAAAACCAAACATTGCTTTTGAGTGAGTGGTTGATTGGAGAGAGGTAATGTAAGATGCAGACATCCATTATATATATATTTACATCATGTGTGTATATATAATGTTTGTGTGGGTGAGTATTTAATCCGGGCAGAAGTTAAGTCAGGCTTTGTTTTTTTTCCATTCCTAACTAATATAACTTGACTAAAAAAAAAAAAAAAAAAGAAAAAAAAAAAAAAAAAAAAAGTTGCTGCAGTGGGTTTGCAGAATAAAGCACTTTGAATCTCAGAATTGTTTGTTTTTTGGTTGTTGTTTTTTTTTTTCTTAGCACAGTCCAATTTGCTATAATATTATTTTATACACAAATTTGTTTTTTTGGTTTTTTTTTTTTGGTCTGTCTTTATAAACTATTATAAGTACTATTTTTGTTATAATTCAAAATAGATATTTAGTACAAAGTTTTTGCTGTTAAATATTTGTTATTTAGTAAAATATGATTTTTTTTTTTCTCTTTATTGTAAACGTTTTCCGGGGAAAAAAAAAAAACAAAACTATTAATATGTTTTATCGCATTTGTTTTTAATATTAAGGGGAGAAAAAAAAAAAGAAAAAAGCACTTGTGGGGTTTTTCATTATGAAATCGGTGCCGTGTGAACATGTGTTTCAGTCATGTGGTTTTTAATATGTATATAATATTATGTGTTGCATATTAAAATGAATGTTGTGTATTTTGTGATCTTAAAATAAAAGAAGAAAAAAAAAACAAAATAAATAATCCACGTGGCTATTTTATGGACTCCCATAATAAAAAGAGTTGGGACTCCAAAGATTTTTTTTTTTTCTGTTTCTCATCCGTCTGTATCTTCCCTGGAAGGGCTTGTGGCCTCCTGGTTTGGGGACTCGGGGGGACAAGACCCATCCTGGGAACTGGGAAAGTGGGATTTTGGCATCCATCGACCTCCATGAGCAAAAATCCAGGAAATCCCACTTAAAAATTTTAAGAACAAAAGTTTTTGATGGGGGGGATGGTCAAACCGAGGTCGCAGAGGCACAGAAGGTGCTGAGCTGGGAGGATATTCCACAAGGATCGTCACATCCAACTCCTGACCCAGCCCCAAGAGTCCAGGAATGAGGATCTGCATCCCTGGAGATGCTCAGAGCCTGCCTGGACACCTGTCCTGAGCAACCTGCCCGAGGTGTCCCAGCTCTGAGCTCCATCCCTGGGCTTTGGGGAGCTCCAGGACACCCAGTTTGTGCCCAGACCTTTTCCCTCTTCCCAGCAAGAGCCAGAGGAGGGAAGGGAAAGGGAAAGATTCCAGTGGTGTGTGTCCTGGTCCTGGCTGCTGGTTCTGGCACAGGAGAACACCAGGGGGTGAAGAACATCCCCCCAACTCCTGATTGCACTGGATGGTGGGCAGGACAGGGCAGCACAAACTTCCCAAGGGCATCCCAGGTGGGAAGGAGCCTGGGATGGGCAGTGGGTCTGGGGGGAGCAGGCAGGTTGTCCCCAGCCCTCCCATCATCTCCCATTTGGGCTCCTCCAGCCAACCAGCCCCGTGGCAAACCCTTGTCCCGGAGATTTCTGGGAGCAGGGATCGCTCTGAGCGTCTTAAACCAATGGAATTTCAGGGAATTTTGGCCCTGGGAGGTGGGAGGAAGAGCTTTGTGTGAGTTGTGACAGGACAAGCTACTGGTGGGAGCTTCAGCTGCAGCTGTTGCAGAGGGGAGAGGGGTGGGCTGGGAGTGCTTGGAGTAATTAGGTAATTACCGAAGTAATTGGCTTCTGCCTCCTTCCCCTTTTCCCTATAAATAAAGGGATAGAGGCCTGGCTGTGATGGGAGTGTTGGGGAACAGGATGTTGCTGCTCTGCAAACCCTTCCTATGATGACATCCCGAGGCAAGTGAGGGCTTGGAGGAATTAATAGAACTTTGCTCTTGGCTGGAAAATATGACCGTGCAACCCGAGGCTGTGTCCCTTCGGAGCAGCCAGAGGATCTGAGGCTCCTTTCCCTCCCTCTGGAGCTTTGTGGCCGCGCTCTTTCCCTTCTCCTGGACGTGTCCTGCCAACGACGATTTCGCCGCGTCCCTTGCCCAAAATTCACCGTGTGCTTGTGCCCTGTCACCTCCCCGGCCACCCCTCGAGCTGAAGGGGCCGATGTGTCACCTCCTCACCTTCCCCTTCCCCTTCCAACCCTTTGCAATCCCCTATTTTGTGCCGGGGAAGGTCATTTCCTTTCGGGATTTCTCCTCGTCCCCTCGCTCCCCCTCCCTTCGCTTCCATTTATTTGCCATTTATCCGTGATTTATGGCTTGCACCACCCCTGGAGGGGGATGATGTGGCTCTCTGGGCTCCAACAGAAGCAGGGAGCTTTATATTTTTATTTTTTTTTTTTTTTTTTTTTTTTTTTTTTGGGTGGCCTCGTGGGAGGTCACTCGGACTCCGTGTTCTTTCCACTCTGCTCCGGCACCGAGTCTCACGTTACTCACTTTGTTTTAACTGCAGCTTGGAACTCTTGGAAAGTTTCTTTTTAAAGGCTGTGTGTGTGAGAGCACAGAAAAGGTGTGTGAGTGTGTGTTTTTGCATAAATGGGCTTTCTTGTCCCTCTTTTTTTTTTTTCTCCCCCTTTTTTATTTTTTTTTCTTTTTATTCCCCTCCCCTCCGAACGTGGAATGGAATTTTATAGCCTGAAAAAAAAAAAAAAATGGAATGGCCTCGTGGCCCCTTGGTCTGCCTGAAATCTTTAATCTCCAAAGCTCAAAGCCCTGGCCCTTCCAAGGGGGAATGTTGAGGCAGAGCTGAGTTAAAAGGAACTGTTCAAAATGTTGAGGTGTCGTTAAACAACATTCATAGGAATTATTTAAAAAACAAAAAAAAAGGAGAGACATGGGAGAGAGAGATGGATTTCCAGGTGGTTTCTTGGCATCTTTTTCCTCCAGATAATTTTAGGAGCCCTGGTAGATCCCCAGCTCTGCTTTTAGCTGGAATTTAAACACTGTGGGTGCCTGTCAGGTGCTGCCCTGTTGATAGAATAAAATGGAATATTCTAGAAGAGGAGGCTCTGAGGAGTCTTAGAGCCTCTCCCAGGGCCTAAAGGGGCTCCAGGAGAGCTGGAGAGGGACTGAGGACAAGGCATGGAGGGACAGGACACAGGGAATGGCTTCCCAGTGCCAGAGGGCAGGGATAGATGGGATATTGGGAAGGAATTGTTGGCTGGGAGGGTGGGGAGGCCCTGAAATGAGTTTTCTAGAGAAGCTGTGGCTGCCTCTGGATCCCTGGAGGTTCCAAGGCCAGGCTGGAGCAACCTGGACTAGTGGAAGGTGTCCCTGCCCATGGCAGGGGGTGGCACTGGATGGTCTTTAATGTCCCTCCCCACCCAAACCATTCCATGGAGGGTTCACACCCCGATTTCAGACCCCTGTGGTGAAATATTGAGCTTGGTATTCTCTGTGCATCCAATTCCCTGCTGAAATTCCTGACTGAAACCCTCCAATCCTCATATATCTTCCCAAATGTTGTGATAATAACTTACAGTGCCTGGATGGCCTCGATGTTTTATCGGTGCATTTAAAAATGATCGACTGTGACAGCAAAAAGGATGGAAATTGGGGGACTGATAAATGGGTTTTCTGGCAAATATTTCTTTTTGAAGGTCTCCCTCTGTGCTTGGACATGAAAGATTTTCAATTTATCCCAGCTAGAAATGAAAATTTTCCTTTACAACAGGTGATCACGCCCAAACCCTCACTTACAGCTTCTTCCTGGTTATTGATTTACCTGCTGAGGTGTGATTTGGAGATGATAAAAACAGAAATGGCAAAGCTTTGAGGGAGAAAATGTGGTAAAGGAGGGTCAGGGAAGTTTTGAGGCAGTGGCTCAAGTCTCAGCTGCAGTGGAGGGACACAAACCTGGGGGCTGAAGGGTGGGTTTGGCTCCCACATCCCTGTGAGGGGGTTCAAGGTTGTTCCCTCTGGGTGGTTTTGTGAGAAGGTCGCTGAGTTTGTCAGAGGATCATCATGATGGAATCAGAGACTGGTTTGGGTTGGAAGGGACCTTGAGGACCATCCAGCTCCACCCCCTGCCATGGACAGGGGTGCCATGGGCAGGTGCCACTGACTCCCCGCTGTGGAACCCAAGAGTTGGGACAGGGAAGGTCAGAAGGTCGGGCTGCAGGCGAGGGCTCCACCACGGAGACCTTGGGAAAGGGCTGGATCAGGGGAGGCCCTCCTCAAACTCTTCCCAAAGTCTCCATAAGGTCAGGTGAGGTCAATGTGAGGTTATGTTGAATCATGGAATATCACGAACAGGAAGGGACCCCCAAGGCCCATCCAGCCCAACCCTCAGCCCTGCACAGGCCCAGCCCCAAGAGTCCCACCCTGTGCCCCAGAGGATCAGCCAAACCCTCCTGGAGCTCTGGCTGCATGCTTCTTTGGTGGGCTGTGCCCCACTGGGCCTGGCGTGGGGAAGTCCTGTGGCAGTGCCGCAACCAGCCTCTGGGGGAAGAACCTTTGCCTGAGATCCAACCTGAGCCTGCCCTGGCACAGCTCCAGCCCTTCCCTGCGTGCTGTCCCTGGTCCCCCCAGAGCAGAGCTCAGTCCCTGCCCCTCCTCTGCCCCTCCTGAGGATGTTGAAGACCCCAATGAGGTCTCCCCTCAGTCTCCTCTTCTCCAGCTGAACACACCAAGTGCCCTCAGTGCCCTCACACAGCTCCAATCAAGATCTTTCACCCCCTCGTGTCCCTCCTTTAGCTCTTTCTTACCCTGCAGCCCCCAAAACTGCCCCAGGACTCGAACTGAGGCCACCCCAGTGCAGAACAGAGAGGGACAATCCCCTCCCTCCACCAGAACCTCGAATTCCACCCTAATTCTAAGGAGTGAGGACTCCAAAACCAAACCCTTCCTGAGGTTTTCCAGGCAGCAGCTCCAACGATCGATTCACTCACGCTAAGAAAGTTTCCTTTTCACAGCCTAAGACCTGCATCCAAATGACCTCACCTGTGTCCCCCAGTTCCTGTTACTGTTCCATGTTCTCCTCCAGCACTCAGCAGAGTCAATGCTTGTCTTTCTTTCGCCTCTTGGAAGCTGGATCAGCCTTTTATGGGCTTTTTTTTTCACCGTTATAAATATAGATGGAGTATATATATATATAATATATATATATGTTTATATATAATATTATATATATGTATGTATATTTGTTCTGAAGTATTGCGTCCAACCGTTTGTTATGGCATGAACAGTTCCTCTTTCAGCGTCAGGAGCACAGTTTTATCTGGCATAGGAGCTGTGTTTAGTCTACATCCCCATATACCTTTTCCTTTAACAATATTTGTCTAATTATGGCTCCACGGATTCATTTGGCTCGGGAGGGAAAGGTGGTTGTTTTTTTTTTTCGGACGTGCTTTGGGTGGTGGTGGATGCTTTGAGTGACCCCAAACAACTCCCACATGCTCCTTGGGTGCTCCTGAAATGCAGGAGCAGCTGTTGAATCCCACTGGACCATATTCCTGTCTGGAATAAGTAAGATATTGAGGGAAAGGGGTGGTTTTGGGGTGTAGGAACATGAGCCCTGGTGGGCAAGAAGGCCAGTGACACCTGGATTGTGCCACAGTGTGGCCACAGGGCCAGGGAAGTGACTGTCCCTCTGTGCTGGGCACTGGTGAGGTCTCACCTCGAGGGCTGTGTCCAGTTTTGGGACCCTCATGGCCAGAAGGACACGGAGGGGCTGGAGCGTGTGCAGGGAAGGGAATGGAGCTGGGAAGGGGCTGGAACAGCAGGAGCAGCTGAGGGAGCTGGGGGGGCTCAGCCTGGAGAAAAGGAGGCTCAGGGGGGACCTTCTGGCTCTGCAACCCCCTGACAGGAGGGGGGAGCCGGGGGGGGTCGGGCTCTGCTGCCAGGGAACAAGGGACAGGAGGAGAGGGAACGGCCTCCAGCTGTGCCAGGGGAGGCTCAGGTGGGACAGGAGGAGGAATTTCCTGCTGGAAAGGGTGGTCAGGCCTTGGCAGGGGCTGCCCAGGGAGGTTTGGAGTGCCCAGCCCTGGAGGTGTCCCAGGAAGGCCTGGCTGTGGCACTCAGTGCTCTGGGCTGGGGGACAAGGTGGGGATGGGCACAGGGAGACTGGATGATCTTGAAGGTCTTTTCCACCCCAAATGACCCTGTGACTCTCTATATTTGGGGGTTGGACCAGATGACCTTTAATCGTCCTTTCCAACCCAAACTATTCCGTGACAGGTTGATGGAAATGGGGTCGGGGGATATGGAAACTGTTTTCTCTTGAAACCTTAGGCCGGGTCTGTGAGTTCCTCTGGGAACTCCTGGCCTGGTGGAGCACCAGGATGACTTGTAGTCACTGATGGACGTGGTCTCCACCAGATTTTCTTGTCCTGATCTGAAGGTGGACCTTCTTCTCTTGGTGTCGTGGCTCGTAAAGCACTTAGGGCAGGAGGGCCATGGGTTGGGAAGGTGAGGGAGGGAGGAAGCAGGGCCAGCAGAGCTGCTAGTGGAGCTTGGCTCGCTCCAAGGGCTGGGCCGGCACCACAAAGCCGCAGGACCTCATCCCAAACCCAGTGGAGGATGTTGTGGGTGTCCTGGGCTCCCATCACGTCATGGGGCCGGACACTCTGGAAGCATTTCCCAGCCCAGAGCTCAGCCTTTGGCTGGTCTGAGCCATCAGCTCCTCCTGCAGAAGCTGATTTAAAAACAGAAACCCAGGAGCAGCAGAATTGCTTTTGCAGGAGCCTCATTAAGGCATTATTGCATCTATTAATAAAGCAGAACATTTCCTCTGCTGGATGTTAATCATTGGGTGGATACTCTGGATGGGGCAGGGAAGGGGCCTCGTGGACAAATCCATAATGACTAAATTAATGGATCAGGTTACTCCTATAAAATTAACCAATGTTTGTCCGTGGAAAGCTGGAAAAAAAATGGAGCTGGGGAGACCCCAGAGCCACCCTGCTGGGAAAGTTATCTGCTGGGAAAGGTTAATTTATAGGAAATTCCCTTGGGATCAATTCATTAAGGTTTACAGGCCTTGGAATGTTGGAGTTGTCTGAGACACCCGGATGACTTTCAATAAGAGTGTCATTACCTGCTGCTGCTGCTGTTGAAGCACTTGAGACCCCTCCAAGAGGAATTAATCAGTGAGTCTTTCTCCCACCCACCCCCAAAACTCATCATTTTCGTGGCAGGTCGTTGGTCCATTGTCCTTTCTGTCTTCTTGGGGACATGGTGGGATGCAGGTCCCTTCCACTGGGAGGGATTCAGTGATTCCTTCAACATGGAGCTGAATTGTGAACTGCTCCCCCTTCCTGTCTCCTGCTGTGTTCCAAACCACCTCTAAGTCCGTGTGGATGAACTCCACAGGATGTTATCCATGCCCATGGATAGTTCTGGTTCACCCCACCCCAAACGTGCATTGGATGGACAGGGAGCTGAACAGGAGCCAGAGTGTGCCCAGGGGGACAAGAGGGCCAATGGATCCTGGCCTGGCTCAGGAACAGGGTGGCCAACAGGGCCAGGGAAGTGATTCTGCCCCTGGACTCAGCACTGGTGAGGCCACCCCTGGAGTGCTGTGTCCAGTTCTGGGCCCTCAGCTCAGGAAGGACATGGAGGGGCTGGAGCAGGTCCAGAGGAGAGCAACGAGGCTGGGGAAGGGACTGGAGCACAAGTGCTGTGAGGAGAGGCTGAGGGAGCTGGGGGGGCTCAGCCTGGAGAAGAGGAGGCTCAGGGGAGACCTCCTCACTCTCTGCAACTCCCTGACAGGAGGGGGGAGCCAGGGGGGGTTGGGCTCTTTTCCCAGGCAACCATCAGCAAGACAAGAGGGCTGGGTCTTGAGCTGTGCCAGGGGAGGTTTAGGTTGGAGATTAGAAAGAATTTCTTTGCAGAGAGGGTGCTCAGCCATTGGAATGGGCTGCCCAGGGAAGTGGGGGATTCTCCATCCCTGGAGGTGTTTAAGGACAGACTGGATGTGGTATCAGTGCCATGGGCTGGGAACCACAGCGGGGTTGGATCAAGGGTTGGACTGGATGATCTCGGAGGTCCCTTCCAACCCAGCTGATTCTGTGATTCTGTGATTATGTGCTAAGATGCATCTTCCCTCACTCAGGGCATGGGTGGGACACACATCCCACCTGCCAGGATTCTCTGGATCCTGCTGAACTGCTCAGGGCCTCAGTTTCCCTCTGCCCCGTGGGAAAGCCCAGCAGCTCCTGCTCCTGTGGGTGGGAGGGGTGGAGCAGGTCTTGGAAGGGGCTGTGAGTGGGGATTCCCTGGCAGCAGTTTGGTGTCCAGCCCTCCCTCTCATCCCTCGTGTGAAGTGGGGGGACATCCCCTCTGGGAATATTTGACCCTCCAAACCAAAACAGTGAGAATCAGGTGATTTGACCCCAAATTCACGAATGAACTCGAAATCCAGAAATGATTTGAGGCTGTTTCTACTTTTAAGATAAAATTAGGAAGGGACTGGGAAACTGGGCTTGAAGTCCTTCCAGACCTGCTCCCTGAATTCTGGATAAACAATGTTTTATTTAGATTGACCTGCTGTCAATTTTTATTTTAATTTTCCAGTGAAAAATATAAAACTCCATCAGACCAACATATTTGAAGTGGATGCAGGAGAACCCAGAGCTGATTTCTGGACCATCCCTCAACTCTTTTGAAGACAGGAAGCACAGGAGAAAGCAAAGCATCCTGCTCTCCAGGTACAATTCCAAGATTACTGGGAGCTAATATTGATTTCCCTTTCATTTTAATGGGATGCTTTAAGAGACATTCTCACCTGGTCTCGCTTCTTGAAGGGAATCATGGAATCATTTAGGTTGGAAAAGACCCTCAAGATCATTGATCATCACCAAGGCCACCCCGACCATGTCCCCAAGTGCCACATCCACATGGATTTTAAATCCTCCCAGGAATGGTGACCCCACCACCACCCTGGGCAGCCTGTTCCAACACTTTTCAACCCTTTCCATGAAGAATTTTTCCCTAATATCCAACCTAAACCTCACCATCCCTGTGCCACAGGCAAGCCAGAGGCCGAGCCTTGGTAAGACCCAACGTAAGTTGTTTTTTTTTCAGAGGATTTTTTTCTGAAGCAAAAATTATGAGAATTTCACTTAGGCTGAATTAAAAGACCCTAAAATTCCTTTTTTATTGAGTGACAAGACAGTAAAAGAAAATAATCTGGTGCTCTGACGGGTGGTGGAATAGGAAATTTTGTCAAAGAGTTCCTGTGATGAGCAGAGATGATTTGGTGCCTCTGGTCTGTGCTCACCTAAACCTCAGCCACCTTCAGTAAATCTGCCTTGTTCTTGCCCAGTTTTGAGCTGCAAGGACCTGCCACTGTCTCCTGGCTCCTGCAAACCCCGTTGACCTTAAATTGTCTCCATAACAATGCAAGAGGAAGAGGGAATTTTGAATCTTGAGTGGGTTCTCCGAGCGAGTCTCCTCTGAGACATCACATCGATTTTTTTGGGGGTGATTTGGTTATGAAGAAGAGTTTTGCCCTCTTTGTACAATCTCTGCTCTTGAAAGAGCTGCTGCCAGGGCAAATTAGGGAGATGTTTTTAATAGGAAGCCTTATTAAATGGAGCAAACGTTGCACGTGCAGGGGCAGGCTGGGGAAATGCATCTCTGCCGACTCCCCCAGGCTCCCAGATCCATCACATTTATGGCCCAGAAGGGATATTAAATCATCCTGTCCCATCTCTGGAACACAGGGCTTAATTTTCCTCCTTTTACCTGTGTGTGTCAGGCCCTGCCATAGGAATTCTTCACCAGGAAAACTTCCCATCTTGAAGAAATCAGGCGGAGGAGAATCCAGCGCTTCCCTTGGCTGCCTGATCACCCTCACTGTTTATTCCACGTGTAATTTGTCTGACTCTCAGCTATTAATTCCTGTTCTGCCTTTCACCACCAGCCTAAAGAGTCCTGCAGGAGCCACATTTCCCTCCTTGGGGGGAAGCTCGTGGGATGTCATCAAACCAGCTCTGGGTTTCATTTTGTGATAAGCTGAGTGGAAATTATGGAGCTCGTGAAGCTTCTTCCTGCCTCAGGAATAATTCCTCTCTCAGGAATAATCCCTCTCTCTGTTTTCCTCACAGTCACTCATTAACACATCTTTTTAAAAATTATCAGACACAAACTCTGCCCGGATTTCCCTTATCCATCTCTTGGTGGTGGAGAAATCACCGAGGGAAAGCTGATGTCCCTCGAACATCTGTGTTTGGAGATCACATTCCATTTTTCCCCTTCACAGCTTTGTGATGGGACCCATCACCAGGTCATTTGACCCCTTTGGATCTTAAATCTTCGGAGTGGCTGTTTTTGGGAGATGTTGTGGTTGTTCCATCCCTGGAACTGTCCAAGGCCAGGTTGGATGTGGTTTGGAGCAGCCTGGTCTAGTGGAAGGCGTCTCTGCTCATGGCAAGGAGTTGGGATTAAATGGTCTTTCAGGTCCCTTCCAATCCAGATTCCATGACTCCAACACCTCTGCTTTGTGGGGAGAGGTGTGGGAGCTCACATTACCACGGCTTCCAGCTGGCTCCCTTTGCTGCCTTGTCCTCGCTGCAATTCCTACTCCTTCCAGGCTTTTCAGTGTTCTGTGAAAAGGTGGATTTGCCAAACCTGGTTTATTTATCCGTGAGTTATCAGAAGTGTGGAAAAGTGGAGACAGACTGGGATTGATTCCCGTGGGCTGGTGGAAATCCAGGAGAGGGTGGGTGAGAAGGTGGTGCTGTTGAGACAGAAAATCGTGATTAATGACCTTGGAGATGTTCACCCCCACATTGTGTCCCCTGAGGCACCTGGATCCAGGAGGTTTTCCAGAATTTCTCCGTTGGCAGAGGCCAACCAGCTGTGCTGTGGATGTTCCCAGCAGGAGGGGGAGTGTGGATGTCCCAGATGTTGTTCTCTGACTTCGTGGTCAATTTGTCTCCTTCACATCCCGGTTTAGTCACCAGGACTTGCACAAACCCAGCAGAAATGGCTTTCCAGCAGGCTGTAAATTCCTGTTTTTCCCATTGGAAAGCTCTGCAGGCTCATCCATGCTGAGGATCCCAGCTCCTGTGCTGGGAAGGATTACTACAGGACAGATAAAATTAATTATTCTGCTTGGAAAAATGGTTTAGTGGATAAATCTTAGTTTGCTTGTGCCTGAGGGTGACATGAAACAGGTGCACCACAGTCTGGATTTCATGGAGCTCATGGAGCCAGGGAAGGTCCCAATCTTTGGGAATGTGCTCTCATTCAGCTCCAAGGGAGAACAGGAGCAGGCAGCAGGACACAGAAGCTCTGCAATGGGGCTGAGAACCCCAGGCAGGTTCACACAGAGAGCTGCTTTCTCTGTCTTTTAAAAGAGAGGGAAAACCAGGAATTGGATGTGGTCACCCAAACACAGGGAATGTGCAGAGGTGTTTCCACGAGCCCAAAATCCCAGCTGAGCTTGGAAGTGCCAGTTGTCCCTCCAGAGTGACCCCAAGGAATGCCCTCGCTTTGCATTTGTGGTTTATTTTCTGTCTGGGTGCTGCACTTGAGCTGGGAAAATATTCCAGGGAGTTTTTGTGCATGGAAAAGAGAAGCCACACCAGCTCTGGCTGGATCTCCAGCTGTGGGATAGGAGTTAGTGTGGGTGGTGGGATAAACACCTGCACTGATGAAACAGTTCCATCACCATCCCTGGAAGTGTCCAAAGACCACGTGGATGTGGCACTTGGGGACATGGGTTAGTGGTGGCCTTGGCAGGGCTGGGGGAAGATTGGACTGGATGACCTCAGAGGGCTCAGCTGAAACCTCAAAGGCTTCTTTGGAGTGTGAAGATACAAAGATGGCACGAACAAAAGTGCCTAAACCCCTCATTTCCGTGGTTCTGCTTTTCCCAGTGGGGTTTTTCCCCTCTGTTATAATTTTTCCCCAAACACCTTTGGCCCCTCTCTCCAATGCCCAGGGAGATTTCAGGCCCCCCAAACCCTCTGCTTTGTCATCCCTTGCAGCTCTTGGAGCATCCCATGGTCATGAATCCATCTGGCATCCTTAGAGGGTCTCCTGATTGTCCCCTTCCTCTCAGAGCTCAGCACCAACCCACGAGTCAGGCGAAGCCCCCGAGTCCTGCCCACGAATCCAGAGAATATTTTGGTGCCCCGACATCCTCCCGGTTGTTTGTTTTGTGCTGAAGGCAAACAAACCTCTGCAAGGCACGTTAAAACAAGGTCTTAGCGTGGCCACAGAGTCCAGGCTGCAAAGGCTGGGGAAGCCCAAGCTGGACTGTGGTTGTGTGGCTTTCATTTGACTCCTTTTGGTGTGGGAATGGTGTTCCTGCCTGGAATGACACGGTCCAGGAGCGGATCAAAGGGCTGGTGTTCCCTCCCTGAGCCAGCTCTTTAATAGCCCATTTGCTGCTTGTTGAACCAAGAGCAGCTGCAGGTCAGGGGTTTTAGGGCACCACTTGGTCCAGGTTTTGTCCTCCTGAGGCTCCACGAGTGACCTCGACCACGGAGATTTGTGCAAACGTGGACAAACTTCCCGGCAGAGTTTTACAGAGGGGGAAATGCAAGTGGTTGGGAATGATTAGAGGGCTGGGACACTTCTCCTGTGGGGAAAGGCTGGGGTTGTTCAGCCTGGAGGAGAGAAGGCTCTGGGGAGATCTTGTTGCAGCCTTTCTGTGCCTGAAGGGGCTCCGGGAGAGCTGGAGAAGGACTTTGGGCAAGGGATGGAGGGACAGGACAAAGGAGAGTGGCTTTAAACTGAGAGTAGGTTTAGTTGGGATACTGGGAAGAAATTCCTGGCTAGGAGGGTGGTGAGGCCCTGGCACAGGTTGGGCAGAGAAGCTGTGGCTGCCCCTGGATCCCTGGAAGTGCCCAAAGCCAGGTTGGACAGGGCTTGGAGTAACCTGGGCTAGTGGAAGGTCCCTGGGACACCCACTAAAAGGGAATTTCTTTGTGTTCAGTGTCTCCTGTGTCAGGGCTGTGTGTCCTGGGGTTGGGTGACGGGGCAGGTGGGGATTTGCAGGGAGAGGAGCCTGACCCTGGATCAAGATTTCCCCCCATCCCACACTCGGTGTTTTGGGGACAGACCTTCCCAAGGCATTGATCTGAGTGTGTGGGGGGGGAATTTGTATTTTTATGATGCTCTTTTGGGGGGTTGTGTATCTTGATCCTGGTTGAACCCATCCAAGAGTTGTTGGAGCCAGACTCTGCCCTTGGACACTGGACTCTGGTGCTGGACATGGGGCTCTGACACAGCCTTTGCTGTCACCAGTGGGGTCCCACAGGGCTCCATCTTGGGCCCTTGTGCTCTTCAACATCTTCATAAAGCACTTGGAGGCAGGGCTGGAGGAGAATCCTGAGCAACTCTGAGGCTGGGAGTTGGCCTTTGACCAAGTCCTGGCTTGGGGAGGGTGTTTTGTGCGTGGTTTGGTGTGGAGGGTTTTTTTGTGCTGATCCTGAGCAGGTTTGCAGAGGACACAAAACTCAGAGGAGCTGTTGGCTGGGGCAGCTTTGGGCACCACAAAATATAAGGAAGATATTTTAGAGAGTGTCCAAAGGAGGGCAACAAATATGGGGAAGGGCCTTGATATGAAGCCGTGTGAGGACACTGAGGGCACTTGGTGTGTTCAGCTGGAGCAGAGGAGACTGAGGGGAGACCTCATTGGGGTCTTCAACATCCTCAGGAGGGGCAGAGGAGGGGCAGGGACTGAGCTCTACTCTGGGGGGACCAGGGACAGCACCCAGGGAATGGCTGGAGCTGTGCCATGGCAGGCTCAGGGTGTATTTTAGGGAAAGGTTCTTCCCCCAGAGGCTGGTTGGGCACTGCCCCGGCTCCCCAGGGCAGTGGGCACAGCCCCAAGGCTGCCAGAGCTCCAGGAGGGTTTGGCTGATCCTCTGGGGCACAGGGGGGGACTCCTGGGGCTGGGCCTGTGCAGGGCTGAGGGTTGGACTGGATGGTCCTTGGGGGTCCCTTCCAGCTCAGGATGTTCTGGGATCTGTGAAATCCTGGCTGGGCTGAGCTGGGTGGAAGGAGACGCCTCCACTCGTGTTCATGGTCCTTTTATTTGTAGAAGGGGAGTGAGGTACTGACCAGCAAAACAGGTTGGAAAATCAGCTTAGCCAGGATGGTGGAGACATTCCTGGCCAGGACAAGGCAGGATTGGGATTGTCCTCCTCTTACATGTGCTCTTTGAGCTGTGCAGGACCCGTTTGGCTGATCCTCTGGGGCACAGGGTGGGATTGTTGGGGCTGGGCCTGTGCAGGGCTGAGGGTTGGGCTGGATGGTCCTTGTGGGTCCCTTCCAGCTCGGGATATCCTGTGACTCTGTGGGTTGTTGGAGCCAGACTCTGTCGTGGCTGTTGGCCCCTGTCCCTGCACTCTGGCTCTGTCCCAGCCCCTGGCAGTGCTCCCTCACTGCCCCACCACCCCATCCCCCGGCTCAGCCCACCCCACATCCCCCGGGGAACATCCCTGGCCTGGCTCCCCGCTCTCCCCCCGTCCCGGGACCCCACAATAACCCTGCTCCGTTCAGCCAGAGCCCGAGGGCAGGCGGGCACTGGGGCAGCAGCCCGAGCCAGCTGTGCCAAAGGGCACCCACGGCCTTCCCGGGCAGTTTTCCGATGGCTTTGGCTGCGGCTGCCGCGGGAGTGCGGGGGATGGAGAGACGTGAGTCAGCCCAGGAGCCTCTCCCGGTGCTTGGCAGATGCTTCCCGAGGGGAATTCGTGCCGGGTGGGTGAGGGTGGAGGGATGCAGGCGCTCCCCCAGCTGCAGGGATGCTTTCCAAGGGGGAGAGCTCTTGGAGAAACACGGTTGTCACTATAATTATCCCTGCAGGCAGTTCCAAGCTTGCCTTGGGAAGCTTTTCCATGCACAGGCTGGAGCTGAAGCTTTCTCCTTCCTCCTCTTTTCCCTCCTTCTCTGCTGGGTAAATCCAGGTCGCTGCCTCCTGCTCCCACATCACCCTCCCCCTTCCTTCAGGAGCCAGACCTGGAAATTGGGCTGATCCAGACTGTCCACCCTTCAATCCAATCCCAGGCCAGGCTGGGATGAGGATGTGGGAAGCCTGGCTCTGACCTGGAGCAGCAGAGCCTCAGGAACCTGGACCTGCAGCACCAGGGTATTTATTAGCCCCAGTTCCAGGAGCTGTGATCTGATGGGATCCAGAGGAGCCCAAACAAAATTCCATGGGCAGTTCGGGCTCCGTGTGCGCCGAGGAAACCAAAACATAAAAATAAGGGGGAAGAACTTGAAACCAGCCCGGTCCTACAACACTTCATTTTTCAGTTTCTGGGCAGGGTTTATATTTGGCATCTAATTAATCTCCAAACATACAGAAATCACTCAGTTTTGCAGTTCCACAGTGCCTTTTACCTGGGAATTTGGAAACACCTTGTTAGGAAAAGGGGCTTTGCAATTATCCCGAGTGTCCAGATGGAAAAACTGAGCGAGGCTCTGTGACTTTGCCAAGGTTATCCCTGACTTTGCCAAGGTTATCCCGCCAGCCAGTGGCAGAGGTGAGAATGAGGTGGGAAAGGCACTTCACAGAAAATCCAACTTAAAGGAAAAGTGCAAGGCAGGATCACAGCTGAGCTTTCCAGGAGCAATCCCGGCTCCAGTCCCACTTCCCAGAGCTCCATACTCAGCCTGACACTCCATAACTGTTCCAGAGCTCTCCCCAGCAGCTGAGTAACAGGATAGTGGGATAATTTGTGGTTGCAAGTGGAGCTCGGGAGCCCTGATTGATGGGACCCGAGTGTGAGCACCAGATCCCACAGCCCTGGCCAAGGAGAACATGATCCCAGTTCCTGGGAGCTGGGAGTTGTTTGGAGCTCCAGCAGGAGGAGAAGATCCACCTTTTATGTTTGGGGGGGCTCCACCTTCCAGGTCCTGAAGTTCTGCTTTGGTTACTTGGGTTGGATGCACCAGATTTTCATATTTATGGTGATTTTTTTTTGTGGCTCTACTCAGTGGGACCTGGGTTTGCTCTGGAGTGGTTTGCACTGGGAATGTGGGAGGTGGGGGAGCTGCAGCCTGTCACAGTTTTGTGGAGGAGCAGATGGGTCAGCAGGAGGAGAAGCAGGATGAGGACTTGCTTTGCAATTCATTCCCAGACCAAACAGCAGAGAATAGATGGATTTTAGACCATGGCTTAAAAAAAGTGGAGTTAGTGGGATGAGGGAAACTTAAAAACTGGAGTTGATGGGATGAGGGAAGCTGCTGGACTCTGCTGTATGTTGGGTCAAGGTGGTAAAAACCAGGAGAAAAGACATCTTTATGGAAAAGTCTATGGGATGGGGTTGTGTGCCTGGGTGTGCTGCCCTCGGTCTGGGAACAGGTTGGAATACATTCTGGGATACCTGTGGTTTACATGATCCTCCAAGCTGGTGACTGAGCAAATCTGCACCCCCAAACTTCTCTGTGCCTGTTTTCACCTAAAGGATGTGCTTTAAGTCCCCCATTCCCTAAATTGTCTTGTTTTGAAGTTTGGGATGTCCAGGCTGGTGTCTCTCCGTGAGGGGGATTAGAGCCCTGCTCCAACTCGTGGAGATCCTGGGAAGCTGAGGGAGATCAAGAAGCAAATAAGCACCCAAAATTACTTAAACATCCACCTCTAAGGGAGGACAAAGAAAGGAAGGACAGCACAAAGGAATGGGTTTCCCAACAGCTGAAACGCCGGATCTGGAGCGGTGGATCTGGGATGAAGGACGGGCTTGGCACGAGAGGCAGAGGAGGGAGCAGCCCCTGCGTGGATCCTGTTTAAATATTGGCTTCCCTGGTACCTTAGCACAGGTAAGAGGTCACAGGAGCTCTGGCAGCAGCCGAGGGGAGCGTCAATTGGAACCAGATGTCAGGAAGTGCGAGGCTCCGGGAACGTGTGGAAGGGCCTCCCGGCCATGGCGGCGCAGCCCGAACACTGGGGTCATTCACGGAGCAATTATTGGCATCCCGCGGTTCTGGGCCTCTTAAAAAACGGGAATCAACCCTCCAGGAGCCACGTGGGGCTGCCAGGAGCCTTCCTGGGAAGTGCTGGCGAGGAGAATTCCAGCGAGCTCTGGATGGGAGGTGGGATGAGCGGACCTGCTGTTGGCGGCAGGAAGGCTCCTGTTGAGTTCAGGGGGCTTTGCCTGGGGATGAGAGCAACAGCTTTGGGAAAAAAATCAAAAATAACGGAAAAGAAAGGCCAGGACCTCTTCCTCTCCCTCAGCTTTCCTGCTGGAACATCCCTTAGAGCTTCTGTGAGTTGTGTCTTCCACGTTTTCTCTTGGGGAGTGTTGTCTGTTGAGTCCTCGAGGCAACGAGATCGTGTGTGCTCCAGGTCCTTAAAAGAAGGTTGGGGAGACTTTGTTAAGCATTTGCCATAAATCACCTGAGAGTTCTGGTTGCAGCAGGAATATCTGGGGGAGATTTCCTTGCCTGGCTTTGGTAGGAGGTCAGACAGGTTGGATCTAAGCAGTTCTTCGTGCTCCTCTAATCATGGTCATCCACACTGTCTTTGCTCTTTGTTGCCACACGTTCCTCCAATTTACATCATGGTCCAGAAAACCTGTGAGGATGTTTTGGGGAAAGAAAGACCCTCCTGTTTCAAGAATGATGGGAAAAACCCCAATTCTGAGGCTGGAAACTATGGCTTTATTGTTATTTTTATTTTCAGTTTTCCCTTTCTTCTCCTCCGCTCTTCCTGCTCTGTAGGAAAATCTCAACAGTCACCTTCTGGAAGTGTCCAGGGCCAGGTGGGACAGGGCTTGGAGTAAGATAATCTAGTGGAAGGTGTCCCTGTCCATGGCAGGGGGTGAAATGAGGTGGTCTTCAAGGTCTCTTCCAACCCAAACCAATCTATGATTCTATTATCCTACACTGGACCAGTTTGGAAAGCTCAGGAGGGTCCAATATTTCTCTTCTTTCCTGGCTGTTTTATTTTACATCCCTCTGACAGAACTTGAGCTTTTCATCCCCTGGATTTGTATCAGGAGGAGAAAAGTTTGTAGCTCAACCCGTCCCATGGAAAAGCACTTTTGCTGGTGAATATTTGGAGAACCACCAGCTCCAGCTGCTGAGCACTGACCAGGAGACAGGAGAAAGACATCCCAGCCCCTGCTTGATATGAAATTAAGTCTTTCTGTAGCTGCTTCAGGGTCCTCAAGGTGTCTGGGGGGAGATCAGTAAGATACAAGACACACCCATGAGGAGATGGTCTTCATTTGAGTCAGGATTTATCAGAGTGCTCATGGAAACCTGCTCTCTGAGGAACACCACGTGGAGAGCTGGGTTGTTCCTCATGGCACCCCAGCTAATGGAGCAACCAGAGTTTGGATCTGAGGGTTAAAAGCATCCTCCTCCAAGGAGATGCTTCCTGGAGGAAAATATCCCTGAGGCTCGTGAGGGGGAAGGTGGTTTGATGCTGGTTGATGGTGGTTTGATGCCTGTGAGGTGATGTTTAAACCCAGATGTTTAAAATCTCTGTGTCCCTGCCTGCTTTACACCCCCCCGAGGTGTCACCCCTGGGCAGGTGATGCTTCCCCTCCTCGGGTTCCAGCTCTGGCTGAGGCAGAAATTTGGGCTGGATGAGCCCCAGATGTGTTTCCCAACCTGAACTGCTCTGGGAGTCCATCATTCTAATTAATAATGACTTTAATGAGCAGGTCAAGTGCCAGTTTGGCTTTCTTGTCTAGGCTGAGAAGGGAGCTGTGGCTGAGGGGCTGCTTCTCCTTTCAATCCCAACCATTTCCAGACTCCACAGGAAATGGGAAAAGGGAACAGAGCAGCTGTCCTGGGCTCCAGAGCTGAGATTTCTCACCCAGTGTCCATTGATCCCTCCTGACGGAGCTGTGCCATCCCTGAGGTGTCACCCCTGGGCAGGTGATGCTTCCCCTCCTCGGGCTCCAGCTCTGGCTGAGGCAGAAATTTGGGCTGGATGAACCCCAGATGTGCTTCCCAACCTGAGCTGCTCTGGGAGCCCATCAGTCTAATTAATAATGGCTTTAACGAGTAGGTGCCAGCTTGGCTTTGCTGGGCAGGCTGAGGAGAGAAGGGACCTCGTGCACATCCAGCAACCTGCTGGAATTCCTGCCACTTCCCAGCCTCTCCAGGGAACAGGAGAAGGGAACAGAGCAGCTGTCCTGGGCTCCAGAGCTGAGATTCCCTGTCCAGCGTCCCTTGATCCATCCTGGCAGAGCCCCTTCCCTCATCACCCAGCACTGGAAACCTCCCCCTCTGGAAAGGGGGTTCTGGCAGCACCGAGTTCAACGGGATGGCTCTGGAAGCTGGACTTTATTCCATGGCCATAAATTCATCCCACTTAGAGCTGAGCCCAGTTATCTGAGGGTGACTTTTCACACCCAGACAAAGCAAAAAGCCACTTCACTGCAAAGAAGGGACTGAGAAATGAGGATCTGTTGGGAAAATGGAAGCAAAGAGAAGCTTTAAAGCTCTGGAGCCATTCCTTTAGTTCAGTGGGATCTGGGATGGTTGGAGGGAGCAGAAGGATGCCCAGCTCAGGGAATACTTCCCACTGTTTGCTGTGTTAGGCTCTGAAAAGGAGCAGAATCACTCAGCTTTTCCAGAATGAGCTGTGTGAGGATATCGGGGTAGGGATCAGAGTGGGGGGATTTGGGGGATATCTGGAGCAGAGGGGGGGGACACCCTTTTAATTCCCTCCACTCCTTCCAAACGGCCCCAAGTGAAAAAGTCCAAAGGGGTCATGGCTTTCCAACCGCTCACTTCACGGGATTGGAATGACTTCCTAACCCTTCCTATCCGAACAAAAATAACCCGGAACATTCCCCCTCCGCCCCGGCCCTGCCAGGCCTCATGACTTTAAAAGGATTTGTGACAAGCCACGAGCCTTGAGAAAATAAAGCGGGATGAATTCCCATCGGCAGAGACAGCTCCAAAGGTATGTGTCTCCTCCTCCCTTCTCCACGGAAAACCACAGGCTTGGCCAGGCCTGGAAGAGGAGCCTTTTCATTGGAGATTTCCCAAATGGCATCCCGAGGGAACGGTTCCTGTCCCTCCTAAATGAGGTCCGTAGGGATTGTGATTCCCTTCGTGTGCCAGGTTGGATGTTCTCAGCACACGGGATTGGGAAGGGGCCTAATCAGTGGGATAATCCCCCTCTGGGAATACCCAGCTCTTCCCAAGGGTCCCACTCGGTGCCTGGGGGAGGGATTTCAAAGCATGAGACGGTGCCTCAACTTTTTCCCTAAATGGCTCCTGGGGTTTGGAAGGATGTTTTGGGGGGGACTGGCATGGCTTTGGGGATTCCTGGAGGGTTGGCAGGATGGCTTCTGGAATTGCTGGATGGTTTCTGGAATTGCTGGAAGCTTGGGAAGCCGGCTTTTGGAATTCCTGGAGGTTTGGAAGGATGGGGTTTGGAATTCCTGGAGGTTTGGAAGAATTGTTTTGGGATTCCTGGAGGTTTGGAAGGATGGCTTTTGGAATTCATGGAGATTTGGAAAGCTGGCTTTTGGGATTCCTGGAGGTTTGAAAGGAGGGGGTTTGG
>NW_021940696.1:2951043-2952284 GCF_001715985.3 Manacus vitellinus
TTTGGAATTCATGGAGCTTTGAAAAGATGGGTTTTGGAATTCCTGGAGGTTTGAGAGGATGGGTTTTGGAATTCATGGAGGTTTGGAAAGCTGACTTTTGGAACTCCTGGAAGTTTGAAAGGAAGGCTTTTGGAACTCATGGAGCTTTGAAAGGCTGGCTTTTAGAATTCCTGGAGGTTTGTGAGGGTGGGTTTTGGAATTCATGGAGGTTTGTGAGGGTGGGTTTTGGAATTCATGGAGGTTTGTGAGGGTGAGTTTTGGAATTCAAGGAGGTTTGGAGTGCTGGCTTTTGGAATTCCTGGATGTTGTGAGGATGGGTTTGGGGATTCATAGAGGTATGAGAGGATGGATTTTGGAATACACTGAAGTTTGGAGTGCTGGCTTTGAGAATTCCTGGCGGTTTGAAAGGCTGGCTTTGGGAATTCCTGGAGGACACACAGGATGCAGAGCCTGCCCTGTTTGCTGCCTGGGGATGATCTGGACAAGTCTCCCCGTGGTCACAAACGGGAAACCCACCGTGGGTGAGAAGCTTGGTTTCAGTCTCCAGCAGCTTGGAGACACCAGGGAGCAAAGCAAACGTCTGTCCACGACCTTAAATCTGAGGTTTAACCTTGGTCTGGGTCTATTTTAGGTCAAATTTTGGTCAGTTCCTTGGTTTATGTGCCTTCCTTCCCCGTGCCGGTTCCACCGGCGCTTGGGGAGCAGAGCAGTGTCTCCAGCCCTTCCCGCCCACTGGAGCGGGAAAAGGAGCACTGGGGGCCCAGAACTGACTGGTTTCCCTCCCCCTGGTCCCCACGGGATGTGACATTCCAGGACTGGCACTGGAAGAGGCCGTGGGATGGCCGAGGTCAGCGTGGGTCAGTCCGTGACACTCCGGGGAATGATGTCACACGTTGTGGTCCGGGCTGGTGGGAAGGGCTTGGAAAGGTCGTTTTCCTTCTGTGCCCCAGGAATCATCCCGGGAATCATCAAGAGGAATCATCCTCTGGTTTGGTTTTGTTGAAAACGTTGGCAGGGAAGGGCAACAAAAACCCTCTTCTCATCGACGGGCTGGTGGTTTTGGGTTTGTCATCACGGAATCACAGACGGGTTTGGGTTGGAAGGGACCTCCAGGATCATCCGTTTCCAGCTCCCAGGGGGTGTCGATTGTTACGTGGTTTCTGATTGTTAAATTTGGGCTGGTTCTCTTTCATTCTCCTCTGGAACTCTGGAGATTTATTGGGACCTTGGTGACAAAATGA
>NW_021940696.1:2953017-2954829 GCF_001715985.3 Manacus vitellinus
CCACCAACCTGTGGACACCACASGGTGGGTGAAGGCACCTCCTCCTCTGCCTCCCCTCCCTGCTCAGGGTTGGAAAGCGCTGGGTTGTCTCAGCTCGGCAGGAAAAAGGACAGGAGCCAAGTTCTCCTTCCCTGCTCCTCCTGAAACGTGGATCCCGTGTTCCAGCAAGGCTACGTGCTCCCAAACATTCCCATGGCTCGGCCTTCCCAACACTGTTTATTCTGCCGGGTTCTTGCTCGGGTCAGCCACGACGCTCCAAAGGCCGGTGGTTTGGATTTGGAGGTGGATCCTGTGGTCTTCCTTATTGGAGAGCTCTGCTTCAAACCCAGCCTGGCCAAGGCAGGCCAGAACCTCTCATTATCCCACAGTTTGGCCCAACGCTGGATGAACTCGGAGCCTCCC
This sequence comes from Manacus vitellinus, assembly GCF_001715985.3. Classification (NCBI taxonomy): domain Eukaryota; kingdom Metazoa; phylum Chordata; class Aves; order Passeriformes; family Pipridae; genus Manacus; species Manacus vitellinus. The sequence goes on from NW_021940696.1 coordinate 2,953,420, forward strand.
GGGAGAAACGTCTCCCTGGGCAGTGGGGATGATGCAGAAGTGCCTGTGGGACAGAGGATGGAGAAGGGGGGGAACAGTTCCTTGCTTCTCCAGTGGTGGAATGGATTTTGCTGGGGAGTTTCACTTGTGTAAGAATCATAAAATCATGGAATGGTTTGGGTCGGAAGGGACCTTCAAGCTCATCTAGTCCATGGGCAGGGACAACTTCCACTAGTCTGGGTTGATCCAGCCTGGCCTTGGACACTTCCAGGGATCCAGGGGCAGCCACAGCTCCTCTGCCCAACCTGGGCCAGGGCCTCCCCACCCTCCCAGCCAGCAATTCCTTCCCAATATCCATCTAAATTTATTGGTTCTACATCCAGTCCATCCAGCACATCATAAAGGTGTCGAGGAGGAGTTTTACTGATCATCTCCCTGATCCCAGGAGACAGAGCACCTGGACCCCACTTGGAGCTTTGCCAGGATTTAAAATCGGCCCCTCAATGTCCAAACCAACGTTACAACAACAAGTCCTTCCCTCACCTTTAATTTCTGGGATTTAACGTGTCCAGCCTGGCCTTGGACACTTCCAGGGATCCANTCCAGGGGCAGCCACAGCTTCTCTGAGCCAGGGCCTCCTCACCCTCACAGCCAGGAATTCCTTCCCAATATCCCATCTATCCCTACCCTCTGGCAGTGGGAAGCCATTCCCCCTTTTTCTGGCACTCCTGTCACTTCCCCCTGTGGAAAGTTCATCTCCTTCCAGAGAAGATCCAGGAAACATCTGCCTGGGGACTGGGAACCAACAAACATCTGCCTGGGGACTGGGAACCAACCTACCAAGGGACACTGGGGCTGCTGCTCCTCGACCTCCTGGTGAGCAATATTTTGGGTGAAAGGGGGAGATGATGCCCCAACAGCCCTTTGGGGTGAGGGAGATGTTCCTCACCGACAGCTGGAAGGGCAATGGGATGAGTTGCAGCCAAAGATACTCCAAGGATGGGACAAAAAAGACGTGGATTTCCTCCTTTAATACATTTCCAGGAATATTTCCCTCTCTCCTCCCTTTTCTCCAAGCAGACACAGGTTTTTTGTGCCCTGTGTCCCAAAGTGCTGGTGTCTGACCCTTCCAGGAGCTCCGGAGGGGTGTCCGATGCTCCCCTGGCTGGAGAAGGGAGACAGGGGAGGTTCCACCGGGATAATTGTTCCAAAGGACTTGGCTACACCCAGATAGCCCTAAAACTGCTGGTTTCCACCAGAAATCCCGGGAAGTCAAGGGCAGGAATGCTGGGGCTGATCCCACCAGAGAACCGGCTCTTCCACAACGACCTGGAATTGGAAATGGAATTCGCCCTCCTTCGGATCTCAAGGATGCCAAATATCCAGCCTGGGATTCCTCTGGCCCTTCAAACTGCTCAGTGGGAGAAATCC
>NW_021940696.1:2957694-2965140 GCF_001715985.3 Manacus vitellinus
CTGCTCCTGCTAAAATATTGGCACGGCCTCCCCGCGTCCTTCTCCAAACGTTGGGAAAGGCGTCGTTCCCCTTCGGGACTCTCGTGACTCACAGTCTGGGGAGCTGCAGGTAAGTCATGGGATGAATCCTGGAGACACAATCCAAGAGCCCCTCCCTGCCCCTTCTCTTTGTCCAGGAAGGTGGTTAAGCTCGGTTTGGTTAATGGGGCAGCAGTTGTTAGACAGCTCCTTGTTTGCCAACCAGCCACCAGGGCTTTGATCCTGGAGCTCTGAGCATCATCCCAGCTGGAAAGGACAATCTGGTGTTTCCCCCAGGAAAGGGGGAAGAACTGGGGAGAAAGTTGCTCAAGGTGAGGATGGAAATGCTCCTGTGATGCCCGATCCTGCCCTGGGGGCTGGGCTGGGTGGTCAGAGCCGGTTTAAGCTCTCCTGGGAGTTGGACCAACACAGGATCAAGGGCCTTTTTTTGCAGCTGAGCTGGGCCAGGAAACATTGCCCTGCTCCAGATGTGGTGTCTGGACTCTGGGATCTCATTCCAGGCATGTGGGAATCGGATATGAATCTGGGCTTGGATGAATGAGGTGGGTCAGTAACAGCTCGTGCCAGGCACTGCCTTGGTGTCACAGCACCCTTGGGAAGCTCCAGATGGAATAAGGAGGGGACTCATTTGTCCTGTGCCCAATAAATCCCCAAAATGGAAGCAAAAGACATGAGCCAAAGGTGGGTGGAAGAGAGAGGAAGGAGGTGAAGAGGGATTTCATCCCCCCAGAAGGGAAGCAAAGCTTGTCCAAGCACCTCTTAGTGAGAGCAGTGTCACCCAAAACTGCTTTTTATTCCTGGTTGTCCCTGGATTCCTCCATTTCCAATGTGCATCACTCCAAGGAGCCCAGAGCAGCACTGGAAATACAGGGAGGTTTTGAAGTGCTGAACACCCACCCAGGCAAGGATTGAACAGCTCTTAATTACAAATAAACCAAATAAATGCATTTCACGACCTGCTAATTTGTAAGTGGAGACAGAGGAAAGCGACGACAAATCCAAGTGGGGTTTGCAGGGGATTGTTTACTTTGCTTTAATAATAAATATGACTAAAGAGAAATGCCAGTGCTCTGCCAGGGGGGGAAAAAAATGTGAGTGTCTGCCTGGGAGTGTAATTCTTCTCCTGTTAAGCACTTGAAATGAGTGAAGCTGAAAGGATTACAGAAATCTCCTGTTTCATCCTTTAAGCTCTTTGTTCCCTTCTGCATTTCATTGAGTGTGGGGAGGAGAGAGGAGAGGCTGGAACGTGGTTAATCATCAATTAGTGTCAATTGGAGGGGTTTTGTTGCCTTTAATAGACGGGTTCTTTTGTGGGAATGGGTTTCTCTTGGAAGGAGAACAGATCTCTTTGTTGATTTAGGGAAGTGGAAACACGTTTTTGGTTTGTATTGATTTGATTTTTGAACTCCTTTTCCCAGCCTGACACGTGGAGCTGAAGGGCTCGGCAGCAAAAAGGAGACGTGGTGGGACATTTGGGAAGAGAAATCCTAAAATCATGGAGTGGTTTGGGTTGAAGGGACCTTAAAGCCCATCCACTTCCACCCCTTGCCATGGGCAGGGACACCTTCCACTATCCCAAGTTGCTCCAACCTGGCCTTGGAGACTTCCAGGGATGGGGAATACATGGATTAGTGAAACTGGACAAAATTCCTGATGGATCTAAGTGGCAGGGAATGGTCTTATTGTAGAGTCACAGAGTGGGTTGGGTTGGGAGAGACCTTAAAGCCCATCCAGTTCCACCCTCTGCCATGGGCAGGGACACCTTCCACTAGCCCAGGTTGCTTCAACCTGGCCTTGGACTCTTCCAGGGATCCAGGGGCAGTCACAGCTTCTCTGCCCAACCTGTTCCAGCACCTCCCCACCCTCAGAGGGAGGAATTTCTCCCTAAAATCTAACCTAAATCTCTTCTCCTTCAGTTTAAAAGCCCCTAAAAGCCCACCTGTGTAAAAAGAACAGTATTTGGGCACAGCAGAATTCCCTTCACCCCACCCCAAGTCCTGCCCCACAACATGGAGCTGGGAAGTCCCCACATGTGCTTCTGCCCCATCTTCCTGCAGTGTCCAGTGGCTCTCAGATACTTGAGCATTCCAGATACTTGCATATTCCCTGGTGGGAACAGCAGAGCCATCCCAAGCACGGAGGAAATGTGGATTCGGAAGCACGTCCAGACTTAGTAACTGAAGTCTCCCCCTCTGATGGGCTGAGCAGAGATCTCTGATCTGAGCAGTCCCAAAAGGCTTCCGCTGGAGCCCGAGTGTCCGGCACGAGGAATTTTTAGGGAGCTGGAGGCCAACTGGAGAAAGTCCAGGGGAGAGCAGGAGGAATGATCAGAGGTCCAGCAAACATGACCTCCAAGGAAGGACTGAGAGAGTCGGGCTTGTTTAGTCTGGAGGAGGGATGACTGCAGAGGCGTTCGCTGGGACACTGCGAGTGTGCCAAAGGGGACTGTGGAAAGGAAGAGGAGAACCTGCTCCTCGAATCCAGGCAACGTGTTTTCACCTCAACCAGGAGCAAGGCATCCCCTGGACTCAGCACTGGTGAGGCCACCCCTGGAGTGCTGTGTCCAACTCTGGGCCCTCAGCTCAGGAAGGACATGGAGGGGCTGGAGCAGGTCCAGAGGAGAGCAACGAGGCTGGGGAAGGGACTGGAGCACAAGTGCTGTGAGGAGAGGCTGAGGGAGCTGGGGGGGCTCAGCCTGGAGAAGAGGAGGCTCAGGGGAGACCTCCTCACTCTCTGCAACTCCCTGACAGGAGGGGGGAGCCAGCTGGGGGTTGGGCTCTTTTCCCAGGCAACCATCAGCAAGACAAGAGGGCTGGGTCTTGAGCTGTGCCAGGGGAGGTTTAGGTTGGAGATCAGGAAGAATTTCTTTGCAGAGAGGGTGCTCAACCATTGGAATGGGCTGCCCAGGGAAGGGGTGGATTCTCCATCCCTGGAGGTGTTTAAGGACAGACTGGATGTGGCATCAGTGCCATGGGCTGGGAACCACAGCGGGGTTGGATCAAGGGTTGGACTTGATGATCTCGGAGGTCCCTTCCAACCCAGCTGATTCTGTGATTCTATGATTCTGTGATTCTATGATTCTATGATTCTATGATTTGTGTTGGGCAGGAGGAGAAGGCTAATTATGATGAGCAAACGTAGAACTGATCCTCTGAGGGATAAGAACAGATTAGATCTGACAAAACCTCTTCTTGTCCTGTCTTTCTGTGGATATTTAGAGTTGTTTGGGTTCTGATCCCTGATGTTGCTGCTCTGACACCCTCAGAGATGGGGAGATGGGATGTAAGCTCTGGTTTGAAAACCCAAAAGGGATGTTCAAGAGAAGGAACTCTACACTGGCACTTTGTGTCCTGTGCAGAACAAGAACAACAAACATCTCTGGGGTCACCGGGGAGCCCACGTTGGCTGGAAGGTCCATCCTCTGTGTCTGGAAAGGAGAACAAAGTATGAGATGAGAAAATCCACCCCCTGGTGAGATCCCTCCATGCCTGTCCCCATCATTCTTCTCAGTTTTGGGTAGAAATATTGCAGGGAGCTGGAGTTTGGGGATGTTTCTGGATAAAAGGCCTAAAATACTCCTTTACCCAGCATTTGTTAGGCCTCACCTAGAGAATGTGTTGAGTTTTCCCAGGACAGGAATGACATTCCTAAACTGGTGTGAGAGCAGTGGAGGCCACCAAGGGGGTTGGAGAACTCATCATACAGGACAAGGAGTGCATAATGGGGTTTTTCCATCCTTGGAGGTTTTCAGGATCAGGCTGGAAAAACCCCGAACAACCTGCTCTGATCTCTGAACTGACTCTGCTTCGAGCAAGAGGATGAACTAGAAACCTCTGGAGATCCCTGCCAACCCAGATTATTCCATGATTCCACGATTATCTGTCAAACCCCAGAGTTATTATTGGGGCCAAGATGTTCTTTAAGCATCTGCTGCCAAGAGACACCAAAATGATCCCGTTCCGTGGCAGCTCAGCCTCAGTCAGCACCACACGGGCCCGTTTTTAGCTGAATGTGTCTCAGTGAAACCACTGCCCTTCGGCTCCAGGGCTCTCAACCTGCTCTCTGTTGGCAGGGAGGTGACAGCTGGAGCTCCAGGCTGGATTGTTCCCACCAGGAGGGATTACAGGGAGATCCTTGAGGAAAAATGGACCAAACTGGTGCAATAGAACCCGGCTGTTCCCTTCTGGGATCCTGCTTGTTGCCCTCTCCAGGTACTGCAGCTGGAGCAGCTGGTGGGTGTTAAGCCTTGTCTGTGTCTCACTTTTGCTCCAGGTCCTTCTCAGTGTTCTCTTTTTTGTGTGTGGATATTTTATTTTATTTTTCCTCTTTTATTTTATTTTTCTTATTTTATTTTATTTTTCTTATTTTATTTTATTTTTCTTATTTTATTTTTTCCTATTTTATATTTTCCTATTTTATTTTATTTTTCCTATTTTACTTTTCCTAATTTATTTTATTCCTATTTTATTTTTTCCCATTTTACTTTTCTATTTTATTTTTTCCCATTTTATTTTCTATTTTATTTTTTCCCATTTTATTTTTCCTATTTTATTTTATTCTAATTTTATTTTATTCTTATTTTATTTTATTTTTCCTATTTTATTTTTTCCCCTTTTACTTTTCTATTTTATTTTTTTCCCATTTTACTTTTATTTTTCCTATTTTATTTCTTCCTATTTTACTTTTATATTTTATTTTTTCCCATTTTATTTTATATTTTATTTTTCCTTTGTATTTTTTCTTATTTTATTTTTTCTATTTTATTTTTTCCATTATACTTTTCTGTTTTATTTTTCCTATTTTATTTTTTCCCATTTTATTTTTATTTTATTTTTCCTATTTTATTTTTTTCCATTTTACTTTCCTATTTTATTTTTCCCATTTTATTTTCTATTTTATTTTTTCTATTTTATTTTTCCTATTTTATTTTTCCTATTTTATTTTATTCCTATTTATTTTATTCCTATTTAATTTAGATCTGAGTTTTTCAGCCTTTCCCTGCTGCTTTTTGTTTACTTCAGTTCCATTGTTTGCTTTGGTTTTCCTGAGCTCAGAGATGGAACAGGCCCTTGGCTTGGCTTTGGAGCTCATAAATAACTTTTATGGGCTGTTTGAAGCCCAGGCCAGTCCCCCCGTGTGATAATCCCTGTATATCCCAGATGTTGGAGCCTCCCTGATAATGAGGATCTACAGCCCTACTTCCACAGATTTCCAGGGATCTGGATCACTTCTGTGTCCAAACTCTGGGCAAAGTCCTGACAGTCCTAAAACCGTCCCCAGAGAAGGTTCCCAGCCTTATATCTTGATTTTCCCCCTTTTTCAAGTGCCTGGGAGAGAAGGAAGAACGTGAGCGACTCTTCTTCCACACCTTCATAGTGGAGTAATCCCAGCCAGGAAGAGCAACTTTGTTCCACATGGAAGTTGTGGCCACCCCATCCCTGGAAATGTCCAAGGCCGGGTTGGACACAACTGGGAGCAACCTGGTCCAGTGGAAGGTGTCCCTGCCCGTGGCAGAGGGTGCAACGAGATGGGCTTTAAGGTCCCTTCCAACCCAAACCATTCCATGATTTAATGCCTAGTCCATGCCTGGCTTTTCCCAGATTTGGCCAGAGGTCCTGCCCGTGCTCTCCGAGCACCTTCCCATGGTCCAGGCGTGCTCAGCATCACGGCTCGTGCTCCGTGCAGGGAACACCCCGCCCGGCTGCACTCCACGTCTGATCCAAGGATTATTCCCACCAGACCACGATTTAGTCCATTTTTAAACGTCTCCAAGAGCAGGATTTCCACCCAAACCCCCGGGGGGAGGATGTTCCACCATCCAGGAGGTTAAATCTCACTGCTGAGAACGTCTCCCCTGACGGCCAGTGCTCTTTTTCCATTTCTTAACCCCAGCTTGGGATTCCTGGTTATTCCCTTGATGGGCCAACCCAAACAATTCCTCCCCCTCCTCCGCATCCACGGCTGTCAGCAGACAGTTGTCCTCCTTCCCTGTCCTCCAGCCAAAATGTCCATATTTAGCTCCTTCAGCTTTTTCCCTCATAAGTCAATCCTTCCAGCCACTGAATCATCCACGTTGTCCCACTTTGACTCCCGTCCAGCTTCCAGCATTCCAGTGTTCCTGAGGTGCTCCCAAGCAAGTCAAGTCCCCAGGTGAGCTCAGTGTCCTTTCCATCTGTCATGGGTTGGAAACAGGGGATTGGTGTCACCCCTGAGACCCCGCTGGAGAACGTCATTGAAATATTCCATTGAATCCAGGCACTGGGAACAGCTGAGGAATTATGGCCTGCTGGATTATTTTCCTTCATTTCACTGGGAGATGGTGAGGGAGGGGTTGCCAAGTGGAAATGCAGAGATAAAGGCACCCAAAAAATTCCTATCAAATTCCTATCCAGTGCCACAGCCTGGCAATGCCAGAGAAAAAGTCCTTCCGTTTCCCTCAGGGCCTTTTTTCCCTCCTAAACATGAAGGAAAGGATTTTCCTCCCTGTTTGCCATCTGTCCTGAGCCCAGGGTTGATGCTCACCTTGTTTATTTTGGGTCTTAAGATGTGTTTGCTAAAAAAAACCCAACAACATTCTCCAATCTTTTCTTAAAAAATAGGAAGAACTAATTTAGGGAGGGAAGCTGTGGCTGCCCCTGGATCCCTGGAAGTGTCCAAGGCCAGGTTGGATGGGACTTGGAGCAACCTGGGAGAGTGGAAGATGTCCCTGCCAGTGGGACTAGATGGGATTTAGGGTCCCTTCCCACCCAAACCATCCTGGAATTCTGGGAAGAACACATTGGCAGCACAAGGAAACGATGCTGGACCGGTGCAGATAAATCAAACCCCGAGGATTTCCAGGTGATTATCACCCTTTAGAACCCGAATCGCTCCTTTCCCGAGCCTCTCCAGCTCTTTACATTCCTTTTCCACGCCTCGAAAAGCCGCGGGAAGCGGTGATTTCATCAGGGCTCCTTGGAAGCTCCGCATTCCTCCCAGGATGGCAGTAACGTCTCGCCCTTAATTAGAGCCCGAGGTGTCATCGGGAGGTGCTGCGAGGAACCTTTTGCCCGTGGCATAAAACCAAGCCCCGGAGCGTTTATTCCCCGTCCCGGATCCTCGGATGTGATTGAAATTCAGGACGGCGTCGGCGGCGTCTGTTCCTTTGGAGCTGAGCTTTGTCTGCCCCGAGCGCCCCGAGGACGGGGAGATTTAATGACACTGGCAGGGAAAAAACGACCGTGCCATCAAAACAGACGAGCCAGGGGGAGGAAAGAGTTCTTTTCCCTCCCCCCCTCTTCTCGTTTTAAAGATAAGGAAGAGAAATGGTGGGTTAGGGAGGAAGGAAAGCTCAGCTGCCTCTGCTGGGGCAGGTTTTTCTCAGGAGCTCGTTTTTTGTGGAGATGCGAGTTGAGATCTTGAAATAGA
>NW_021940696.1:2965750-2969454 GCF_001715985.3 Manacus vitellinus
ACCATCCCAGATGCAGTTTAAGGACTAAACTCCATATTTCTGGAGCAATCCTGGGCTTATTCCACCCAAACCCTGAGCAGTGACCGGCTCTAAATCATGGCCAGGCTGTTGGAGCCGACAGTGCTTTGTACCAAAACTGCAGATTACTGGAGGTCAACCCAGAAAATTCCTCTTCAGATTTAGAACACAACCTCTAATTTTGCTCCTCCAGCCTATTTTAAAAATAGGAAAACAACAGCCTCTGTTAAAAATAGGAAGACAAACACTTTACTTAAAAAAAAATAAAATCAGCTTTTTTTTTTCTTTCTTTTTTTTTTCCCCTTCTCTATTTAATTTTGCAGCTGCCCAGGCCCTGACTCAGCAGGGCAGTTCTGCACATCCCATCTCTATTTCCATCTCCTCCTGCCTCCAAGGAGTTGGCTCCTGGGTACAGCCCAGTCAGTGGGAGCCTGGTCCCTGTGGAATGCTGAGCGAGCAGGAGGAAGAGAGAGGAAAGCTGGGATGAAAAGGAGCAACGTGACAGTGGGAAGGAAAAACACCCCTGTGGTGGTTTAACCTCGGCTGGAAACTCCTCCCAGGTGGGATGAGGGAGGGAATTGGGAGGGGGAAGGTGACAAAACTCCTGGGGTGGGATAAAGACATTTTAATATATAAAGGAAAAGCCACGTGAGCAAAGCAAAGCAAGGGATTTGTCCTGGTGGGAGGTGTCCCTGCCCATATCAGGGATTAGATGACCTTTGAGGTCCATTCCAAGCCCTTAACATTCCATAATTCCCCATCACAGGCAGGTTTATCCATCCCCAGGAAAGGAGGGCTTTGTCACGTGTTATGGTGAGCTGGGAAGACAAAACCTTGTCACTCCCTATGTCCCCACATTCCTTAATTTTTCTCCCAGTTTTATCTGCTGGGTGTGATGTCACAGGGCCTGGAATGGCCTGGAATATCCCTGTGTCCCCTCCTGACTCCTGGTGCATCCCCAAACTCCTCACTGGAGGAGGAAGAAGAAGCAGAGAATTCCTTGACTCTGCTCAGCAGCAATGAACCATCCCAGTGTTACTGACCCCACTTCCCACCCAAATCCCAAACACAGCCCCATTCCAGCTCCTGGGATGAAAATTAACCCTTTCCCAGCCCAAACCAGCACAAGCCCAGCTCCCCTTTGTGCTGAGGCCACAACAGAAGGTGGGGTGGTGGCACCAGGTCCCTGTGGTGCCAAAAAAAGAGCCTTTCTGCTCAGCCAGATGGAGACCCAATTCCAGGGGCTGGATCCAAGCCTGGCTTGTTCCTCCACATCCACTGAAGCAGAGCAGATGGATTTGAGCTCCTGTGGAACTCCCTGCTAATCTGGAAAGAGCAGGGAGTGCTCATGAGGGAAAATGTGGGATTTTTATTTCAGGTTTTACTCAGAAACTTTCCTTCTTTCCTGCCCAGGCACATCTGTGAGCATGGAGGGAGAGGACAAGGGGAGGTGGCTTTGAGCTGAAAGAAGGTGGATTTAGGTGGGTTATTGGGAAGGAATTCCTGGCTGGGAGGGTGGGGAGGCCCTGGCCCAGGTTGGGCAGAGAATCTGTGGCTGCCCCTGGATCCCTGGAAGTGTCCAAGGCCAGGTTGGAGCAACCTGGGATAATGGAAGCTGTTCCTGCCTGTGGCAACTGGATGGTCTTTAAGGTCCCTTCCAATCCAAAGAATTCCATGACTGTGAATGTGATAATAAGGAGCTTCTCTGGGTCTGGCCCTGTTTTGGGGCTGCTCCAGCCAGTGACTGATGGCCAGAAAATGAAAGTTATCTTCCTTCTTTTCTGACAAACCTGTGCCCCAGCTGACAACCTCTTTCTCCCACCATCTGTGGCCATTTCTTTGCTCTCTGCAGTGTCTTTTTGCTGTGGCCAAACTCGGTCTGGGGGCTTTGAGATCAGGCAGAAAATGGCCATAAATGCACTTCAGAGCTGTGAGGTTCAGGAAATCCCATCCAGGCCGAGGAGTTGGGGTCAGGAGGTCTGGAAATAGCCCTTGGTCATTCCAAGGATGTGGTTTGCTGTGGTTTACACCAGCTGAGGGCTGGAAAAATGCAGCTCTGTGACTTTGCTGGTCTCAAGTCTCCCTTAAACATCTTAGTTAGACCTTTGGTTTAACCCTGATCATGGATTTGTGAGGGATTCTGGCCCTATCCCTGCCCATCCTGCTTTTCCTGGAGTAAGATTTGAGCCACGTATTTGTCTTGGGGGGTCTCCATGAGAACATGATGCATCCTATGGGTGAGTCTTAAACATCTCCTAAAGCCAAAATCCCACATTTTATATCAACACCCCTATTCCTCTGAGCATTTATGGCAAGTTCAGGGGTTCTCTGAGGACTTCAGGACATTTTCAGGACTCCAGATGCCTTTGATAACACCTGGATGTGGCCCTTACTGTTGGGGCAAAGGTTGGATTTGATGCTCTTGGAGGTCTTTTCCCACAATCATGATCCTATTCCATGATTCCCTGAAGGCCCAGCTCAGCTGACCAGTGGCCAGGATACTCCTTGCAGTGAAAGGTTTTCCTGGAGTAAGATTTGAGCCACAAATCTTGTTTGTCTTGGGGGGTCTCCATGAGAACATGATGCATCCTATGGGTGAGTCTTAAACATCTCCTAAAGCCAAAATGCCACATTTCATATCAACATCCCTATTTCTTTGAGCATTTATGTCAAGTCCAGGGGTTCTCTGAGGACTTCAAGACACTTCCAGGACTCCAGATGCCTTTGATAACACCTGGATGTGGCACTTACTGCTCTGGTTTAGTTGACAAGGTGGTGTTGGGGCAAAGGTTGGACTTTGATGCTCTTGGAGGTCTTTTCCCCTGTTCATGATCCTATTCTATGATTCCATGAAGGCCCAGCTCAGGTGATCAGTGGCCAGGACACTCCCTGCCATGAAAGGCAGGATGATCCCAACCATTTTCCACTCCTCCACCAAACTTTACACATTTTTGGGGCAAAATACACTTAGAGAGAGTCACAAAATTCCTCCTGAGGGTCAGGAGTTGTTTTTTTTCCAGGCTTTGTGTCATGGAGTCCCAACTACTGTGGATACCCCAAGGAATAAGCAGGATTGAAACCATAAATAATAATAACAGCTCCTGCAACCTGTGAGCCACTGACATTTCAATGTATTTGCTGCTCTTACACTGCTTTAATCCCTCCCCCTCCCCGTTCCAAAAGGCACTGTAAAAATAGTGTTCCGAGCTCAAAGCATGGGAAAGTCCACAAAAAGCCTCTCTGCATTCCCACTAAAACACCAGCAGTTCCCACAAATTGGAGATTTCCCTCCCCTCCTCCCCAACTTTTCTCTCTTTTCTTTTTTTTTTTTTTTTTTAATATTTTTTGTGCACTGGACAGGAATTGGGAGATTCGGGGCGACCGCGCAGGAATTGGGGTTGGAAAGGAAGGAGGGGAAAGCAAATGGAAAAAAACACACCACAGTAGTGGCCACAGAATTCTTCCCTTCCCCAGCTTCTCCTTTGAACTGGATACATCGCCCCCCCTCCTCTTTAATAAGGAACAAATTTTCAGTGCTCTATGGGAAAGTTTGAATGCAACATATTTCTGACAGGTCACTGTCAGTTCACACTAAAGAGCTTTTTGCCTTTCTTTTTTCCTGCCCCCACCCCCTTTTTTTCTTTCTTTTTTTTTCTTCCTTTCTGTCATTTTCTTCTCTTTTTTTT
>NW_021940696.1:2970571-2971882 GCF_001715985.3 Manacus vitellinus
CTTTTCCCAGGCAACCATCAGCAAGACAAGAGGGCTGGGTCTGCAGCTGTGCCAGGGGAGGGTTAGGTTGGAGATTAGAAAGAATTTCTTTGCAGAGAGGGTGCTCAGCCATTCCCCTGCCCAGGGAAGGGGTGGATTCTCCATCCCTGGAGGTGTTTAAGGACAGACTAGATGTGGCATCAGTGCCATGGGCTGGGAACCATGGCAGGGTTGGATCAAGGGTTGGACTTGATGATCTCAGAGGTCCCTTCCAACCCAGCTGATTCTGTGATTCTGTGATTCTATGAAAACTCTCAGGTGACGTGTTGGGGGACAGGCTGAACATCCCAGGGGACATCCAGCAAGACCCTGGATGCTCCTGATTAATTAATTCTCCCAGTAAATTCACTATTAACAGGAAAGATTTGGGAGAGGGAGAAGCAGGAATTCAATGTGCAGACCTCAAAATATCTGAGGCAGAGCTGGAGGCTCCCTCTCAGTGGTGGAATTCCCTCCCTGCTGATGGAGCTGCACCTTCGGGGGTCTGAGCTGCTGCTTCCCAACCCAGTCCAAGGGAGTGACGGGCAGAGTGTGGAGCTGCTCGTGGAGTTTTGGAGAGCCTGGAGCCCAGCTCTGCTGAAGCCAAGCATTGCAGTGACCTCCTTGGCCCAAACTCCTGATGTCCAGCCAGTTCCTCCCCAGCCTGGCCCGGGGGGCTCCAGCCCTGGTTCTCTGCCCAAACCCAACGATGGTTTCCAGCCCTGGCTGGAGGCAGCACTTGCAGTGCCCAAAGCTGGTGCTCAGGAGGACACAACTGGTGCAGACTGGTACAGTCGGGGAGCTTCTGGCAGCAGGCAGAGGAAACACTTTTTAGGGGAAGCCAACAAAGCAGGGAAGTCCCTTTTTTCCCAGTCTCCTGTGAAACTGTGGTGGCTGCGGCTGCTGGGGGTTGGCTTGGGGGGCTGGGCTGAAAAGGAGGTGCCTTCTCTTCTTCCTTCCTCCTCCTCTCTGCAGCAGTGAAATTTTGTGGCTCTCCCAGCTCTGCCTCCTCTCTCCCCCTTCTTTCTGTCTTTCCTCTTCTCACAGAAGGAATCCATGGGGTCTGTTTTACCCCAGCGTGGAAAAGCCTTGCGGCATCTCCACTAAAGGATGCTGGATTGAAACAGGAGGTGCCTCCTTCTCTGCAGCAGTGGGATTTGGAATTTAGTGGCTCTCCCAACCTTTGTCTCCTCTCTCCCCCTTCATTCTGTCCTTCCTCTCCTTGTAGGAAAAATCCACGGGCTCTGTTTTGCCCCAGCATGGAAAAGCCTTGTGCCACCCCCGCCCACCCCA
>NW_021940696.1:2973081-2979421 GCF_001715985.3 Manacus vitellinus
TTCCTGTCTCCTTCCTTCTCCTCCTCTCTAGCAGTGGAATTTAGTGGCTCACCCAACCCTTGTCTCCTCTCTTCCCCTTCTTTCCTTCCTCTTCCGGTAGGAAAAATCCATGGGGTCTGTTCTACCCCAGTGTGGAAAAGCCTTGTGCCATCTCCACCCAAAAGATGCTGGGTTGAAATAGGAGGTGCCTCCTTCTCTCTGCAGCAGTGGGATTTCATGGCTCTCCCATCTCTGTCTCCTCTCTCCCCCTTCATTCTGCCCTTCCACTCCTTGTAGGAAAAATCCCCGGGCTCTGTTTTACCCCAGTGTGGTAAATCCTTGTGCCACCCCCACCCACCCCACGAGCTTGTGCCAGCCCAAACCCCTCTGCCATCAGCACCCGTGCCGCAGCTTTCTGGCTTCCCTTCGTACCAGAGCAGCCAAGGAGTTAATAATTAACACCAGTGCTAATAAGCTGCCCTGCTGCTGCTGAGGGCTGTCTGGTGGGGTTTGTCTCACTCAGCCCCCTGGTTTTTGGAATGACACTCGGAAGCTCGGCAGAGAGTCGGGGTTGGGGGGGGGGGGGGGTTTACAGTGGAATGAGGCCCTTGAAGGGCAATTTTAGGCCGAAGTAATTGGCTTCATATGTCTCACAGGCCACTTCTGAGATCTCAAAGCAAGGTCAAGGGTGCTTGAGGCAGAGACAAGAGGCTGTTCTCGCTCACAGTCATTTCCCAGTGGTCTGTCAACAGCTCGTTCCCCGGCCGGGGCTGCCGGGGTTGGACAGTGGGGTTGGTGACTCATCTCAGCTGCTTTAAAAGCCATTTTTATACAGGATCCTGGGGCAGTGGCTCCACTAAGACACATAAATCTTCCCAGCTTCCCAGGAGTGGGAAACAGGAGCGCTGGACTGGGAGGGAAAAGAGAAAAGCCCTTTAAAAAAATGAGGTTTGGCCAGTGGTGGTGGCCCAGGAGAGGGACAACCTTTTGCTTTTGGCTGTTCTCCGGGGTTTCTGTGCATTCAGTGGGTGGATTTTGGCTGGTTCAAATGTCCCTTCTTGCAGGGCCTCAGGATTTTAACACTCTCTCTTTTACAGTCCTCCAGTGCTCGGCGTGATGGCAGCGACGTGTCCTGATCTGCTGCTGAAAACGGAGCAGTCCCAGGCCAAAAAATGCCAGGGCTGGCTCCAAGTGTTCCATAAAAACTTGTTCACAACAGGGGAAGGCACCTGAGTTCCTCCTGAGTCCTGTTGCTGCAGAGCTGAGCAGCTCTGGGGAGCACCAGCCCCTTGTCCCGTCAGCCAAGGGCACACTGAGATCTTCAGGAAACCTGGGGAGTGGTGAGGATGGTGGATTTTGGGGAAGGGGAGGGGAAGGGGATAAAGACAGAGAAAATTAAAATAATTAAAATCAAATTAGATCAGGTTTTAGGCAGAAGATCTTTGGCCAGAGAGTGGTGGGGAGGCCCTGGAATGGATTTCCCAGAGAAGCTGTGGCTGCCCCTGGATCCCTGGAAGTGTCCAAGGCCAGGTTGGAGCAACCTGGGATAGTGGGAAGTGTCCCTGCCCATGGCAGAGGGTGGAACTGGATAATCTTTCAGGTCCCTTCTAACCCAAACCATTCCATGACTCTATGAAATTCCTTTCCAGCCCTTTTTCCATTCCAGGGGGTTCAAAGAAGACCCAGGACTTGTGTTTGATGGTAATTTTTTTGCCTGGCCCTGCCTATCTCCTGCTGGGATGACTTTGATTCTTTCCTTGCCCTGAGTGTTGCTGTTTTCTCCTCATCCCCTGTGGAATCTTGTCCATGCTTCAGAAAGGCACCTTTCCTCCATGAGCTCTTGCCCTTTGCACCCCTAAAACGTCCTGGGAAAGGGAAGGAGATGAAAATAATCCTGTTTTCCTGAGGGAAGGGTGTGTAGGGCATGATCTGTTTTGTTGGGTTCTCTCAGGTGAGATCTGGGAGAACTTCTGGGAGAACCAGATCAGGTTATGGAGGGTGTCACACACAGATGTCCCAACATCTGGCTCAGCCAAAGTGGAATTCCCAGATCCCACATAACAAGTGGAAACCCCCCAGCTGAAGGTCCTGATCCCAGGATTTCTCTTGCTGGGAATTGGAGCTTCAGCTCAAAGAGGACCCAGGACACTGATGCTGCCTGAAGGCAGGGACCCATCCAGGGAGGGACACCCCCCTGCCACGTGTGGAGTCCTCTCTGCCTTTGTTTTTTGGTTTTTCTTTCTGAAAAGAATAATTCTAAAGAGAATTAATGAATAAAGTAGAGCCTCTGGAACACTGCAGGGGGTTGAGTTGTGGTTTTGGCCCTGGGGGTTTGGATTCTGCTCAACTCCCACTGCAGGGGTGAATTCAGCCACCTGAGACTGAATTAAGCTCCAAAGAGACACCTCCAGGAGGTGGTTCATGCCCAGTAGTCCAGTCTTTTGATATTCCTTTGGGAATAATGGAAACCCTGTTGTCAGCCATCTTTTCTGCTTCAGATTTGCTCTCACCTCCTTCAGCTCTCTCATCTTTACCACAAAACAACTTTACTTCTTCATCCAAATTGTTTTCTCTTCCCTGTTTGGCACCATTTCAGTGAAATCACACCGGTGGGAAGTCAAATATAAGTTAGTCCAGTGCCTCAGCTCTGCTCAGAACCCCTGGAAAACATCTGGTCTAATCTGTAGGGGTGTAAATTGTCAGGTTCAGTATCTCACAATGAATATGTTCATAGAATCATGGAAGGTCTCACCTCGGAAGGGACCCAGAAAGGTCATCAAATCCAACTCTCTGATCCCTGCTTTATAAAGGACTAACCCCAGCCAACATTTCCACTTGTAACTACTGGGAAAAGAGGGGAAAGGGGGAATAAAAGCTCTGTGAGACAGGGGCATCACCAGGATCACAAAGCAGGCTGGGAAAGGTGTCCAAGGCTTGGAGCAACCTGGACTAGTGGAAGGTGTCCCTGCACAGGGAAAGGTGGGAATGAGATGGTCTTTAAGGTCTTTTCCACCCCAAACCATTCTGGGATTCCATGATATCAATTAAAATTCCGATTCCCTTATTGCCTGGTGTCCTATGAACTCCATTCCACTGTTCCCCTTGTGGACTCCTCGGAGTATGTCGGAGAAGTCAATGGAGTCGTGCTCTGAGCTCCTTCCCTCCCCTCCAGGCATGAATCAGAGCCCAAACCCTTGGCTCTGGGATGCATCCATGACCATGAGCTAAGTTTCCAGTCTTAGGCACTGACAGAGACGAGCTGGGAAGAATTTGTCTCTCTGTGGCTGGAGAATGACCGTGTCCTCCCATCAGGGAGCAAGACTGGAAGCCAGGACAAGGATCACCCCTTGGCACAGCCGTGGAAATTCAGCTTTACAGTAGCAAAAGGTCAGGACACAACCCAAATGTGGCTGATCGTGCCCCGGCAGGGGAAAGGCTTTATAAGGAATGGCCTTCTCCTGCTTTTCTCAGGAGGAAAGACTTTCAGAACACCCCGTTGGAAGAAGGCAGAAGCGGGAGATTCTTGACATTTTCCTCAGAACCCCTCCGGGGAATCCTCTCAAAGCAGAGCCGGGTTCGGCCTCCTGCTGCTCCAAATCCCATCCTGGCAACCTCAGGCTGACCTTGGCCGGGTCAGCGACTCTGGTCTTTCTCAGAAACCCACAGGCCTAAAAAAAGGAAGAGCCTCTTTTTCTCTTCCCTCCCTTCCATCCCCCCCAGAACCACCAAACAATCCCCCGACCTTCCAAGGAAACGAGGCAGAGCCACCTTAGCACGGGACAAGGAGGGATGACGGAGAGGAGGCCGCCAGGGCTGGCTGTGGTTTAACCTCAGAGGCCACTCTCCAACCCCAGGAAATTACAGCAAACCCTTGAACAAACACGATGGCCACGACTGTTTTCTCCCCGGGGGACCCATAAATAGCAGCGGGGCCGGCGGGGAGGGCGGAGGGAGAGGTGGTTTGTTCTGCTGCGGTTCCCGAGCCGGGGACGAGCCCATGGAATGGAAGGCAGGGAGAGAGAGCAGCAGGGAATGGATTCTGGCACCAATTGCCACAGAAATCCAGGGCGGGAAAACACCACATTCCTGCCAGGCTCAGCAAGGCCTGCGTGGGCTCGCTCGGGCCTCTGTAAGCGCGGCTTAAACTCGCCCAGGGCCAGGGGTCAGGGACTCTCCGAAGGCTTTTCCATCCCTATTCCTCCTTGGTTTTAGAGCTGGGACTTGGGTGCTGCCCAAGCAGGGCCGTGGGTTGAAGGGAGGCCTCTGCATGGGAGCATCGGGCCGTCGCGGGCGGGTGGAATTGCGGAGTGATCCAAGTGATCCGTGAGGGATTCGCGTGACGGGACAAGGGGGGGAACGGCTCCAAAGTGAAAAAGAGGAGGTTCAGATGGGATGTTGGGAAGGAATTCTTGACTGAGAGGGTGGGGAGGCCCTGGCACAGGTTGGGCAGAGAAACTGTGGCTGCCCCTGGATCCCTGGAAGTGTCCAAGGCCAGGTTGGACAGGATTTGGAGCAACCTGGGCTAGTGGAAGGTGTCCCTGCCCATGGTAGGGGGTGGAATGAGATGATCTTTCAGGTCTCTTCCAACCCAAACCATTCCATGATTTTATGTGCTTCAGGCCAGCAATGACCTGCCTGTGCCCCTTTATTCCTCATATAGAGTCATGGAATTGTTAAGGTTGGAACAGACCTCTGAGATCATCAATCCTAAGATTCCAACCATCAACCACCACTACCACCACATTCACCACTATACCACGTCCTCAAGTGCCATATCCATGTTTTTTAAAGCCTTCCAGAGATGGGGACCCCACCACTGCCCTGGGCAGCCTCCAATGCTTGACTACCCTTTCCATGAAGCCATTTTTCCTAATATCCAACCTCAACCTCCCCTGGCACAACTTGAGGATGTTTCCTCTTGTCTTGTCACTTGTTCCCTGGGAGAAGAGACCTGGAATTCCCCAGGAATGATCCCTGTAGTGCTGATAGAGAGAGAAGTCTAACAAAATACAAAGTCTAAGCTGGAGTTGATATCAGATGGGGACAGATGGATCCACCTGTGTCCAAGAAATGCCTGGATGTGGCACTCAGGGCTCTGGTCTAGTTGACAAGGTTTGGAATCAACCTTGGAGATCTTTTCCAGCCTAAATGATTCTGTGATCTCCATCCCTTTCCAAGTCCTCTGGATGCTGCCAACCAGGGATCTCTGGGAATGTTTTGCAGTTCCATCCTGGCCAACCCGTTCTGCAGCTCTGGTTTGTGTCTTCGATTAGTTTTGCTGGGAATTGCTCTGTTTGTAAGAAAAGGAGGACGCAGCAGAAGCCACCTGTGACTCCTGGCAGTGTAAATCAGCTCACTGGGCTCGTAAAAACTTCTCCTCACTGGAGAAGTCGGAGCTCAAGGCCCTTCTAAGTCCTGGGATGAGCTTGAGTGGTGCCAGCTCAGGTGTTCTGTACAGGGAAAGTGGTTTTTTTGAAGAGCCTGGGAAGCAGAGGGTGGCCCAAGGAGTGGGTTCCTCAAACAGAAGAGGATGATTTTTCCAGGAAACTCAGTGTGTGCACCCCAGGCACGGCCACCGAGTCATCTCAGGGTGTCATTCCTGGTTGTCCAGCCCCGTTACCCTGAGGAATTACCAAGGCAACACCAACCTTTACTTCTCCTCCCCACAAACCGAATTAAACAAGGCAAATCCCTCGGTGTGGAACAGGAGGGGCAGGTCCCAGCTGGATTTTTGCTGAGCTTTCTGCTTTCAGGGCTCCCTTCCTCGGAGGTCAAACCCAGCACAGGTGAGACTTTCTCATCAGCTGCAGGGAACGAGGGGAGACCTCAGGTGCTCTGAATTCAGCTGGCAAAGGAGCAGCTTTTCTATGTTTTTTTTTTTAAAGGACTTTATTAAGGTGGCACCTGGGGAGGTTTCTCTTTTAGCCTGGGAGGGCTGAGTCAGAGGTGGGGTGACGGCAGCAGCTCAAGGTAGGACTGAGCTTTTATTTTCTCCACACAACACTTTTTAAAGGATTAACAAGATGAGGGAATTGTTCTTACCTTGTCTCTGGAGACAGTTGGAGCTCCTGCCACAAGTTGCAGCAATTCCCTTGACTTGGTGTAAACTACAACAGTGAACACTTGGAAACTTGGATTCTCAGAGGTTTTGGGCTCTGGGCATGGTCTCTTTTATTTTTATTTCTTGTGAAAAAGGCTTGAAATAGCTCTGACAACCTTCTCTCTGGAAAAGATTGATTTGTTGAAACAAGGCTTCATTGTGGGGGTGCTGATGAATGAGTTGAGGCACCAAGCAGGAGGTGCTTGGTCCAGGCTGAAGGTGGTTCTTAAGGTCAGATTAGGTAGAATTTGGCTCAGAGGT
>NW_021940696.1:2983706-2987348 GCF_001715985.3 Manacus vitellinus
AAAACATTTCCTGCTTAACTAAAGCTTTGCAAAGAATTCCGCTTGGCTTGTGCTTTCTCTGCTGTTAATCTCAGCCCTGAATCATCCCGGGGAGGAACTGGCTCATGTTTGGCCTGGGCTCTGGGAGGAGGTGGCCAAGGCCACGTTAATCTGGGGGAGTGATGTCAGGTTGAGCTTTGTGATTCACCCATTGTTCACCGGGTCGTGATTAAGCCTCGCAAATGTCACCTCGCTCGAGGTCCCTCTGGAGGTGAGTCACGACCTCTTTCCTATAACCCCACTTAGAGAGCATTGGCAACGTGCTGGGAGGGCTTAAAAGAGCAAGTAGAAACCAATTCTGGTGTCCCATAACAAATATGCAGTTTGAGCAAAAGCATCTTTAGTGAGGTGGCTCGTGGCAGATATTCCACGTCCTTCAGACAAGGTGGGTCATGATCTCAGGACAAGCTGGAGCTTTGCAGGAAACTACCCTCAGGATCAGGGTAGAGAAAGTCCTGGAAAGGCTTAAAGGAACAAGTAGAAACCACCTCTGGTGTCTCATAATAAAATGTGCAGCTTGAGCAAAAGCATCTTCAGTGAGGCAGATATTCCATGTCACTTGAACAAAGTGGGTCATGATCTCAGGACAAGCTGGAGCTTTGCAGCAAAGTAAAACAGCCCTCAGGATCAGGGTAGAGAAAGTCCTGGAAAGGCTTAAAGGAACAAGTAGAAACCACCTCTGGTGTCTCATGATAAAATGTGCAGCTTGAGTAAAAGCATCTTTAGTGAGGTGGGCCCTGGTGTATATTCCATGTCGCTTGAACAAAGTGGGTCATGAGCTCAGGACAATTTGGAGCTCTGCAGCAAACAGCCCTCAGGATCAGGGTTGAGAAGGTTCTGGGAATGTTTAAAAGAGCAAGTAGAAACCACCTCTGGTATCTCATAATAAATGTGCAGCTTGAGCAAAAGCATCATCAGTGAGGTGGCACATGGCAGATATTCCATGTCCTTCAGACAAGGTGGGTCATGAGCTCAGGACAAGCTGGAGCTTTGCAGGAAACTGCCCTCAGGATCAGGGTAGAGAAAGTCCTGGAAAGGTTTAAAAGAGCAAGTAGAAACCACCTCTGATGTCTCATGATAAAATGTGCAGCTTGAGTAAAAGCATCTTTAGTGAGGTGGGCCCTGGTGTATATTCCATGTCACTTGAACAAAGTGGGTCATGATCTCAGGACAATTTGGAGCTCTGCAGCAAACAGCCCTCTGGATCAGGGTTGAGAAGGTCCTGGAAAGGCTTAAAAGAGCAAGTAGAAACCACCTCTGGTGTCCCATAGCAAAATGTGCAGCTTGAGCAAAAGTATCTTCAGGGAGGTGACTCTGTGGCTCGTGGCAGATCTTTCACATCCCTCAGACAAGGTGGGTCATGATCTCAGGACAAGCTGGAGCTCTGCAGCAAATAAAAAGCCTTCAGGATCAATTTAGGACAAGCTTAGGCCCATTTCTGTGCCTCTGGACCTCGGTCAGTGCTGTAAAGGAGCTTCTTCTCCACCTCTTGCCATGACTGGATTATCCAGCATACAACCATCCACTGCACACCAGGGTTCAGCTGTTGTTGTAGCACCTCGGGGGGGATGAAGAAAGGAATTTAAGACATTTAAAGACCTCCTGTAGGGCTTGGAAAAGCTGCAAACAGAATTATTGAATGGTTTGGAAGGGACCTTAAAGCCCATTTAATTCTAACCCCCTGCCATGGGCAAGCTTCTGCTATCCCAGGTTGCTCCAACCTGGCCTTGGACACTTCCAGGGATGGAGATCCACGACCCCTCTGGGCAAACATGATGGTGTGAGGTGGAAAAGGTTCTGGAATATCTGAGGAGGGTTCTGAAAAAGCTGATGGATGTCTGTAGATGCTCAAAGCTTTGAGCTGAGGATGGCTTTGGTTTTTTGGTGTTTTTTTTTTTAATGCAAAGACATGGATTTTTTTGGGTAAGAACACACCTGAATATTCTACTTTGGGTGTGAATATTCTAATAGAGGGACCCCTTGACCACCTAAACTCTCTTCAACCCCATCCTGCTGCTAAAATATCTCACCTTTGTGCCCCTTGGAAGTGGTGGGATGTGCAGCCAGGGATGTAATTTCCAGCTGAATACCTGGAAAATTCAAACCTGAAGCTTTGTGCCAAACAGCTGGATGGACACAAGGATTTACGCCCAGCTTTGAAGGCAGAATAAGGAATTTCCTTGGCAAAGCCAAACATTTTCCCCTTTCCCAGGTTATCCTGAGAGATGGTGCAGTGGGCTGGTGTTTCTGGAAGTTCACTTGTCCTTTAGTGACCTCAGAAGTTCTCTCCACTTTCCAGAGGCCTTTTGGAACTATTGGACCATTGAGTTTGGAAAAACCACTTTCTCTTCAGTCTTGATCAGGAGAAATATTGTTGTTTTGAGGTTTGTTTTATTTCTTTTTAAAAAGCTGATGTGGAGTAAAGGTGTTTTCTCTCCCTTTTGTTCCATTTGCTGAGTCTCTTCTGAGACACTCGAAATACGAGGGGCCCTGAGCTCAGGCACAACTTTCCAACGCGCTTTGCTTGAAGCAGGAGCCCTAATCCCTGGAAAAGAGAGTTAGGAAAGGCAGCCAAGCTGATATTCCCAAACCAGGACACTGCAGCTGCCTCTCCCTCAGATGGCAAACACTGGAATAAGTGTGAGCACAACCCCAGCTGCCTGAAGCCCTTATAACTGGCCAGGCTGCAGCAGGTTGGAGTGTTTATGGCTGTGGAGGATATTTATGGCTCTATTACATCCTCGGTTCTTTTGGCCTCGTCGACTCCTTACGAAATCTTTAATGAAGGTTTATATTTTATATTTTATCCCTTCCCTTCCCGCCTCGGCCTTCGCTCGCGGGGTGGTGGCAGTGGGTGAAGGGACAAGAAAAAGTCCTGCAAAAGGGGCCTGGGAATGTTTGTGGTGGGTGGGGAAGGTGGGATGTCAGTGCTGCTTTCCTGAGAAGCCCCAATTTCCCGCCTGAGCTCGGGAAAACGTGGCTGGATGTGGATGCACATTCCGGCTCCGTGCCAGCCCCTAACCAGCAGTTCAAGCTCAGTCATGTGTGGATTTACCTCCTGCCTTTGGGCAGGTGTGACTGTGCTTTTAGTCCTGACTGACTGAGGGAAATGATGACATTCCTGTTTGTTCAAGAGTGTGACCTCTGCTCACTTGTGCTCCCAGTTGATTCCATATATTTCTACATTTATTTCTATTTATTTATCTCTATTTATTCACTTGTGCTCCCAGTTGATTCCATATATTTCTACATTTATCTTTATTTATTTATTTTTATTTACTCACTTCTGCTCTCAGTTGATTCCATATATTTCTACATTTATCTCTATTTATTTATCTCTATTTACTCACTCGTGCTCTCAGTTGATTCCATATATTTCTACATTTATCTCTATTTATTTACTCACTTGTGCTCTCAGTTGATTCCATATATTTCTACATTTATTTCTATTTATCTACTCACTTGTGCTCTCGGTTGATTCCATATATTTCTACATTTATTTATTTATCTGTATTTACTCACTTGTGCTCCCAGTTGATTCCATATATTTCTACATTTATCTCTATTTATTTATCTCTATTTACTCACCTGTGCTCTCAGTTG
>NW_021940696.1:2988383-2990958 GCF_001715985.3 Manacus vitellinus
TCCCTCCATGCCTTGTCCCCAGTCCCTCTCCAGCTCTCCTGGAGCCCCTTTAGGCTTTGGTTGCTGAGCACGAATTCACACTCACAGATTGATTCGGGTTGGGAGGGACCTTCAAGCTCATCCCATTCCACCCCTGCCACGGGCAGGGACACCTTCCATTAGACCAAGTTGTTCCAAGTCTCACCCAACCTGGCCTTGGATCCTCTCAGAGAGGTGTGAACAATGTCTGAGGCCACTTGGAGAGGAGCAAACACCGGGAATTCATCCCCGGGTTTGTTAAATCTGCTCTCACCCCACGTGGACCAAGACTAACACCTATCCCAGATACATCTCAGCCTTTGCACTCAAGGGCTTTAATTGATCTGCTGCTACCACAGACAGGCCCATCCACAGGCAAAACTTCCCAGGAGCTTCTCCTGCTCCCCGGTGGGATCCGGGACAAACCCCGCGAGGAGGTGACAAAGCGGCGCGTGCGGCGCGGGGGCCCGAGGGCTCCCTGAGCTCCCTCTTGACTCGTTCCCCGTGGTGACACGAGCTCTCTCCTCTCAATTTGTAAACTCCAGGAGGGTCAAAAGTTGAAGGGCTTTTCTCCCTTTTGTTTGCCACCTACGTGTGGCCCTCGCCGGGATTGCGGGAATCCTCCCCGGAGGTGCAGCCGGCACCGGGAACCGCGGGCCGGGCATTGTTCTGGCTCCTGCCACAAAACCAACACAGCTGACACACATCCCTGCACGGTTCAGCAGCTCTGAAAGGAGGGGAAGAAGCTGCTGATTTAATGCTTTGAGCGCCTGCCTTTCATCCTTTTGCAGGAGCAGGATGTTTTTGCCTCTCGTGGCGGTTGTGGGGAAGCTGAGCGTGGAGGTTCCTGGGGAGGGAGCAGCCCCACACCTACACAGCTGGTAGCCAAGGGGCATGTTTGTCCTGCTGCTGGAGGCACACCCGACCTGCCTCTTCTCCTGGGGGAGCTCTGAATTTAGGAGCATGTCCTGGCTGTCTTATCCTGGTGCTGTGCTCCACAATCCCTGCTGAGTCCTCGTGGTGCTTCCCTTGAAGCTCAAAACCCAACTTAAAACCCTCCTGGCTGAGTCCACCCAGCACCACGTGGGTTTAGAAGTGTGAGGCTTTATTAGGCTGCTGTTTCTGTGTTAGGAAGGAGTGAGAGCCTTGGAGGGCTGGTGCAGAGCTTTGCACAAGGGGAGTTGTCTCCAAAACTTGGGCAAAGCACTGGGTTGCTCCTTGATGCTTTCCTGGAGATTTAGAGCTGTAAGGCTTTATTAGGCTGCTCTTTGTGTCTTAGGAAAGAGTAAGAGCCTTGGAGGGCTGGTTCAGAGCTTTGCACAAGGGCAGTTCTCCCCAAAACTTGGGCAAAGCCCTGGAGTGCTTCTCAGTGCTTTTCTAGACATTTAGGGCTGTGAGACCTTATTAGGCTTCTATTTCTTTGTTAGAAAAGAGTCAGAGTTTTGGAGGGCTGGTGCAGAGGACAAGGAGCTTTGCAGAAGGAAAGTTGTCTCCAAAATTTGGGCATCAACTTGCAAAGCCCTGGGTTGCTCCTCAATGCTTTCCTAGACATTCAGAGCTGTGAGGGCTTATTAAGCTGCTATTTCTGTATCAGGAAGGAGTCAAAACTTTAGAGGTCTGGTGTGAAAGACAAGAAGCTTTTCAGAAGGGAAATTGTCTCCAAAACTTAGCCATAAACCTGCAAAGCCCTGGGTTGCTCCTCAGTGCTTGTCTGAGGATTTAGAGCTGTGAGGCTTTATTTCTGTGTTAGGAAGGAGTCAAAATTTTGGAGGGCTGGTGTACAGGACAAGGAGCTTTCCACAAAGGGGATTTGTCTCCAAAATTTGGGCAAAGCCCTGGGTTGCTCCTTGATGCTTTCCTGGAGATTTAGAGCTGTGAGGCCTCATTAGGCTGCTCTTTGTGTCTTAGGAAGGGGTTAAGAATCTTGGAGGGCTGGTTCAGAGCTTTGCACAAAGGCAGTTCTCCCCAAAACTTGGGCAAAGCCCTGGGTTGCTCTTTGATGCTTTCCTAGACGTTCAGAGCTTTGAGACTGTATTAGGATTCTCTTTCTGTATCAGGAAGGAGTCAGAGTTTTGGAGGGCTGGTGCAAAGGACAAGCAGTTTTGCAGGAGGGAAGTTGTCTCCAAAACTTGGCCATAAACCTGCAAAACCCTGGGTTGCTCCTCGATGCTTTCCTGAGGATTTTGAGCTGTGAGGCCTTATTTGTGTATTAGGAAGGAGTCAGAGTTTTGGAGGGCTGGTGCAGAGGGTGAGCTTTGCTCAAAGGGAGTTGTCTCCAAAAAAGGTGCTTCACATCCCATCCTGAGCTTTTCTTTACCCTGTCAGGACTTCCAAAATTATTCTTAGAATGTGGAGTGTCAGCACTGCCCATGTTTCCATCTTTTCCTAGCTGTGTGGGCAGGGAAAACTGCTGGGATGTGCCCCCAGGGGAAGGTCTTAGAATAGATTTATAGATTCCTAGAATGGTTTGGGTTGGAAGGGGACCTTAAAGATCATCTAATTCCAACCCCCTGCCATGGGCAGGGACACCTTTTACTAGACCAGGCCAGGCTCAGAG
>NW_021940696.1:2991973-2993876 GCF_001715985.3 Manacus vitellinus
CCTTCCCCTCTTTATTTTCTTTCCTCCTTTCCCCCTTTATTTTCCTTTCCCCTTCCCCTCTTTATTTTCTTTCCTCCTTTCCCCCTTTATTTTCCTTTCCCCTTCCCCTCTTTATTTTCTTTCCTCCTTTCCCCCTTTATTTTCTTTTCCCCTTTCTCCCTTTATTTTCTTTTCCCCTTTCTCCCTTTCTTTTCCCCTTTCCCCCTTTATGTTTTCCCCTTCCCCTTTTATTTTCTTTTCCCCTTTCCCCCTTTATCCTTTCCCCTTTCCTCCTCCTTTTATTTTTTCCTCTCCCCCTTTTTTTCTCTGCTCCCTCCAAACTCCCTGCAATGCCCAGGGCTTTGGGAATTTTCAGTGTCTCCATCCCCTCCTCTCCAGCCCAGCTGAGGGAACAGCAGTTTGGAAGCATCTCCTGGGTTATTTTATCCCCAACCAGCTGCATTTCCCTTCAAAATCCTTTTTAAAAGCAGTTATTCCAACTCTTTGCAGAGTGAGTTAATTGTATTTACTCCCATAATTATTGGCCTTGCTTGGTTTTTGGGTCGTTCTTGGGTGATTCCTGCCCTGCTGGAAAATGCTTCACATTCCTTTTCCCCCTTCTCTGCTGAGGAACAAGAAAATTCGATGACTTCATCGTTGGGAAAACCTCCCCTTTCTGTATTTTCCCTTTTTTTTTGGAGGGCAGGGAGATCTTGGAGAGGTTTCTGCGAAACCATCCCCTGTCACTTCACATTCCTGGCATAGTTCCTTTTCAGGAGCAGGGAATTCTGTCCCTGTAACGTCACCCACTTCAGGGAGGGGGGGTTTGAAGTGCCCCAGAAAGGGCTGAGTTTTCCATCCTGCAAATCCCTGTGGAATAACCTCCCTCGTTATCCCCTGTCAATCCTGCCTTTGCCCTGGAGACCCTTTCCTGCTCCTGGGATTCCAAGAATTTATTATTATTATCCTTCATTCCAAGCATTTTGGCCACTTCTCCTCTTTTCCCCTTCATCTCCTGACTCTTTCCATCCCAAATCCATGGATGCTGCTGCTGGAAAAGCCTTTTCCTGAGCAGTGGGGACCTTTCATCATGTCCTGAATTTATACACCTGGAAAAAGGATGGATAAAAACTTCCCCCATTTTCACACTTGGGATCTGCTCTTTTCCTTTATTTAGGATTTTCTTGGAGTTCATGGATCAATTTTTTACCTCCAAATTTATTTATCTGGACCCAAAATATCTGGGATTTGCTCCTCAGTAACGGGTGGACAAGAGGCTGGAATTCTTTAGTTTGACCAAGCTGGAAAATAGGAGGGAAAACTTAAATCAACCCCAAGTGGTTGAAAATATTTTGGTTCCTTCTGCAACAGAACTTTTGGGGGTTTATTTTGGATTCCCTGAGTAAAGATAACGCAGAATTCCCAGCCCAGGTAACATGTGAGGGGTGGCTGCTTCCACTTCCATGCTGTGCCTTAAAAACTAAGGAATCTTTCTGGGTTTTGGGGGGAAAAAGCAGTTTTTCCCCCCATCCCAAGGAATTAGGCAGTCTGATTTTGTTATTTTTGTCCCCAAAAATGCAGTGGTTTGTCCCAGTGGTTTGGAAGGGACTTTCTAATTGAGGGATTGCTTGTGGAAAAATTCCCTGCACTGGAGGCAAATCCCACTTTTCTGTGACTGGAACAGGAATAGGAGATTCCTGTTGACTTGGTGGCCCTACCAGTGGTCATATCACATCCATCCTTTTCTAGGGATGTGGGGAATTGGACCAGGAAACACCTATTCCAGCATTCCATGACTTTAAGGGAGCTTATAAAAAGGAGGGAAAGGGACTTTTTATTTGGGCAGATTGGGACAGGGCGAGGGGGAATGGTTTTAAACTGGCAGGGGGCAGGGTTAGATGGGATACTGGGAAGGAATTCCTGG
>NW_021940696.1:2994706-2995913 GCF_001715985.3 Manacus vitellinus
GTGGCTGCCAGAGCCAAGCCAGAGTGTGATCCTGGCATGGCCAAGTTGGACTGGAGCCCGTTTTTGTTGGGACTTGCTGAGAGGCTGAACTGGAATCCCATCCCATCCCAGGCTCCCTGTGCCAGCTGCCAAAATTTGCCACCGTAAACAAGTTGCCCAACCCCGGGGCACTTCACCTGCCAAGAGGGGCACTTTGGGGGCCTCTTCTGTGTCCCCTCCCGTGAGCTGCAGGTGCTGGGGGTGAAGGCAGAGCTGGCTCAGGGCGCTGGTGACACCCTCAGGATGTTTCCCGGGTTAATATTCAATATTTGGGGAAGAAAAGCCTCTGGAAAGGCAGGGAAAAAGGTCAAAGTTCAAGCGTTGCGTCACCTGAGCAGCTTCCTCCCAAATCCAGGAGGAGGAACCAGGGGGAGGAATTTCGATCTGGTTACTCATGGAAGGTGGGGAATGGGGGGTGGAGGATGAGGGAGGAAGGAGCTCAGAGTGAAACCTGCCGCTGGAACGAGCGTCTGACTCACCTTCCCTGCGGGATTTGGGCTCTGAAGCTCCTCGGGGTGGGAATTGGGTGCCCACGGGGGGTTTGGGTGGCACTGAGCAGACTGTCCCTTTGCCACCAACTTAAACCCTCCCCACCCACAACAAACTGCGCCTCTCGCTCCAAGATTTTTCCCTTCCCTGCTCCCTGAGTGGCTCCAGCAGGAATAGGGATCCAAGGGCAGGAATTTCCCTCAGCTGCTGCTTTTCCCGGCCGGGTGTGGTTCAGGCAAACACCAAATTAGGGGTGAATTCAGGTCATGTGCCAGGTTCTGCTCCAGGGGCACCTCTGGTGACCCAGATCTGGGGGAGGGAGCACCCCGTGGGTGGGGCCATCCCTGGCATTGCTCTGATCAGCCACGTGCATTGGGAATATTTATCATTCCAAATTGCTTTGAGAGGTCACATCTCTGACCTGGCTGGATGTGACCAGACACCCCTCCAGGCTCCCAGCCCAGGGTTGTGCCAGCACGTCCAGGTGGCTCCAGTTTGCCCAGTTTGCCTTGTGCTGGGCTCACAGGACCAACCCCAAACCTGTGATCCCACAGGACTTCATTAACTCCTCAAAACCCAGCTCTCTAATTCATGGCACGGGAATCTGCTGCTGTGGAATCTCAGCTTGCATAAAGCCCCTTCTTCCACCCCAAAAGTCCCTTCTTCCACCTCAAATGTT
>NW_021940696.1:2996340-3001836 GCF_001715985.3 Manacus vitellinus
AAAACCTCTGGGAACAGTTCTCTGCCTCAAGATTCCTCCAAAGCCAGAGGAGACACAGCCCTGCACACAGGAGCTCCCACCCAAGGAGATCTTTTCCCTCCTTCCCTGCTCTTGCTGAGAGTGAAATATTTGTGCTGAATTCCAGCAGCATAAATCTCGGCTCGGGAGCTCCAAAATCTCTGGCTGCACTTCCCTGCCAGTTGCCCGAGCTCTCCAGCCCTTGGAACAGGTCTCAGCTGGGAATTTCCTGCCTGGAGCTGCAGGATTCTCCCAGAATTCTTCGTGGCACGGGGACAAACTCACCATGACCTGATTTATGGGGCTGAGGGGCTGGTCCTGCCCTCCACCACCGGGCAGACAATGAATAGGGCTCTGTGTGAACCCCGGGGGGGGTTTGCATGTGGCCAGAAAGTCTCTGTGGAGGTGGCCAAAATTCCTGAGCGTCCAAAACCGGGATCAGGTTGCCTTTAACAAGGTCCCTTTGGTGAGGAGATGGAGGAACAGCATCCTCTGAGGGAGCAATTCTTGGCTTATGTTGGGTTTTCTTTTTAATAACTGGGTTTTCCCTCCCCTTCCCCCCCGACGTGGAGAGATGTAGGGAAAAGCAGCAGAACTCCATCAAGGGCTGGGAAATGTGGGGATGGCACATCTGACTTAGGAAGTCTGAGCAGGAGATAACTGGAAATGTTTTGGGATGGGATCCTGGCATGACTTTGTGTATCTTATTTAGCCTGGAGAGGGGAAGGCTCCAGGGACAAGGGCCTAAAGGGGCTCCAGGAGAGCTGGAGAGGGTCTGGGGACATGGGATGGAATGACAGGACACAGGGAATGGCTTCCCAGTGCCAGAGGGCAGGGATAGATGGGATATTAGGAAAGAATTCCACGGTCTTCAAGGATCTTCAAGGATCTTCAAGGATCTTCAAGGATCTTCAAGGAGGAATCAGGAGCTGATTCCTACTCTCCAGTTCCTCCCGAATCAGCTCAGTTGGTCTCTTTGCCGCCAGCGGATTTTCATTCCTAGGATTATCCCCTTCCCAGAGCTCTGCTCTTGGGGTGCCTTCCCAACTCTACAGACTCCAGGCTTTTGTTGCTCCCAGGCTTCCCAGGGTGGCTCCTGAGCAGCCCCTATCCAGCATTTCCTCGGGCCAGAAGTTCTTTGTCTCCCTTGTTCCAGGTCATGGAGTGTCTTTTCCTGATCTGGGTTTGCAGGCCCCGGATCCAGCCTTTCCCTGGGAGTCCTGAGCCAGCAGGATCATTCCAGCAGTTCCTCCCAAATCCCTGCTTTCCTTGGGTTGGCCCGCAAAGGGGAGGCCGATGATGCTCCGTGTGAAACGGGAGCATCTCCATCCCAACTCAAAATCCAACAATCCGCCCTCGAAACCGAGCGGGGCCATTTCTGGAGCGAAAAACAAACCCAAAAACGAGATGGGAATTTAAAAAGAAAAAAGTCTAAACAAAACGCTGCTCCCTCGAAATGTTTTCAGGCTTTGGGTGGAAACTATTCCCTGAGCTTGCACATAGTTTTGGTGGGTCCAAAACCCCGGAGTGTTCGCGGGGGATAAATTATCCATCCCCGAATCTCCCGTCCGTGTCAGACCCCACGGGATCCACCACCCCAACCAGGGGTGCCTGGCATGGCTTCTCCCAAGAAAGCTGAGGAAAACCTTCCTTTAATAGCTCCCTTTGGCTCCTGATATTTGCTGGGATGGCCAGAACAGACAAGCTTTCGAGTTCAGAGCTTCTCTTGTGGTTTCCTTCTGTGGCAGCACCAATTTCCTTCTTCTTTTTTTTTTTTTTTTGTTTTGTTTTTTTTTTCCCCCTTCTTTTTTCTGAGCTGCCTCTGGAAACCTCACAATAATCAGGTTATTATCTCTTACCAACTGCTGAGGAATGTTGATGTAGGAGAGACCTGTGCTTTCTAGGCAGGTTAGGCAGATCAGAAACCTTGATTTCCTCTCGCTGATCATTTGGCCTCGTCTGAATTCAGCTGCTCTCCCTGCTTGGCCTCTGGATGACTCCGGGTTTGGTCCTGCCGTCTGGGCTTTTTTTTTCCTTTATTTTGGGATGAAGTCACATTTCTGAGCCATTCTGAGCTCTTCTATTTAGGAATTGTTCTTAGAACTCAGGGCGTGTCCCAAGTGGGTGGGTCTGGGCTTTAAATCCCTTTTTTTTTTTTTTTTTGGATTGTGGTTTTTTTTTGTCGACTTTGCTGCGTCTTTTAATTTTTGACAATTCCAACTCCCACGTGGTGACATTTGTGTGTTTGCCTTGGAAAACAGCTCCTGGTGGCTTTGGGAAGAGGAGGTGGCAGTTTGGAGACAGGATGGGTCAGAGCCCCTCCATGCTTGGCTCTGCGAGTTGTGTTGGGAAATCACTTTCTCCAGAAGTAAAATCATGGAATCATGGAATGATTTGGGCTGAAGGGACCTTAAAGATCATCTCATTCCAACCCCCTGCCATGGGCAGGGACACCTTCTGCTATCCCAGGTTGCTCCAGCCTGGCTTTGGACACTTCCAGGGATGGAAACCACTTTCTTTCCAGCCTTATCAGCCCCATCCCAGAAAAAACTCCCTTCACCCCCTTCCCTTTGAGCAGCACTTTCCTTGGATCTCTTCCAAAGGACAATGCACTTGAGGTTGTGACTCTGAGTGGGTTTTTGGGTCTGCCAGAGCTGCAGTTATTCCTCCTGGATCTGCTGCTGCAAATCCCAGCTCAGCTGGAATTCCCTTGCAGCTGGAGGTGGCCTGGGAGGAGCAGCGGGAGGTCGAAGCCCCTCAGTGCCCATCCCCTGGGATGTCCTGGCTGGTAGAACCCTGTGCTGGACTTGGGAGCATTTTGCTGGCGCCAAATCCAAGCTCAGGAATGTTTGGGAGCTGATTCCCAGCTCCTGCTCTGCATCCACAGGATCCAGAGTCGTCCTGGCAGGACTTCAGGAAAGAAAATTCCAAGTAGGACAGAGGAGAGGACTGAGGGCACTTTCCTCCTCCTCCTCCTCTGCTTCCAAGTGCCTTCTGATTCCAGGGTAATTCCAGGTTGATTTCCAAACCTGGAGCTTTTATCCCTTTCTGTGGAATCCCACGGGAAGGGAACTCCAAGGAAGGGGGCGAAACACTTTGGTTTGTGGGTTCTCAGCTCAGTTTGAAGCCTCTTCGAGGTGCATTTGCAGCCCCTTCCCCTCCAAACCAGAGGAGCTTTGGGGAAGAACAGCCCCAAGGCTTTGTTCGGAAGCACAGGATGAATCCAGACGGGTTCAGGACCTGCTGGGAATGTTGGATACACGAGGAATGTGACTCCAAGCCCGGAGCTGCCTCGTCTGGCCAGCTTGGAAAGGGGCCAGGGGGGCTCAGTTTACAGCCACTTCTCCAAACCTGGCCCTGGCTCATCCCTCCCTCCCTCACTTTCTAGAGGTGAAACGAATTCCGTGGAGCTCCAGAGCAATTATTCCACAGGATTCCAAAGGAATTGGCCCTTCATTAAATGGAGAGTCATGAAAACTTTTTTTTTTTTTTAAAAAAATCATCTTTTCAATTCTGAAGAATTTCCTTCGCTGCCTTTTTCACCTCTTGGTTTTTATCCCTCTGTTTTCCTCTCCCTGTCACTTCTTTTATTCCCAAAACGGGGAAGGGGTGACCAAATTGTCCTGATTTCCTTTATTTTTTTGCCCTCAATGGGGAAAAAAATGTGGCAAACAAACACCTATTTTTGAGATTAAACTGTTATTGGGTGGGAACGTGTGGATTGGGGGAACAAAGGCTTTCAAAAAGCATCAGCTTTTCTTGGAAAAGTGGAAAACTTGGAAGATTCAGAGACAGCAGGAGTCAGGGAATATCTCCAGCACCTGTAGGGATATTCCAAGGAAAATTGTGCCCCATCCATGGTGCAGAATCACTTTCTGATCTGTTTTAATAATTCCTTACAAATGGAAGGATCTTCTCCCAGGGAGGTGCTGAAGGGCAGGGAAATTCTGGCTTTGGAGGGGGGGAAAACTTGGAAGATTCAGAGACAGCAGGAGTCAGGGAATATCTCCAGCACCTGTAGGGATATTCCAAGGAAAAATGTGCCCCATCCATGGTGCAGAATCACTTTCTGGTCTGTCTTAATAATTCCTTACAAACGGAAGGATCTTCTCCCAGGGAGGTGCTGAAGGGCAGGGAAATTCTGGCTTTGGAGGGGGAAAATATTCCCTTTTCCTCCTCATGTTGGAACAATTGGAATTTATTTCCAGAGGGGCCAAATTCGGGAGAAGCAGCAAAGCGAGTCCTACAAATCCTGTGCAGTTTGGGGGTTCTGTGAATGAACAAATCCCCAAATCCCTCAGGATTCCATCGGGGGGAAGGTCCCTGCAATGTCTTTAGGAAGGAAATTCTCCCTAAATTCCAAGAAGGGATCGAATTTGGAGCTGGGAGCTCCATGTTTCCAAACCCCACCACGGGTGAGCATTTCTTCCTCTCATCCCAGGATGTTCTGCTGAAGAATCACCAGTTTCACAACTGAAATTATAAATAATATAAATAATAATAATAATAATAATAAATAACTGAAAGAAACTGATATTTTCTCCAGGAAATTAAAAAAAAAAATCCTGACAACCAAAGGGGAAAATATTTTGCTTTGAAATCCTCTTGTTTGACATTTTCTTCCCAATTTTGTCACCCACTCGCTGCTCTTTATTAGGTCTCAATACAAATGTCTTAAAATATAGGTTTTAACCTCTTCAATGCCTTGAGGGTCGACTTTAAATTAACCTGAAAACTACCAGATGAACACAAATGGTTCCAAAACCTTCACGTTTTTGAGGAAAACTAAACCTCCTTCAAACCTCCCTGAAACAGGGAGAGAAAGGAAAGTGTGACCTTCCTTTTGAAACTCCCCTTTGCTGCTGCCTCCAATATTAGAAGCGCTAAAAAAACCAAATAAATGAATAAAAATCCTGACCGTCGTCCCGATCCATAAATCAGAAAGGATTTACTTGGAGAGTAAAAACCCCTATTTTGGGTGGGAATTTCATTTTTCCTATGGAAAAAACTCGGCGTTTGCCAAAGCAAATCCTCTCTAAAATATGGCCCTGGTTTTCCTCAGGCTCCTGTTTTCTCCTCAGGGCGTCGAGCCAGGTCGTTTTTCCCTAAAAAGCAGGGGCAGAGGGATCTTAAGAATTCCTGGTTGTTGAGCACTGACAGATGTAACCTGGTATGAACTTCCCCTTTTGCTGGATGAGGTAGACAGAAGTCTGGTTTCTGGTGGTTTTTTTCCTTTAAAAAAAGAAAAAAAAGAGGTTTTTTTGAAAGGTTTTCTAGTCATGAGGTCCAGGATTTCACTCGGAGAAAGGGAAGGAAACCTGAGCGTTCCTGCCCGGGGTAAAGAGTTTTCTCCTCAATCCATAAAAACCTTCCAGCTCTTTTCTGGGATTCAGGTGCCCAAAGAGCAGCTCAAACATCAGTTCTCTCAGGGGAGACCTCCTCACTCTCTGCAACTCCCTGACAGGAGGGGGGAGCCAG
>NW_021940696.1:3002171-3014153 GCF_001715985.3 Manacus vitellinus
CTTTGCAGAGAGGGTGCTCAGCCATTGGAATGGGCTGCCCAGGGAAGGGGTGGATTCTCCATCCCTGGAGGTGTTTAAGGACAGACTGGATGTGGCATCAGTGCCATGGGCTGGGAACCACAGCGGGGTTGGATCAAGGGTTGGACTGGATGATCTCGGGGGTCCCTTCCAACCCAGCTGATTCTGGGATTCTATGGTTCTACCAAAAGGGCCCAGCAAAGTTCCAAATGGGGGGTTTTCGGGGACGTTGCCAGGAGGGGGTTGAAGGCAGGGCCACAACCCCCAGCCTGTCACTGGCTTTGGTGCTGGAATACTCATCCTGATCCTCACAAAGCTGCATCTCCTGGGATGAGCTGGGTTTCTCCAGCACTGTTTTACCTAGGAGAGGTTTCCCTGTGGTTCCTCCTGCCCAGGGCTCTGGGGGTGCTGAGTTACCCCTCAATTTGTGGGGTAGGAAGTGGAATTGGGATCATTCTTGTGAGAGTGGCCTTTGCAGGTGACCAGATGCCACCATGATGATCCACAGGGTGATCCCAACCAGGGAGTTTGTAGTTCCTGGGAGGAACAGGAGGAACAGTGGGATCCTGGAGCAAACAGGAATGAGATGTGGGAGAACTGGAGCTGTACTCTGCTCCAGCCTGTGGCAAATCAACATGATTTTTGGGATTGAAGTGTTGTTCAGTGTGAATTATGAGTGGATTTTGCAGGTGAGCAGATTCCACCATGATGGTCCACAGGGTGATCCCAACTAGTTCCTTGCAGGAATGGGAGGAACAGTGATATCCTGGAGTAAAGAGGAACAAGATGTGGGTGAACTGGGGCTGTGCTCTGTTCCAGCCTGTGGCAAATCCACATGGACTGTTGGGATTGAAGCCTTGTTCAGTGTGGATTAAGAGTGGATTTTGCAGGTGAGCACATTCCACGATGATGGTCCACAGGGTGATCCCAACTAGTTCCTGGCAGGAATAGGAGGCACAGTGGGATCCTGGAGCAAACAGGAAAAAGATGTGGGTGAACTGGGGCTTTGCTCTGCTTCAGCCTGTGGCAAATCAACATGTTTCCTTGGGATTGAAGCGTTGTTCAGTGGGAATGTGTGGATTCAGGGTGTGGATACTGGGTGTGGTGCTGGACTGAGCCATCCTGATCCTCACAAAGCTGCATCTCCTGGGATGAACTGGGTTTCTCCAGCACTGTTTTTACCCAGGAGAGGTTTCCCTGTGGTTCCTCCTGCCCAGGGCTCTGGGGGTGCTGAGTTACCCCCCAGCCTGAGGGGCAGGGAGTGGAATTAGGACCATCCTGGTGCTGAGGCTCCGTGTGCAGCCCACGGGATCTGGTGCCATCTCCCAGCTGGAAACACCAGCTTGGAGGGAGCTATTTTTTTTTTATTTCCCAGCTCCCAGAAGCTGCCAAGCAGAAGGTAAAATCATGAGAAGGATTGGAGGGGGTAGGAGCAGGGTGGGAGGGAGCTGTGCCTCTCTAACCAATTCCACCTGTTCCTGTGCAGCACAGACTTGCTCCAATTCCTGCCCATCTGTATTTTCACTTTCCACTCTCCCTCAGAGGCTCCTCCAAAAGGTTTTTTAAATTACTTTCCCAGCCTCCTCCTCCTCGCAGAGGCAGCAGCTGATTAGTGGCTGCTCCCCCTTTTTTAATTTTCCTATCTAGGCTAATTATTTCCCTTGATGGTCTGTTTATCAGGCGGGTTTGCTCGGGGATGCTTTTCCAAAGAGGGGAGGGAGGGTAAATAAAAACCAGACAAGCCGAGTGGATGCAGCTCCATCGATGTTGTTTCTCATTAAACAGAATGCTAAATCCTCAGGCTGCCCCTCTGCACAAAGGAGCTGAATTCCCCAAAAATTCCATGGCATTTTATCCTTTTTTTGGGTTTGCAGCAACCTTGGCTAGTGGAAGGTGCCCCCCCATGGAAGGGGGTGGCACTGAGTGGTCTATAAGGACTTTAGAGACCATTTGCCTTTAGATGATTCTCCTACAGCTCCTTGGACAGTCTAGGGCAGGAGCTGGGACAGAAAGACTCCAACTGGGCAAGAATTCCTTATTCCAAGTGCTCCAACATCCCTCAGACAACATTCCACCCTCTCAGGACCCTCTAGGATGTTTTGTGGTCCCTTCCTCAAGGGATGAGGCAAGGCTGGAGATGCAGCTTTGCTTTTCCCCTGGAGCAGATCAGCAGAGGATGAACCTGAAGGTTCCTGGGAATAAAGCTGGAATGCTCCACTTCATGAAGGAGCTTTTCCTGAACTCTGAGCTCCAGGAGCTGCTCGTGTGGAAAGGGTTATGTTAATTCTGGTGAGCCCAAACTCTGGGCTGTGCAAGCCCAGTGGTTATTCCCAATTTCCTTTTCCAAGGAAGGGTGGAAGTGGGGTCTCTTAAAGGGACAGTGTTAGGGCAGCCAGTGGATCAGTCCTGAATTTTGGAGCAGAGAGCCCCAGGAACTGGAGATGAACTTGTCTGTTGGAATTTTGCTTCCTTTGACTTCAGGAGGAGATTTTTACATTTACTGCTCTAAATCAGCAGCTGCCTGAGGGTTGTGGAATGTTGACATCCCGGTTGGATTCCCTTTTTAATGGATCAATGGACCATGAGTGGAAATGTCCAGTTCTCCCAGCCTCATGGAATGGGTTGGGTTGGAAAGGCCCTTCCAAAAGGAACACCCTGTAGGATGGTGGAAAATTGTTCTGGAGAGTGTAGATCCAAGAGTGACTTTTTAAAGTCTCTCTCCCCCAGTTCCCTGGTTCTTGACTGGAAACAAGGGACGGGGTGATGGGGTCCCTTGGTGCTCTCAGTTTTTCTTTCCTCTCTTTGTATTATTCTGGAATTACACAACAAAATGTTCCTGGTTGTCGAATTCCATCAGATTCCCAAGCAGGAGAATCTATTTAAACCTCTTTTGCATAATTAAGCACAGGTATAATTTGGTATAATTAAGCCCATCTACTGAAACCTACCTGCTGCAGGTTCCTTGGAGATTCCTTGGGGTTTTATCTTTTTATTCCCATCTTTAGATCAATTGGTGGCAATTCTTGGCTTTTTCCAGAGCTGTCTCAGGTAGCTGAACCCAGTTCCCACTGAACTAAAGGAATGGCCCCACAGGTCTTCTAAAGTTTGATTTTGGTTCTGTTTTCCCAATAGATCCTCATTTCTCAGTCCCTTCTTTGCAGTGAAGTGGATTTTTGCTCTGTCTGGGGTGTGAAAAGTCACCCTCAGATAACTGGGCTCAGCTCTAAGTGGGATGAATTTATGGCCATGGGATAAAGTCCAGCTTCCAGAGCCATCCCACTGAACTCGGTGCTGCCAGAACCCCCTTTCCAGAGGGGGAGGTTTCCAGTGCTGGGTGATGAGGGAAGGGGCTCTGCCAGGATGGATCAAGGGACACTGGACAGGGAATCTCAGCTCTGGAGCCCAGGACAGCTGCTCTGTTCCCTTCTCCTGTTCCCTGGAGAGGCTGGGAAATGGCAGGAATTCCAGCAGGTTGCTGGATGTGCACGAGGTCCCTTCTCTCCTCAGCCTGCCCAGCAAAGCCAAGCTGGCACCTACTCGTTAAAGCCATTATTAATTAGACTGATGGGCTCCCAGAGCAGCTCAGGTTGGGAAGCACATCTGGGGCTCATCCAGCCCAAATTTCTGCCTCAGCCAGAGCTGGAACCCGAGGAGGGGAAGCATCACCTGCCCAGGGGTGACACCTCAGGGGTGGCACAGCTCTGTCAGGAGGGATCAAGGGACACTGGGTGAGGAATCAGCTCTGGAGCCCAGGACAGCTGCTCTGTTCCCTTTTCCCATTTCCTGTGGAGCCTGGAAGTGATAGGGATTGAAATCTCAGCTCTGGAGCCCAGGACAGCTGCTCTGTTCCCTTTTCCCATTTCCTGTGGAGCCTGGAAGTGATAGGGATTGAAATCTCAGCTCTGGAGCCCAGGACAGCTGCTCTGTTCCCTTTTCCTGTTTCCTGTGGAGCCTGGAAATGATCAGGATTGAAATCTCAGCTCTGGAGCCCAGGACAGCTGCTCTGTTCCCTTTTCCTGTTTCCTGTGGAGCCTGGAAATGATCAGGATTGAAAGGAGAAGCAGCCCCTCAGCCACAGTTCCCTTCTCTTCTCAGCCTGCCCAGGGAAGCCAAGCTGGCACTTGGCCTGCTCGTTAAAGTCATTACTAATTAGAATGATGGACTCCCAGAGCAGCTCAGGTTGGGAAGCACATCTGGAGGTCATCGAGCCCAAAGCCCTGCCCAGATCAGGCCCAGTAGATCAGGTTGCTCTGGGGCTGTTCCAGTTGAGTCTTGAATAACTCCAAGACAGAGCTGGCCCCACTTCCATGGAAATGTTCCAGCGTTTCACCACTGCCAGGGTGAAACCAGGGAAGTCCTTAAATCCAGTCAGGCCTTCCCATGTTGTAGAATGTGTCTGTTGCCTCTTGTCCTCTCACTGGGAGCTTCCAGGAAGAGTCTGGATATCTCCCATGTCTTTTGATATGGGAAGGCTTCAGCAGTGGTGAGGTCTTGCCTGTCCCTTCCCTCTTTAAAGCTGTTCATGGAATTGTAGAAAGCTTTGGGTTGGAAGGGATCTTAAAGACCATCTAATTCCAACCCCCTGCCATGGGCAGGGACACCTTCCACTAGCCCAGGTTGCTCCAACCTGGCCTTGGACACTTCCAGGGATCCAGGGGCAGCCACAGCTCCTCTGGGAAATTCATTCCAGGGCCTCCCCACCCCCACAGCCAGGAATTCCTTCCCAATATCCCATCTCTAACCCTCTTTAATCTCAAAAATGTTCCTCTGCTCCTCTCACTGCAGGCCCTGGTTAAAAGTCTCTCCAAATGTTTTGTGAGACCTCTTTGAATATTGAAAGCCCCCCTTAAGATCTCCCAGAACCAGACCTGGTTCTCTCAGTCTCTCCTCGTAAGGAAAGTCCTCCAGAGCTCCAACCACCTTGGATCTTCCCCAGGGGCCTCTCTCCATGATGTCCATGTCTTTCCTGCACAGGGGATTCCCAAATCCATGGAGAACTTGGTTCTCCACCTGTGCTTTCACAAGGGCCAAATGGAGGGGAAGAGTCACATCCTTGGACCTGCTGTTACATCTTAGTCCAGATCCCGTGGGAATAGGGTTGAATCTGGCTTCATAAATCAGTTTTTCCTACAGGAATTTAAGGAACAAGTGGTTTAGGTTTAGGGCACTTTGCTCATTGATTGTCCATGTTCTGTTCCAGACACACAACCTGAGCTTCAGGGAATCCTGAAGGAGCTTTTTTTCTTTAGTGTGGATTTTTTGGAAATCAAAGAAACCTCTGCCTTTTATTCCTCATTGGGTGAACAACAATATTCCTTTGGAATTCTTGCTTGGCCCGAGGAGTCTGTAGAGCAGGACTTCAAGACCAGGAGTCCTCTCTCAACTTAAGGAAATCCCAGTCAAACAAGACCAAAGGAATGGGTGGGAATGTTTTCCATTGAGATATTTCTGGCTGTTTCTTGCAGCTCCTATTTCATGTGACACACGAAGACATGGCTTCCATAAGCAGGGAAAAGTCTGGAAGCCTGGATTCACAGGCACACAATGGGAATCAGCCCGAAAAAAAATAGCAGAGTTTTTGTTTAGCCATAAAAAATAAAATAAATAAATAAGTAAATTAAAAAAAAAAAATAATCCAACAACTCCTTTTGTTCCGGAAACGTCTGGGCATATTAAGGGAAACCAGATCCTGGAGGGCTGGGGGTGTCAGGAGAGAGAGAGAGAGAGAGAGAGAGGCAGAAAAAGGAAAGCAATCAAAATCCACGGGAGGAATTTTCTCCTCTCTGGAAGAACATAAACCAGCAGCAGAATGTAAACAAGCCTCCATATGTAACTTGTAAATCAGGAGTTCCCAGCAGGCCCCTGCCAGGCTGGGGAGTCTTTTGGGGTTTTTTTTTTTGAGTTTGGTTCCCCTTGTTCGATTCGATTTTCGATTTGTCCTCCTTTTCCCTCCTCTTCCTGCTCCTCCCGGGACGAACCACGAGCTGAGCTCTTAAAGCTTGGCCTCCAAAGTGGGGCCAGGAATAATCCCAGGGGATTTCTTTGGTAGCTGGAGCTCAGGGAACGAGGTCTAGCAATGGTTCCTCCTCCAACCATCCCAACAGCTGGGCTGGATTCTCTTCCCAAATCCATCAGTCACCTGTGCTGGTTGGAAGTTTATTCCTTGTTTATTCAGGCTGCACCGTTGGGAAGGAGGGTTGATGGATCTTTAAAGCCTCTTGGGAATATGTGTTTTGGGGTTTCAAACGGCTTCAGACTCCAACAAACCCCCCCAAAAATTCTCTTTAGGCTCGAGGAAAAACCTTTTCCTCCAAAGCCCTTTTCTAACCAAGGAGGAAAAACCTGTGGGCACAGGATTTTTGTAAGCAAGTGGAATCCTGGAATGGTTTGGGTTGGAAGGGACCTTAAAGCCATCCAGGGGCCAAGGGCAGGGACACCTTCCACTAGCCCAGGTTGCTCCAGCTTGGCCTTGGACACTTCCAGGGATCCAGGGGCAGCCACAGCTTCTCTGCCCAACCTGTGCCAGTGTAGAACATCTTAGGAAAAGGAGAGTAATCCATGGAATTATTGCTCTTGTGGTTCAAAGAGGACTCCAGGGCACTGCAGAGGCCAGGTTTGATTCCCTTCCCCAAAACATCCACCTGCTCCTTCTCAATTTACATCCAGAGCCACCATTTTCAGCCTGGAATGAACTTGGAGCTGAGCCTTGGGAGGTGGGAAGGTGGATTAACCCAAACCCCAGATTTTGCCCTACAAATCATTTCTATATTTTCCCTTACAATGTTACACAGGAAATTTCCCCCCCAAAAAACCCCCAAAAAACCACTTTAAGGGCTCTTTTTCTCTTTTTCCTTCTGTTTATTTTTATGCTGAAACCTGTTTATTCCACCTGGATCCCAGAGCACAGCTGGGCTGGGATCTCTGAGCTCCAGGCAAAGGAACAACAAGGAACCAAGAGCTATGTTTTGACTCTTTAATTCCCTTTTTACCCTCTGAACAAAGGCCTCTGGCTGGTTGTTGTTGTAGGGAAACGAAGGGAACCTCTGGAATATTGAGGGACTTCACCTCATCTCCATTTCAAAGCCACCTGGCTGGAGCTGGGCTTGCAGGTTGGGTTTTGGGAACAGGGTTCATTTGTATGATTTCAGCTCCCCTGAACCCGGGCAGTTGTAGGAATCTGTTCAATGGTGATGAGCTCTGATCCTGACTGGGATCCCACACAGAGGGGGGGCTTCCAGCTCCAGAAATCCCCACACACAACTGGCTCTTTGGGATCCCTCCGTGCTCAATGTTTGGGATCACTGCCTGCTCTGTGTTTGGGATCCCTCCCTGCTCAATGTTTGGGATCACTGCCTGCTCAGTGTTTGGGATCCCTCCCTCTCATTGCCTATTTAGGATCACTGCCTGCTCAGTGTTTGGGATCTCTCTTGCTCAGTGTTTGGGATCTCTCTTGCTCAGTGTTTGGGATCACTGCCTGCTCAGTGTTGGGGATCCCTCCCTCTCGTGGCCTGTTTGGGATCGCTCTCTGCTTATTGTTTGGGATCATTGCCTGTTCAGTGTTTGGGATCACTGCCTGCTCATTGTTTGGGATCATTCCCTGCTCAGTGTTTGGGATCACTCCATCTCAATACCTGTTTGGGATGGCTCCCTGCTCAATGTTTGGGATCACTCCCTGCTCAATGTTTGGGATCACTGCCTGCTCACTGTTTGGGATCACTCCCTGCTCAGTGTTTGGGATCATTCCCTGCTCAGTGTTTGGGATCACTCCCTGCTCATTGTTTGGGATCATTCCCTGCTCAATGTTTGGGATCACTCCCTGCTCTGTGTTTGGGATCACTGCCTGCTCTGTGTTTGGGATCCCTCCCTGCTCATTGTTTGGGATCACTCCCTGCTCAGTATTTGGGATCACTCCCTGCTCAGTGTTTGGGATCATTCCCTGCTCATTGCCGGTTTGGGATCACTGCCTGCTCAATGTTTTGGATCATTCCCTCTCAATGCCTGTTTGGGATCACTCCCTGCTCAGTGTTTGGGATCCCTCCCTCTCATTGCCTGTTTGGGATCACACCCTGCTCATTGTTTGGCATCACTCTCTGCTGATTGTTTGGGATCACTTCTTACTTACTGTTTGGGATCACTCCTTGCTCACTAAAGCCAACCTGATTTGGGAAGTTAGAAATCCATCATAGATTTAAAGGTGGGAATAATAAATTACGCTGGAAAAATTAGAAATGGAAGAGAGAAGTGGTGGTTCGACCAAACATCACTAATGTGGACAAAGGAGGGGGTTTGTGAAGTCATTTAAGGTCTGCAATTCAAATAAAAAAAAAATATTATTCCATACATTTTTATCTTAAACCCATCACTGGAACTGCTTCTGGCTGAACTAAACTGTTTTTCCCTTCAGAAATATCACATTTAAAAATTTTTCCTCGATGTGGGAGTCGAAAGCAAGGAAATCACAGCAAGCCTCTGAAAGGATTTGACCTTGAACAGCTATTTCAATAAACCCCAAATCAGAGTTTTAGCCAAAAGCTGGGCTGAGATGCATGACCTGACCCTGGCCAGAAGATCCTGAAAGTTCAGCCTTAATTAAAAAACTCGTAGCCAATATTTTAACAGGGCCAAAAAGAGGTTGTGTGGAAAGAAACGTTTCCTTCCCGGGTGTTGCTCGCGGGGCTCCTGCGTCAAACCTTCCCAAACAAATATTTTTCCAGCCCAGTGGGGTCTGTCTGGCATCCAACATTATCCCTTCACGATTATCCAGAGGAAAATATAAATTTTCTGGGTCAAGCCCTTCCAATTTTGCAATCCTGGCAAAGGAGGGGAGGTCAAGCCCGACCGGGACGGTTTAAATGATGAGTGGGTAGAAAATCCTCTCGTGGTCGTGCTGGAGCAGCCAAGGGCAAGTTTGCACTTCTGAGGAGCTCAGGGAAGACAAAAACTCTGGGAGGGCTTGGGATTAACGGGAGATAAAAAAATGCAGGGGCAGGAATTATTGGGAACAGCAGGAATTCCACGGATTGTCCTCTGTGTCTGTGGTGGGGGAGAACAAAGCAGAGGCTCCTCAAGGTGAACTGGGGACGAGGTTTGGAACTGGGAGGACAGTTAAGTCCTGGATGGGTGATGTGAGGTGGGGAATTTCCATCCTGGAGGTCTGGGATGTCTCCAGGGACACATTGGCC
Organism: Manacus vitellinus; assembly: GCF_001715985.3. Classification (NCBI taxonomy): domain Eukaryota; kingdom Metazoa; phylum Chordata; class Aves; order Passeriformes; family Pipridae; genus Manacus; species Manacus vitellinus. Next base: position 3,011,372 of record NW_021940696.1, read on the forward strand.
TGCAAGAAGTCGGCTGAGCTCTCCTGAATCTCCTGGGCTTGGAACTGTCTGGATTTGCTTTGAGTCTTGGATCTTTTGGGCTTGGATCTGCCTGGGTTTGCTTTCTGAGTCTTGGATCTTCTGGGCTTGGAACTGTCCAGTTTTCCTTTCTGAGATGGATGAACTTTGTGGCTTGGGAGTCTTTCCTTGTCCCTGCAGAAATGAGGGATGGAGGTGGGTGTCCCTGTTTAAAAACCAGTTTAACCAACGGAATTTTTATGGTAAAATTTCTCAGGGATGTTGGGAACACCACAGGACTAATGTCCCCATAGAATCATGGAATATCCTGAGCGGGAAGGGACCCACAAGGATCATCCTGTCCAACCCCTGGCCCTGCCTGGGACACCCCAACAATCCCACCCTGTCCCTGAGAGCATTGTCCCAACATTCCTTGAGCTCTGGTAGGTCAAGGGAACCTGTTCAGTGCCCAACCACCCTCTGGAAAAAGAACCTTTCCCTGATATCCGACCTAAACCTCTCCTGGAAGAGGTTTCTCACTATAAAATTAAGAAATTCAAGGAATTATTTTTTTTAAAGAACTTTTTTCTCGAGATGCTCAAACTACCCAGTTTCTTTGGTTTGCTTTTTCACCCCCTCCCACTGCATTTTTTTACAATCTTTAAATATCTTTGTTTCCTCTTCCCTTCCTGAAGGTCAGAAACCTTTTTGGCTGCGTCTGTACCAGTCAGTTTGCTGTGTTTGGGGCTCTTCTCTCATCCTGAAGGCCAAGGCAACTTATATCCCACACTCCTGTCCTCCAAAACAGGGTGTCTGCATCCCGACTGGCTCTTGGGGACAATCCCTGGCTCCTGCCACCTCCTGTTCAGGTGCCTTTGGGGACAATCTCTGGCTCCTACCACCTCTTGTTCAGGTGCTGTTTGCAAGGCCATCATTTAGGTTGGCCCAAAAATATGCCAGGGAATGCTGTAGGATGAATAAAACTTATAGATTGTGGTGTTCCTGTGCCTGGAGATGACCCCTGCCACTGCTTTATTCTTTATTCTTTCATTATTTATTGGTGCAGGTGTAGCCTTTGTGAGTGTTGGGACTCTTCTTCTGATTCCTGATGGATTCATTCGGGGATTGAACGACAAGAAGGGCAAAAAAATAAGTCCCTGCTCTCTCCTCTCTGTCTTGACCCGGATGTATTCCTTAGTCATGAACTGCCACAGCAATATTAACATGGATTCTCGAGGAAAAATTACCACTTCTGTGGGTTTTTTTGTGTCTTGGGTCAGGCCCTTGGCTGGTCTGAATCAGAGGAGCCAAGCCAGGAAATCGTGGTGCTTTTTACCAGCTGGGATCCTGGCCCAGCTGTTCCCTTTTTCCTTGTGCTGTGGTGGCAAAGAGTGGCACTGAGGGTGTATTTTAACTGCTAGAGGTGTTTAAAGAGGTCAAAAATTAGATTATTGACTCTCAGTCTCTTCTCTCCGGAGCCTCCAGACTCTGGTTTCATGCAGAGACAGTGGGAAAAAGCAGTTCTGCAGTTTAGGGAAGGAAATACAGGGAAAAGTCGTGTCCAGAGGGGTCTAAATTGGGACTTGGAGGTTGTTTTCACTCTCTCCAGCGGGGTTCAAACCTGGCAGCTGTGACACCTCCTTGTCCTCTCCTCAGCAGAGCAGCCAAAAACTGGGGATGCAACATCTCTGTGCCGGGTTGGGGATCTCTGAAGGCAAACTGGGTTAGTGCAGCTCCACCTTTTGGGTTCCTCAGGGTTTTGTGCCCCCCCAAGGGATGATCCCAGAGCTCTGGGGAAGCAGCTGGACCTGCAGGACCTTTAGGAACCTAATCTGTGATTCACACCCGTGTTTTTTTTTTAGGGTGATTTTGTACAACCAAATCAGCGAGAAGCGCCCGCCAGGGATCGAGGGCCTTTGAAACACGTGAATGTTGCAGGAACGAGTCCAAGAGAAAGCCCTAAAATAGATGACTCGATAAATGCTGACAGTTAACGACCTCCTGGAAGATCTGAGAGCTTAAGGGCTCTTCATCTAGGACCTCGTTAAATGCCAGAGCCATTAGCTGGCCTGACTGCTCCGACTATTTCGGGCCACTCAGAAACGTTTAGAGAAACAAAGACAAGCCCGAAGTGCTGCTGAAGTTTGGGGGCAGAGCAGCAGCCGCTGTCTGGGCGCTGGGGGATCAAATCTCACTTCAGGACCAGCAGGTTTGTCCCGAGAAGCTCCTCCCGTGTTGGCTGGACACTGATGGGAGCTGAACATCTGCTCCAAGGGCATGGAGGAAACCACAGGCAGGGCTCTCATTTTCGACATTCCTCCAGCTCAGAGCTCTGATTCCGAGGGGCAGGCGAGGGCCACGAAACCTCTGATCTATTTTTCGACCAGATTTCACATATTTTCGTGCAAAAGGTAGACAGCTCCTGATTTCTTCTGCAGGCGAGGCATTTGTTGGCTGTTTTTCCCTTTGTCTCAGAGAGCTGGGATTGAGGAAAGAACACTGGTATTTGGAACGGGAACAATGAAAGCTCTGCCTTTCCTATTCTGGGGGTAATTTTCATACCACTACAGGTGCTCAGGTTTCAGACCTGCAGCCCCATCAGGGGGAATGACCCTCTCAATTGTCATTTCCTGAGCAGGGGACACGGATCCTGAGCCTCGAGTGCCTGCAGGGTTTCCTTACCTGTCCTTACAAAGCCACCTCAGAAGGACTTTGCTCTGAATCTCTGACACCTCCACTTTGGGCTTGGCTTGGAGGTGTTTGTTACTCCAGTGTGAATCCAGCC
>NW_021940696.1:3015033-3019787 GCF_001715985.3 Manacus vitellinus
GGGGCCTCCTCTGGATTCCTCCCCCAGGTCCCCACCTCTGCTGTTGGGGACATTTCCCTTGTCACGTTGGCCCTCCAGGGAAACACAACCCCTTTAATTTGGGGAGATGAAAGGGCTCATCCCAGGTCACAGAGCAGAGCTGGGAACAGACCTTTGCCCCTGGGCTGCCACCTCCAGGCCTTGGGAGCAGCCCTGGCCTCTGCCAGGGGGTTTGGGAGCTGATCCCTCCCCATCTCCAGCAGGGAAGCTGCTCTGACTCACCCACCCCGAGCAGACACAACTTCCTTGGTTCCATTCCCACAGCAACAACTGGTGCCCTTGGCTCGCCTTCAAAAAAGGCTTCGAGGTGCTAAAATCACATGGCAAAAGGCAGCAATTTGAGGCCAAAATGCCTTTTTTTGTTGCTATTTTTTTTTTTTCTTTAGAGCTGGGTCTGTGCCTCTGCTCTGAGGAGCTCTGTTGTTGCTGCTGGCACTGCTGGGGCTGGTGGGAGGCTCGGAAGGTTCCGAGGTCTGGGGGTTTTTTTGGTTCACAGATAAGAGTTTCTATCTGTTGTGTCTCCCAGCTGGGTTAACCAGGCCCCAAACAGACTCCATCAAATAGCTGTGGCTTTTCCTGCTCGGTGCAAGGCTGGGTCACCCAAAACGAGCTTCATTTGATTTCTTTCCCATGTCACTTCTCTCAGATGTAAAACTAATTTTGCTGGTTGTGGGGAGGGCTCTGGCTATGAAAACATCTCAGCTTAATCAACAGATCTTCTTCTTTTTTTTTTTTTTTTTGGTCTTCATGAGAATGAGCTCTCAGTGTGGCAGAGGGATGGGGGAATTTGTTCTCCACAATTCCCTGACAGGAGAGGGGAGCTGAGGGGGGGAGATTGGGCTCTGCTCCCAGGGAACAAGGGACAGGAGGAGAGGGAACGGCCTCCAGCTGTGCCAGGGGAGGCTCAGGTGGGACATCAGGAGGAATTTCCTCCTGGAAAGGGTGGTCAGGCCTTGGAATGAACTGCCCAGGGAGGTTTGGAGTGCCCAGCCCTGGAGGTGTCCAAGGATGTGGCTCTCAGTTCTCTGGGCTGGGGGACAAGGTGGGATTGGGCACAGCTTGAACTCTGTGACCTTGGAGGGCTTTTCCAACCTCAGTGATCCCGGGATTCTGATCCCATGTGGTCCATCCACTGTTCCTGGCACACCTGATGCCAACACTCAGCCTGGCACGGGGGGTGTGAAGCCTCCCTGACCCCCCTGAGCTGTGCCAAGGCTTCACTTGGTGCCATCAGGGAACGAGTGGTGGGGCTTGGTGGGTCCATCCTCTGAGGAAACAGCTCCTTGCCACCATCCCAAGTCTGCTGAGACAAGTTTGCTCTGTGAATGTGACTTTTGTTTGCTCTGTGATGTGGCTTTTCAGTGAGGCAGGATCAGGGTTTAGATCTCAAAAAGATCAGCTTTTAGATTCGAGCAACCTGCTCCAGTGGAAGGTGTCCCTGCCCATGGCAGGGGGTGGAACCAGATGGGCTTTAAAGTCCCTTCCAACCCAGACCAGTCTGTGATTCCATGATTTTTATTTCAAGATCACGGTCTTGTCTGGAATTAAACGAGAAAACACTCACAATTTATCCTCCCCTCAGTCTAAAAAAGAGATTATTTTTTATTTTTCTTTATTTTTTTCTTCAGCCAACAATGCAAACAACGAGGGCTGGGAGGTGCCCCTCCTGTGCCAGGGGAGTGATGGTTCAGGGAATGTGAGCAAGGAAAAGGTGACTGGAACAGTGGGAAGCAGCAGGAGCTGCTGTGCCCCAACCAGAGGACTGGAAACCTGCCCATCTCTGACTAACACATCCATAGTTATTTATTCCTCCCCAGAACTGGCACCTCCCCCGGGAGCCTCCACGAGATAAGATTTTGCAGGAATTCTTCTGGATACCTTTGCCCTGCCAGCAGGCAGCCCCAGCCCGTGCTGCAGGGTCACCCCCTGTGGAATTTGGGGTTCTCCCGTGCCCCTCGTGGTTCCCTGATATAATTAATCCCTTTTTTTCCCCCCTCCAAGTGCCTGAAATACTCGAGGAGTGTGTTGGGAGCTGACTGGGAGCACAGCAGGTGTGTTGGGAGGGTTGCAGGGAGGTGTTCGTGAGGCTTGGGTGGCTGTGGAGGGTGCAGAGCTCCAAACCTGGGAGAGACTCATCCCTGCAGAGCCCAGGGGAGCAAATCCTGGAGCCAAACACCCTCCCAGCCGGGCCTGGTTCCACCCCACAGGACGCTGGGTCATCCCACAGGGATGAATCCCTGTGGTGGGGAGGGCTGGGGGACCATGACTTTGGGGTAAAGTGGTTTGCTGAGGTGGTTGAGATGTTCCTCTGGACATCTGGAGCTGGCAGAGCCCTCCAGGGGCTGTCTCAGGGCTGAGGTGGCTGAGATGTTCCTCTGGAGGTGGCAGGGCCCTCCAGGGAGTGTCTCAAGGCTGAGGTGGTTGAGATGTTCCTCTGGACATCTGGAGCTGGCAGAGCCCTCCAGGGGCTGTCTCAGGGCTGAGGTGGCTGAGATGTTCCTCTGGAGGTGGCAGGGTCCTCCAGGGACTGTCTCAGGGCTGAGGTGGTCGAGATGTTCCTGTGGACATCTGGAGCTGGCAGGACCCTCCAGGATTGTCTCAAGGTTGAGGTGGCTGAGATGTTCCTCTGGAGCTGGCAGGGCCGTCCAGGGAGTGTCTCAAGGCTGAGGTGGTTGAGATGTTCCTGTGGACATCTGGAGTGGTTGAGATGTTCCTCTGGACACCTGGAGCTGGCAGGGCCCTCCAGGGACTGTCTCAGGGCCGTGCTGGAGCTCAGCTGGTGGTGGCACAGCCCTTCCAGCCCAGGGGCAGCGCCAGGCGTGGGCCAAGAATAAAATCATTCTCTTCTCCACCAACCTCCTCCTCCCTCCTGCTCGGGGTGGCTCCTCCAAACCCACCTTGGGACAGATACCCCCTGAGGGATTTTTGGGAAGAGGAGCCACTTCCCCAAGACACCTGAAGGCTGGAGGAGCCCGATGATAACCCCGGTTTGCGGTGCCAGGAGCGGGGTGAGGAGAGGGTTGGGCTGTTCCTTGGCCCAGCTTGGCAGCCGTCTCTGCCCTCCCCGGGCACGGCCCTTCTTGTCTCCCGCATCTCTTATCTCGCGTGTGGTTTCCTTCCCCACATGGAGCGCAGCTGGGGCAGCAGCTTTAGAAGAGCAGGAAGGCGTTTCCCCCTCCCCGAGCGAGCGTGGCTTGGGAAGAAGAGGGAAGGCGGCGAGGGGAGGGGATGCTGCGGCTCCCAGAGCGGGGGGGATCCGCCGTGCCAAGCTCCAGCTGCGGTTCCTGAGAAATCAATTAGCCAGGGAGGGGAGGGCCCGCTGGCAAACCGCGGCATTGGAAGGGAAGCATCGCAAAAAAACGAGGCGGAGGGAGGTTCTGAAGGAGCGGCGCCGCCGCTGGAAAGATGCGAGAGAGCGGCTTTGTTCGGGAGGGAGATGCTCCCCTAAAGGTTGGTCAGGGTAGGGAATGCTGTCCCGGGATCTGGGAAGCAGGCTGCTCGTAAAAGGAGACAGGGAGACCACACTCATCCTTGTGCTGTATCCCAGGAGCTGCGCTCTGTGTTTTCCCAGCCCGGGAAAATGCACTTCTGGCATCTCTGCCGGTGTTAAATGAAGTATTTGGGCTTTATTTTCAGGCTTCAGCTCCCTCCCTCCGACTCTGGAATTCTTGGACTGCCCTGTCCTTGTGTTTTGGGAATGAGTGTGTCCAGAGGTGCTTGAGAAAGTGTGTTTCTGATGTTTTTTCCACGTTGGAAAGGCCCTTGGATGGACACCCACCATGGGCTGCAGTTGTAATGAGGGATCTTCCCTGCCACCAGTTCCTGCTCCTTAGGCCGTGCAGTTGTTTTAAATTAACTCAATCTTTGGGTCCAGGCTCTCCATTTCCAGTCAGATCCCTCCTCCCTGCTTTGGAGGAGTTTGGAACTCCTGTTAGAAAGGAGTGGGATGTTTTTGGGATGTGACTCGTTACTTCAGGACGGGGGCTGATGCCAATTGTCCTCATGGAATTCCTCATCCCTCAGCCTTTTCCTGGTTGTGTGGAGAGCTGGACCAGGGAATCCACGTGGCTGAAACCCCAGCCTTGGCCTTGGCCTGCCAGTCCTGCTCCCCATGAAGCTGGTGGCATCTCCTGCTGGCACAAGTGGGGAGTAGAAATGTGTCACCGAGGGTCTGTCGGAGATGTGGGGACCCCTCTTCCCATCTCCCTACTCCAAAACCAGCTTGGAGGGACAGCAGAGCTGACCTTGGTGCCAGATGAGTGGGTTCCACTGCTGGGGGGTCACACACATGACCCTCAGTCCCCTTGGCTTTCCCCCAAACAAAAGGGATCTGAATCCCCATTTCTGTGGCAACTCCTCAAACCACAGGTTTGATTTTTCTTCTCTCTCTCTTCCCCACTCCTGAGGACAAGGGAAAGCTCCAGCTCTGGGAGGAAGCTCCAAGGAATAGGGACCAGGTCTGTGCTCGTGGTGGTGTCCAAGCAGCTCCGGGGATGAGGGAGATGTGAGGTGAGGCCTCTGGGCTGGGGGATGTGCCCCGGGGAGCACCTTGTGCTCAGCTGGGAAGGTTTGAACCCCCATCTCAGGCTTGAAAATTGGGAACTGGGCCCTCAGGATTGTGGCTTTCATGGATAAACTTCTCTGCCATCTGTGTAGGGCTGGTGGCCCCGTGCACAGAGGTGTCCCCACACCTTCACCTGCTCCAAGCTCCTTCC
>NW_021940696.1:3020063-3021179 GCF_001715985.3 Manacus vitellinus
CCTAAAATCCAACCTAAACCCGCCCTGACACAACTTCAGGCCATTCCCTGGGTGCTGTCCCTGGTCCCCACAGAGCAGAGCTCACTGTCTTCCCCTCTTGTAGGATTTGCCTTGGTCTGCTCCTTTCCCCTCACGGATTTTACTCCTCTTGTTAAATTCCTCCAGAAACTTTTCCAGGGTCTCCCAAACGGCTGCTTGGATGGTTCTGGGAGATGAACCTGCTGAGAAGGGAGAACTGGGCCAACACACAGCTGGCCACAAGAAGGGGGAAAGTGTGTGCACGTGTCTGGGAGAGGGAGAGGACGTGGGAGATGCCGTGATAGTGTCCCTGTGTGAGACAGAGTTCGGCCGGGGGTGTGAGAAAGGAATATCTGAGAGTGAGGGTGTGTGGGTGTGAGGTGTGTGTGAGACTGTGCCTGCCTTTCCGTCCCCACACTCTGAACACCTTTCTGGAGCTCTGCAGTGTTCAAACAGGCCCCAGTTCCCAAAATAATCGACCCACCTGGAGAAGTTCTGGGGTCTGCGGACACCTGGAGGAGAAGAGTTTCCTGCTGGGCCTTGGGACAGGGTTTAGGCAGCTCGTGGGGGTACAACAAGGTGTGCTGGGGGGTCAGGGTAGGGGCACAGGGGTGTCTGGGGCAGCCCAACCCCTCCTCACTCCAACAACCTCCTCTTGCCATCCTCTGAGGGATGGGGAATTCGAACATCCACATCTTCACCATCGTGCTCCCGATGGAAAAGGGACAACCAGACACCTACAGGGTCAGGGTTGAGCTGTGGGTGACCTCAAAAACTCCTGTACAAGGGTGGGATTGTCCTAATTTTGATGAGGTTGTGACAGGCTTGGTTATTTCCCCCTTCCAGGGTCAACCCCTCGCTCCCAAATCCCACAGAAGTGCCGTGTGCTCTCCGGGGCCGTGTCCCTGGACTCGAAGGCGTGGGCAGCACGTAGAGCATGTAAACCCTCCTTATCCCAAAAAAAAGTGCTGGCATCACTGCCAGGGGCTTGGATTCTCCTCCTTGTGTCAGCACTTCACCTCACCAGCCCCGACACGTGTTCAGGGCAAGGGAAAACCCGGGCTCGGGTCCCTTTTCCGTCGGGAAAAGTCCGACCGC
>NW_021940696.1:3021248-3025566 GCF_001715985.3 Manacus vitellinus
GGGGGGGAGATGTGGTGGCAGGTGCCTCTCTGCACCCCTGTTCCCTGTGTTTTGGGGAAGCTGGGAGCGGGGAAACCCGGGATTCAGCGGGTCAGCAAGAAGGAACAAGCCGAGCCGTTCGTGTGAGCGCTCGGGGAGATTCACCTGGAGCCGAGCGGCCGGAGCTGCAGCTCCCGCTCCCAGGACTGTTTGTGTGCTTTCAAACGAAACAACCCATGGTGCTGGAAACTGGAATTCAGGTCTCCCCACTCCCAGGGGAGTGCCCCGATCCCAGGGCTGTGGAGTCATGCTCGCTCTTGCCCTCTGGAGCTTCAGGTTTTGATTTTATGGATTTTTTTTTTTTGGATTTTTTTTTTTTTTTAATCCCTCGCTGAGGAGTTTCTCCAGGAAAGGGGGGGGAGCCCCATGTCCTCCTGGATTTGGAGGGTTTTCTGACATCAGAGGGAGCTGGGCTGGGGTTTCCCACATCCAGGGAACACTCACTAATATTTCAGTTGTTAATTGGGAGGGGAGAGCAGGAATTTTGCCTCCTACTCCTGCCTGTTCTGGGAATCTGCCAGTGCCCCACGGTGTGAGATGTGATGGGAACACATCCCTGGCCCTGGATTTGCTGGTGACAGGGTGCATTGGCCAGAGATGGCCTGAGACCCTTCTGCTGGTGCTTTTGGCTTGGGAATTTTCCCTGTCAGAACAGGTTTTCCATGGCCTGTGTTGCCCCCGGGGTGACCCAGCAGGTGAGCCGGGGGGGTGAGAGCGAAAGCTGGGATAAAAATTTGGCCGGGTTTGGCCTTGCCAGCCCCTCGTGGGAGAGTGTTCCTGCTGCTGATTCATCCTGGACAGAGCCTCCAAAGGCAGGGAGCCTTCAGAGAGGCCCCTTGGAAAGCGAAGTGCTCCGAAACCCGGCAGGAAAACAATCCCTAAACCAGGAAAGCTTTGATATCGCCGGCGTTCAGGATGAGGAGCAAGGAAAGGCTCTTGCACAATCCCCCCTCCCTGAGCTTGGTGCTCCCACATTCCCCTCTGGCTTTTGAACAGCCTTTATAGACCCTAAATCCCCCGGGGTTTAGGTCTCCTGACCCTCCAAGGCTCTGGAGGCCCCTCTGGAGAGTCGGAGGGTCCCCCCGGCTCCGGTTACGCTCTCCCCAGTTCTCTCCTTGGGTCTCAAGCGCGTCTCGAGTCGGTGCCTGTGGGCAAATCACTTCCACCTCTCTAAGATCTGGCTGTAAAACAAGGCTAATAACCCCAAATTACCTACCTGTGAGAATTAATGAGATCATACTCGCCGAGCCCTTTGAAGGCAGGAGGCATTACAGAAGCACCGGGGCATTATTACAGAGTGTGTTTTTAATATACGTCTAGTTTCACTTACAAATTGGAGTTTTGCTCCCCTTTGGACTAAACAGCACTAATTAGACGTGGAAGGGGAGGAAATAAATGTTTCCAGTGTTGCTCAGGCCTGGAAACCAGTTAATCTCAGGGTGCTTGGGTTTAATTGCGTCTGAAAAGACGTGGAGAAAATGGGTAATGAGCTGAGAACGCTTTAACTTGGGGTTTATTGTTCCCTAAACTCTTGCTCCTGCTAAGGTACAAAATGCCAGTAAAATAGGGGAGAACTGGAGGGTTTTGTTGTTGTTATTGTTGTTTGTTTGGGAATGTGGAGGTAAAATAATTCTTATTATTCTGTTTAATGTCTCACTCCTCCTCCTCCCTAAATCTCCGGGCAGAGCTCCCCTGCTTTGGCAAAGGGGGAAACAAAAAGCAGGAGGAGGAGGTGGTGGTGGGGTTTGCTCAGGGTCAGGTTAATCAGATCTTGGCAATTTAGGAAAACAGGTGGAAAACACGCTGTGGCCACTCACCTCACCTGCAGGGGCTTCTCTTGTTTTCATTTGAGCCGATTCCACTGAATTTAAGCTCGTTTTGGCTTGGTGGGTTTAAAGGCTGGGCTGGGGTTGGGCTGTCCCAGCACAGACAGGACGTGGAGCTGTTGGAGAGAGTCCAGAGGAGGCACCAGGATGATGAGAGGATGGAGCAGCTCTGCTGGGAGGAAAAGGTGGAGAATTGAGATTGTCCAGCCCAGAGGGGAGAAGCTTTGGGGTGACCTGATTGTGGCCTTCCAGGACCTGAAGGAGCGACAAGAAAAATGGAAAAGGACTTTTTACAGGAGCAGTGACAGGACAAAGGGGAAGAGATTCAAGGGGGGATGAAAGAGGGGAGATTTTAGGTGGGATATTGGGAAGGAATTCCTGGCTGGGAGGGTGGGGAGGGACTGGGATGAGTTTCCCAGAGAAGCTGTGGCTGCCCCTGGATCCCTGGAAGTGTCCAAGGCCAGGTTGGAGCAACCTGGGCTGGTGGAAGGTGTCCCTGCCCAGGGCAGAGGGCAGGAACAAGGTGATCTTTCAGGTCCCTTCCAACCCAAAGCATTCCATGATTCCCTGGACTAAGCTCAACCCCTGATTGGGGCTGGTGACTGTACCCAGGGGAAATCTGGGACACCTTAAGCCCAGCACATCCCAGATTTCCCACTTCTGGGAAATCCTCTTCCTTTACAGGGTTAGATCACAGGATCACGGAATCATTTAGGTTGGAAAAGCCCTCTGAGATCATCAAGTCCAACCATGAATTAACCCAGCACTGCCAAGGCCACCACTGACCCATGTCCCTAATTTTAGGTGTCCCTGGCAAAGGAAAAGCCCCACTGGGATGTGTCCTGAGGACATTTGGTCCAGGAGCATCTAAAGGGTCAGTGAAGGTGCTGTAGGTCCATGTGTGGGAGTCAAACAATCTAAAAAATTTAAAAAATCTAAAAAATTTTAAAAAATTTATCATCATTATTATCATTAAAACAAGGAAAGAAGCTGCAAACTCAAAACCAAGTTGTTGTTCCTCTGCCAGGTGTAGAAGTGCCCACGTGTTTTTTTTTTATTTTCAAGTTAAAAAAAAAAAAAAAGGAAATATCCTTCACAAATCCGAAATGGAATTTAAAGATGGGAAAAGAGAGGATTTTTTTTCCTCTGCTCTCACTTCTCGCTCAGGAAGGATTTAGTCAGGAAGGATTTAAGCTGGAAGGATTTTATCTGGAAGGATTTCCTCCTGGAAAGGGTGGGCAGGCATTGGAAGGGGAGGTGGAGCCCCATCCCTGAAGGTGTCCAAGGAACCCTGGACGTGGTTCTGGTCTGGTTGGCAAAGTGGGGATCAGTCAAAGGTTGGACTTGATCTCGGAGGTCCTTTCCAACCTCAATAATTCTGATTTTCTTCAGCTCCCTCCTTCTCTGAAGGGCTTCCATTGGGAATATTGGTCCCTAATTTTGTCATCTGTGCCCTGACCAAGGACCTGAGCTTTTTCTACCCTGAGAGGGGTCAAAAAATACATCAGCGAGTCATTTCCCCAGAATTTCTGGCTCCTGATCACAATGTGCAGCTTTTAGAGGATATTGTCTCGTGTCTTGCCGTGAATCTCCTGCTAAAATCTTAATTGCAGAGAATCAGGGGTCTGAATTTGCTGAATCTGCTGAATTTGTAACAGAATTAAGCCAGCAAAGTCTTGCTGGGTGGCTGTGGGTTGGAGACCTCCTGAAAAAGTGTCCTCTGGAATCTGAGCCCTCCTTTTGAGTCCAACAGAATCGACTCCCTGGGGTGAAACTGGGTTCATGATGATTTTAGGAGCCTGATTTCTGGTGGTGGCTGTCGGGAAAGACAATTCCTGAGGGGCTGTCATGGATCCCACGTGGCACTGCTGTGTCCACGCCTGGGAACTGGACTCACCTCTGGTTTAGTCATCAGGAAAAAGGCATTTTCAGGGAGTAGGAGTCAGGTCTTCACCCTCCAATCCCATGGATTCCCAGGAAACATCTCTAATTTTTAAGTGAACCACATTAGGGGGGTGTTTGGGGCTATTTTTGTTTGTTGGGAACAAAAGAGCACGTTGCAAAATCCCAAGGAAAATTGTGCATTCCCATCACTGGAAACCGTTCCTGGGTCTGGAAGTGGTGGTGTGGAATTCCATGGCTTTCTGTTTTCCTGGAACCTTAGAAACAACCCTGACTAAAGAGGTTGTGGAAGGAAATGTCTTTGCTTTTCCACCCCTTCATCCCTGGGGAGTAGAATTAGGAAAACCCAAGCCCCGCAGTCAGGTGGGGATTTTAGGGAATGAGTCCGAAACGACACCAAGGCCCAAGGAGGCTTTGGGAGACAAATTGTGCCCTGGAAAAGTGGTGGGAACACTGCTGGACACTGACTGTGGGCAGGGAACACCTGAGAGAAATGGCCATTGTCCCTCAGACTCCAGAGGGGTTTGGGAACACGTTGAACAGGGAATGGC
>NW_021940696.1:3025812-3027000 GCF_001715985.3 Manacus vitellinus
CTCAGCACATTTTGGGATTCGGGGATTCCATGAATCTCATTTTTGGCCCAATTTGCAGCTGCCTGGGAGCTGCTCAGAGAAGAGGGTTGGGCTGCTTGGGACAAACAGAAAGAAGTTTTTAGGCAAATTTATTGAATTTGGAGACCCAGGAGATTTGGGATTTATGTCCAGCTCTCCCCAGACTTGCTGTGTGACCAGGGCGTGTTTCTCACCTGTGGAGTGGGATCATGGAATGGTTTGGGTTGGAAGGGACCTTAAAGCCCATCTCATTCCACCCCCTGCCATGGGCAGGGACATCTCCCACTATCCCAGGTTGCTCCAAACCCCTTCCAACCTGGTCTTGGACACTCCCAGGGCTGGGGCATCGTGTCCTAAACAGGATTTGCACAGAAAATGAAGGTGACTTCAGATCGTGGTTTTCTCCTCTTGTCCTTCCCTTGGGTGTCTCCCCTTGGTCTGTCCCTTCATGGGGGGGATCCCAACTTTGCTCCCCTGGGACAGGCAGGCCTGCTGAGTCCTGGCCACTGGTGGCCCTTCCTGGAGGGACAGGAGACACTGTTTTTGGGGTCTGCTTCCTCCAGCTGGCTCTTGCTGCCAGGGTGGCTTTGGGGGCTCCCAAACCTCTGCTGTTTTATGACCTGAGGCTCCATCTCAGCTCAAATCTTGACTCATTTCTAACTAAAAGTTCTACCAAGGTTCAGGAGCGTTTCAAACCCACCTCAGCTCCCTGTGTGTGGGGAGTGTGGGCAGCAAGTGGGAACTGTGACTTTGTCAGGAGTTTCCTGTCCTGCCTTTGGTCAGGAGGAATTTTATGCTTTGAGTTGTTTCACAAATGTGTTTGGGTTTTAAAGCTCCTGGAGAAGGTTCTGCTGAAAGGTTAAACAGGATGTCCAGCCTGGAGAAGAGAAGGCTCCAGGGAGAGCTGAGAGCCCCTGGCAGGGATTAAAGGGCCTCCAGGAGAGCTGGCGAGGGACTGGGGACAAGGCATGGAGGGACAGTACACAGGGAATGACTTCAAACTGGAAAAGGGGAGATTTGGGTGGGATATTGGGAAGGAATTCCTGGCTGGGAGGGTGGGGAGGCCCTGGAATGAATTTCCCAGAGGACGTGTGGCTGCCCCTGGATCCCTGGAAGTGTCCTAGGCCAGGTTGGAGCAAGCTGGACTAGTCCAAAGTGTCCCAGCCCATG
>NW_021940696.1:3031976-3033880 GCF_001715985.3 Manacus vitellinus
AGTGGTGTTTCTTTAAATTAATTTTTGAGTGGTTTTTTTTAGGGTAATTTTTCAATGTTTTTTTTTAGAGTAATTTTCTAGTGGTATTTTTTTGCAGTAATTTTTCAGTGGTGTTTTTTTAGATTAATTTTTGAGTGGGTTTTTTTTAGATTAATTTTTGATTGGTATTATTTTAGATTAATTTTTGACTGATATTTTTTAGAGTAATTTTTCAGTGATTTTTTTTAGAGTAATTTTTGAGTGGTGTTTTTTTAGAGTAACTTTTCAGTGGTATTTTTTTAGATTAATTTTTGAATGGTGTTTTTTAGATTACTTTTGAGTGATTTTTTTTAGATTAATTTTTGAGTGGCATTTTTTTAGATAAATTTTTCAGTGGTGTCTTTTTAGATTAATTTTTGAATGATTTTTTTTTTAGATAAATTTTTCAGTTTTTTTTTTAGAGTAAATTTTTGAGTGGTATTTTTTTAGATTAGTATTTGAGTAGATTTTTTTTAGGTTATTTTTTGAGTGGTATTTTTTTAGATTAATTTTTCAGTGGTATCTTTTTAGATTAATTTTTGAGTGGTATTTTTTTTGAGTGGTATTTTTTTAGAGCAATTTTTGAGTGATTTTTTTTAGATTAATTTTTGAGTTGTATTTTTTTAGAATAATTTTTGAGTCAAATTTTTTTTGGAGTAACTTTTCAGTGGTATTTTTTTAGAGTAATTTTCATGTGGTATTTTTTAGGGTAATTTTTCAGTGATTTTTTTAGAGTAATTTTTCAGTGATTTTTTTTTAGAGTAATTTTTGAGTGGTATTATTTTAGATTAATTTTTCAGTGGTATTTATTTAGAGTAAATTTTCAGTGATATTTTTTTAGAGTACTTTTTCTATGGGTTTTTTTAGATTAATTTTTGAGTGGTTTTTTTAAGATTAATTTTTTTGAGTGGTATTTTTTTAGAGTAATTTTTGAGTGGTATTTTTTTGGAGTAATTTTTGAGTGCTATTTTTTAGAGTAATTTTTCAGTGGTGTTTTTTTAGATTAATTTTTCAGCGGTGTTTTTTAGATTTATTTTTGAGTGGTGTTTTTTTAGATTAATTTTTGAATGGTAATTTTTTAGGTTAATTTTTCGGCAGTGTTTTTTCAGGTTAATTTTTTTCAGATTAAATCCTGATCTTTTGTAAAAGTCAAATGCTACAAAATGCAGGTTTTTCCTCTGACTTCACTCCATGACCTCTAGGAAACGATTTTATTTGATTGATTTTTCTATGTGATGGAGTTATTTCGGGTTTCTTTTGAATTCTTCTGGCTCCAGAGGAGAAGAATCATCTCCTTGAGCTGCCAGGCCTGTGTGATTGAGTTGCACAATCTGGGATTAATTAATTAATTATTAATTATGTGACCACGCTGCAGTGAAGGTGAGACCCTCTCCACACTTTAAAGGGGTTAAAAGGTACAAACTTGAATTACACACCTCAGGAATTGCCTTTTTCTTTTGGTGTATTCTCATTATTTACCTAAATAGAAGAAGGAAAACTTGTCTTTTTTTTTCCCTACCAGGTCTTTTGGGACTTTTCCCTCCCTTCCCCTGTCCCAGCCCCTCCTTGCACATCGTGGTGCTGCTTTCTTTGTCCAGCACACACAGAAATTCCCAGCCCAGCCCAAACTTGTCCAAGGTCTATTTTAGTCTCCTGGGTGACACCCAAACAGGTGTCAAATCCCTGGAGTCAGCAGAGCTGGGACAGGGGAACGGAGGGGACAACTGGGGCTCTTACAGGGAGGGACAGGACAAGGGGAATGGCTTCCAGTGAGATTGGAGGAAGGAATTCCTGCCTGGGAGGGTGGGGAGGCCCTGGAATGAGTTTCCCAGAGAAGTTGTGGCTGCCCCTGGATCCCAGGAAGTGTCCAAGGCCAGGTTGGAGCA
>NW_021940696.1:3038022-3041308 GCF_001715985.3 Manacus vitellinus
TGAACTTTAAAAGTCCTTTACATCCCAAACTATTGCATGATTCTAAGCACAGGACTAATGGATTAAATGGATTACTTCCTTCAGGAATTGCACCAACTCTTCTGGAGTTATTGAATCCTCCCTGGAGCTCAGACACCTCCCTGGAGATGAGCTCCACTTCCAAGGACTTCTTGCCCTTCAAGGTCCTCTTGGCCTTCAGACCCAACTCTTCTGCTGGAGGACATGGTATTAGGGGTCAAGGGCTCCTGGGTCACCTCCTGCAGCTCCAGGGGGAGCCTGGGCAGGCAGGAATGCAGTTTGGGAGAGTCCCCTGGAGTCTGGGAAGGCACCAGACACCCCCAGTAATTAGAGACCTCGTTGGACCTGAGCAGAGGTGACAGCAGGGCCTCATTTGGGTAGTGCTGAGCCTCTGGGAGCCAGGCCTGGCAGTGTGTGTGATCTGCCAGCCCAGCCTGGGCATCGTGTCCCAACGTGCCTCTGACCCCGGGCCCGCAGGTCCCGGTGCCTCCAGGGAATGCTGAGTGCAGGTTTTGGGCCGGTGGAGTGAGGAGCAGACCCACCCTCAGATCAGGAGATAGAGAGAGCTGGGAGGCTGAGACAGAGGTCTGATGCAACAGCTGAGCTGGGAGGAAAGAAGGCGAGGGGGGATGACTTTCCTGGGCAAGTTTTTTTTCCTCATGATCTTCTTTATTGGATGGTTTCTTGCAAAGCTTTCACAGAATCACAGAATTCCAAAATGTGCTGAGCTGGAAGAGACCCCCAAGGACCATCCAGCCCAACCCTCAGCCCTGCACAGGCCCAGCCCCAAGAGTCCCNCCCTGTGCCCCTGCCCAGGCAGTTGTTGGTCACAGTTTAAATGCTGCTGCTACTGAACCTCTCGATTTTTGGCCAGAAATGTCCCAAGCTGTGCAGCAGAACTGTGTGTTTGGCCCCCGTGACACAAAATATGTGCCTTCAGCTCATGTTTGGGTGGCTTGGAGGCCAAAAGGAGGCTTTTAGGAGAGTTTTCTTTCAGCACAGCTCCTTGTTTGCTGCGGATCATCCTTTCTTAGGATCCTTTCCGTGGGTGATTCCTTCTCAATCCCCACTCCTGGAGGTGTCCCAGGAAGGCCTGGCCGTGGCACTCAGTGCTCTGGGATGGGGGACAAGGTGGGGATGGGGCACAGGTTGGACTTGTTGATCTTGGAGGGCTTTTCCAAGCTCAGAGATCCTGGAATTCCGTGGTTCTCACTGCAGGGACACCAAGGACCAGCTGCAGGTGCTCAGAGCATCCCCACGGACTGGGACAAAAACCAAGTGGTGCAGGTTGAAGGCTCAACCCTCTGTTGGGATGTTGCAGCTGGGGCTTGTCCTCAAACCACCCAATTTTGGGGTTTCTGAGCAAAAGGGAAGCAAAGATATTCCTTTGCTCTTGTGCCGGTTGAAGCCCCCACAACCATCCCCCTGAAAATCCCAAAATCTTTAGGGGATCTTTCAAAGCAGCCCCAGAACAGTCAAGAGTGGAGTTGCTGTTGTGTTTTGGGCTGGTGGTGATGAGATTTCACTTGTTTGAATGTGTGTTGTGGAATTCCCATCCCTGGAAGTGTCCAAGGCCAGGTTGGACGGGGCTTGGAGCAACCTGGGCTGGTGGAAGGTGTCCCTGCCCATGGCAGGGGGTGGGGTTGGGTGAGATTTCAGGCCACTCTCAACCCAAACCATTCCAGGATTCTGGAACCAGGCTGGGAGAGCTGGGAATGTCCAGCTTGGAAGAGAAAAGACTCCAGGAAGACCTGAGAGCCCCTCTGCTCTGGAGCCAGGCTGGGAGAGCTGGGGGGGTTCCCCTGGAGAAGAGAAGGCTCCAGGGAGAGCTGAGAGCCCCTGGCAGGGCCTAAAGGGGCTCCAGGAGAGCTGGAGAAGGACTGGGGACAAGGCATGGAGGGACAGGACACAGGGAATGGCTTCCCACTGCCAGAAGGCAGGGATGGATGGGGTATTGGGAGGGAATTCTTGTCTATGACTGTGGGGAGGCCCTGGAATGAATTTCCCAGAGAAGCTGTGGCTGCCCCTGGATCCCTGGAAGTGTCCAAGGCCAGGTTGGAGCAACCTGGGCTGGTGGAAGGTGTCCCTGCCCATGGCAGGGGGATGAAACAAGATGATCCTTAAAGTCCCTTCCAACCCAACCCAATCCATGATTTTATGATTCTCTGATTCAACATCAGATGCAGCTTCTCCCTTCCCTTTGGGGCAGTGAATGATCACAAAATGATAATAATCCAGGCCTGGTTCCACTTGTGGCTCACAAGGAGCAGCTCACTGTGCCAGGAACGCTCTCCTGTGGCTCTGATTTTATTCTTCT
The DNA here is from genome assembly GCF_001715985.3 of Manacus vitellinus. Classification (NCBI taxonomy): domain Eukaryota; kingdom Metazoa; phylum Chordata; class Aves; order Passeriformes; family Pipridae; genus Manacus; species Manacus vitellinus. The sequence continues at coordinate 3,040,358 of NW_021940696.1, forward strand.
GAGGGTCAGAGAGGAGACAGTGGGACAAAGTTCCTTCCTTGTGCAAATTGCCACTGACAGGACACTCTGGAGTTTTCATCTCTGTCACAAAGCTCTTTTTTTTTTTCCCCAAAAAAGAATCTTTAAACACCTATTTGTCCTGTTGATGGCACCCTGCACATCTCTGCCCTGCTCCCCCAGTGGTGCCTGTGCAGGGAGGGAAGGAATAAGGCAGAGATGGATTTGGGATTTGGAGAATCAGGGAATGGTTTGGGTTGGAAGGGAACTTAAAGTTCATCTCATTCCACCCCCTGCCATGGGCAGGGACACCTTCCACTAGCCCAGGTTGCTCCAACCTGGCCTTGGACACTTCCAGGGATCCAGGGGCAGCCACAGCTTCTCTGCCCAACATGGGCCAGGGCCTCCCCACCCTTATAATCAAGAATTTCTTCCCAATATCCCATCTAAACCTTCCCTCCTTCAGTTTAAGGAGATTCCCCTTGTCCTGTCACTCCATGTCCTCCCAAAACATCCCTCTCCATCCCTCTTTTAACCCCCCTCTAGGCACTGAAGGGGCTCTAAGCTCTCCAATTCCAGCAGGGTGACACATCCCAGGGAAGCAGGAAAGCTGGATGGAGTCTCAGGCAGAGCAAACCCCGAGCTCTGCTGATTTATGGCAGCGGAGAAAATGCACCGAAGGGATCCCAATTTCATTTGTGGCTGGAGGAGGAGGAGGGTGGAGGGGTCAGCCTGGGCTCTGGGCAGGCTGGTGCTTGTGAGATGGGGGGCACGACCTGCTGGGGCTGGTGGTGCCAGCGAGTCTGTGTGGAGAACAAAGGGATGTGCCAACACTCCCTGCTGAGTCCTGCTCTGTGCTGCACTGCTGGAGGAGGCACTGAAGGCTGACTCTGCTCCAAGGCAGGAACTGGGGTGCTCCTTGGGGCTGGAGGCAGTGCAGGGGGTGAGGAGAAG
>NW_021940696.1:3042533-3044191 GCF_001715985.3 Manacus vitellinus
GCGGGGTTGGATCAAGGGTTGGACTTGATGATCTCAGAGGTCCCTTCCAACCCAGCTGATTCTGGGATTCTATGAACCAGCAGGAGGGTGGGCAGGTGATGACCCGGCCGCCGGGGGCAGCTGAGATAAACAAAAAGTGATTCAGCTTTTTCCTTTTCCCTTCCCTAAACGGAACCAGCGGCCGGGAAGGGTCAGGAATGCGGCTCCCGGGTCCCGTCCGTTCAGGAGCTCGGGGGCTGCGGGGCTGTCACCGCAGTGCCACCGCTCGGCACTTCACACCTCTCACCTGCGGCATCTCCGGGCTTGGATAAACACCCACTCAGCTCCTGGCATGCCGGGGCTCTCTGGTTCTTTTGATCTAGCCCGGGAGAGGGCGGGGAATCGGGAGCAGGGAGATAAAAGACCAGAGATAACAAATGAAATAATGCCCTGTTACAAATCGGCACCTCCGCGGGAGCAGGAGCTGTGTCAGAGCTCGGAGTCTGGGGCCTTCCAGAGATGCTCTCCTTGATCCTGACCTCTGGAAGCACCTTGGGACAGTCACATGGCTCTGGGGATGCCTTTGGGCTGGGCTGGGATCTTGCTCAGGGCCCTTTCCAGCCGTCCCTGAGGCACTGCAGGGATTGCAGGGTCACGGAATGCTTTGGGTGGGACGGGACCTTAAGGATCATTTATTCCATGTGAGCAGGGACACCTTCCACTAGACCAGGTTGCTCCAACCTGGCCTTGGACACTTCCAGGGATCCAGGGGCAGCCACAGCTTCTCTGCCCAACCTGGGACAGGGCCTCACCTCCCTCCCAGCCAGCAATTCCTTCCCAATATCCCATCTGTCCCTGCCCTCTGGCACTGGGAAGCCATTCCCTGTGTCCTGTCCTTGTCCCTAGTCCCTCTCCAACTCTCCTGGAGCCCCTTTAGGCCCTGCCAGGGGCTCTCAGCTCTCCCTGGAGCCTTCTCTTCTCCAGAGGAACCTGCCCATCTCTCCCAGCCTGGCTCCACACGGGAGCTGCTCCAGCCCTGGGATCAACTCAGCAGCTCCAGCATCCCGTGACATAAGAGGGACTTTGGTACAGGAGGCAAAATTCCCCCTGCAGCCCTGTCTGTGAGCAGGGTAGGATGGGCATGGGAATGGGAATGGGAATGGGAATGGGAATGGGAATGGGAATGGGAATGGGAATGGGGCAGCCACAAGGATGTGCCGTGGATCCCTTGGGAAGGCTCCCTGGAGCAACACCAGGAGATGTTGGCTCCTTGGGGCCGCCCTGTCCTCTTGCTTCAACCATGACAATAATTAGCCCTCCTTTCTTCTGGGCTCCCAGGAGGCTGCTGCACCACCCACGGGGCTCAGCAGGCGTTTATCACCCCGGGAGCACCCCGGTGCCAACCTTTTGGCCCCTCATTTGCACCCAGGGCGTGGAGGCAGCAGAGCAGGTTTGGCCAGGGCAGGACCGGGAGCGGGAGAAGATGCAAATGGCAGTGGCAGAACAAAGAGGTGCTGGCGCCTGCCTAGGACCTGTCACAGCTCTGGTGGCTTCTCTGCCTGTTTTTGGGACCTGTCACAGCACTGGTGGCTTCTCTGCCTGCCCTGGGGTGGCCATGGAGGGGCCTGGGCTCTGCCCCAGGTTTGTGGGAACACGGGAACTTGGAATGGGGGGAGCTC
>NW_021940696.1:3044829-3050567 GCF_001715985.3 Manacus vitellinus
TGCCTTCTTCCATTTTAAATCCATTCTTCCTTGTCCTATCCTCATCCCAAGGGATTCCAACCAAAACTGTGCAAGGCTGGCTGTGCTCAGACACCTCCCAGCCTGGCCAGTTGTCCTCAGAGATTCCTGGTGGAAGGATCTTGGCCTGGTGGAAGATGTCCCTGCCCATGGCAGGAGGGCTGGAGCTGGATGATCTTTAAGGTCCCTTCCAACCCAAACCATTCTGAAATTCTTGCAGTGCTGTGCAGATATCCAGAAGTCCCAACAGCTGGAATCCCACCATCTGTGCTGGGAGCTGATGTCCCCCCTCAGTTCTGGGCTGTGAAAACCACATGGAAGTGGAGAATTTTGCCCCAAGAACACCTCAAATGTTGCTCTCACACCCTATTTCCACAAGTTATCCCAGGACATTTTGAAGCAATCTCATGGATGTTCCACCAGTTGGATGTTCCAACTCTCGCTTTCAAGTTGCCAAATTGTCCCTCTGGGTTTCCTTTCCCTGCAGTGGGGACTTGGAGCTCCAAAGTGACTTTGGTGAAGGCCTTTAAACCCTCCCTCTCACCCAGCTCTCCCACAGCCCAAACCTGCTCTGCCTCCTTGGGAGGAACAAGCAGCAAAACCCTCCTTTTTTGTCAGGTTTCAACACATTTCTTATCGTCCTCCTCCTGGGGGGGGAAGCTCATTAACCACTTTTTTTTTTTTTTTTTTAATGAAAGATTATATTGGTTGAATCTCTGACTAATTTTTCTGGTTGCTGGAGCTGGGTAATAAATAGTCTGTTGTGCTTATCTCGGTGACAGATGGCTTTGGTGTTGTAAGAGATTGTATCTCTTGGTTCGTGCTGGAGCTCTCCTGTCCCTGGGGGCATTCTGGAGAAAAAAGAAAAAAAAAAGAAAGGTGGGAAAAAAAAATAAAAAAAGGGAAGGTGTTTATCTCAATGAGTTTGTAATCTCTGCCTTAAAAAAAAAAACAACAAAAAAACAAAAACCCAGAGCTGAAGCAAATCTGAAGAGTAATTTATGGCTCCGGGTTCAGAGCCAAGGAATTGGGTGTTGGGTGCTGATGGCTCCCAGAAATGTGGGTGCAGTTCTGCTCTTCCTGCTGGGAGTTTGAGAGTTGTGTCCTTGCTGGGCACTTGCCACCCTGGGGCTGCTTGAACTCCCAGGATTTGCTGCTGGGCTGGATTTTGGAGGGAATTTTGGTGAAGTTGCCCCCCTGGAGCAGATGGGGCTTGTTTTCCCTCTCTGACCTTGAACTTTGCTTCCACGGCTAAAGTTGGTGCTGGTCATGTCCTACCAGAGTGGGATCATCTGTTCTGAGCTCTGGCTGGCTGGGGTGGGAAAACTGGGATTTCCTGGAAAGATTTGGGATGATACCACACAGGTGTGACACGGGCAGAGAGGGATGGGACAGGGAACGGTGTTAAACTAAAAGAGGAGAGATTGGGATTAGATATTGGGAAGGAATTCCTGGCTAGGAGGGTGGGGAGGCCCTGTCCCAGGTTGGGCAGAGAAGCTGAGGCAGCCCCTGGATCCCTGGAAGTGTCCAAGGCCAGGTTGGATGGGGTTTGGAGCAACCTGGGCTAGTGGAAGGTGTCCCTGCCCATGTATCCTGTTCCACTGGATCATCTTTAAGGTCTCTCCCCATTCCATAATTCCATGATTCTTTGTACCTGACAGCCTTTGGACCCTCACACATAAACCATGCACAACTCAAGGCCTGATTCATTTTTCCCCTGGATCTGAGGAGGTTGAACCTGGAGCGACTCTTTTACTTTCCCTCTGGAATTCCTGCCAGAACCAGGAATAACAAGTAGGAGTTTAATGGTGAGTTAATTGGTGTATCTGCTGTACATTAAGTGTCTAAACTTGGAGTGAGATGTAGATTGACTGCAGCTCAAGCAGAACAAGAGTTGGCCTTTTTCTCCTCCTGTGTGTGCCCAAGTCTTCCCCGGGGCCAGCTGAGGAGCAGCAGAGGTGTCATTTCATCCCGAGGGTCACCCACATTTCTGGCCGAGGCAAAAAATCAGCTCCTCCTGCAGAAATCATCCTATTCCTCTTTATTTTTCCTCCCCCAGATGGGGAGGAAAAGTCTGCAAATGAGGGGAGAGCTGCAGCTTTTCAAGTGAGAAAAAAACCCACACCCCACTCAGAGGACTCCGAGGAGACTTTCCAAGAGCAGCCCCAAGCTCTTGTGGGGAGGAGCCCCCTGCAAATGGGGTTCTCCTGAGACCAAATCCACCTCATCCCATTAAACCCTGTGCTGTAGACACGTGGAAAAACCTTCCAGACCAAGTTTAGTTTTCATGGATGGCTCAGAAGTCGCAAGAAACATCCAGCTCCTGAAACAAGAAGTCCACGAGTTCCCGGCCCCGTGTTCCAGACTGCCCCGAAACAGGTTTGTGCCTCTAAATTAGGAAAGGACTGAGCCCCTGCTTGTTTTTAAACCTCTCCTTAATTCCCCCTCACACATCTGGAAGAGCAAACCTGACACATTGAATAATTAACCGAGGGCTCGGAGCTGGCGGGGAAACCTCGGCGCTAAAAATGAAGAGAATTGGGAATAAATGAGTGGAAATCCGAGTGTGTTCCTTGACAGGTCATAAAGAAAAGAGATTCTGACAATAATAATATTAATTCAAGCAGCATTGTTTGCTCTGGGCACCAGGGACTGGGCTTGCAAGGTCTGAAAGGTGAAGTTGCTGCTGGTCTGGGGGGTGGCTGAACCTCAAATAGAAAGGGTGGGGAAAGCCCTGCATGGGGTTTGGAGGATTTAAAATGTCTCTGCGGCACTAAATTACGTATTTATAGCATTATAAATATGTATTTGTGTCGTTCAATGCGTATTTATGTCGTTAAATGAGTATTTATACCATTAAACTTCAGGCAGGGTGGAAGTCGTAGCCTTTGCTGGTGGGATTTGGCTCTGGTGAAGTTTGGTGAAGGATAAATTGACCTGCTGAAATGTAGGATTTATGTCCTGAGTGGTGGCAAACTGCACATCCCCGTTGGAAGCCGTGGGATCCACCAACTGCAGGAGCTGCTGTGGGCTCAGTGGGATTATTTTATCAGTGGAAAATCTGCTTTTTTTTAAATGTTCATTTTCTATTTATTCTATTTTCTACTTATTCTATTTTCTATTATTATTATTTTCTAATTCTATTATTATTAATATTAATAATATTATTATTTTTATTTATTATTATTATTAACTTTTTGGTAGCTGTGGAAATGCACCTTCCTGACAACGAGGAAACACATTCCCAACTTCTTTCCAGAGCCGTGGCTGCCTGGGGAGCCACGAAGTGGGAAGAAAGCAGCTGTTGAACTCTTGCACATCAACACCACACGACAGGTCAGGGCAGGAAGTGAAGAGGAATCCAATGGAAACCTCCGGAGGAATTTAGGGAGACGAAAGATAATGAACTCCAATTGGATTTTTGGCCAGGAGAGCAGGGGCTCTGCTGCTGGGAAAGGCACATCTGGGATGTTGGACAGTCAGGAGGCAGCTCATCAGCTGCTGGAAATGAGTCTGGCTCTGTTCTCTTCACTGGGTGAAAATTGGTCTCTTTGGAAGGAGTACAAGGCTCCAATCTGGACCTCCACGATCCCAAAATCTGGCCCAGGAGATCAGGAAAGCAGCTTCCCACTGCTCATCCATCCAGTTCCTCCCTGACAGCAGCTCTTTTAAAATAGGAACACAAATATGGATTTATATCAAAGGCGAGTGATGAATTTTAAGGGGAAAAAAAAATCCCTGTAAATAACACAGAATGCAAAAAAAACCCCCTCCAACTGCCCAGATTTCCACAGCTCTTTCCTGAACAGGGAGTTTCCTCCTCCTGGGTGTTGTTATTCCCATAAAAACGGGTCTGAGGTGGTGCAAGGGAGGTCCTGGTGCCCTGTTGTGATCCACAGCTCCAGGGAGACCGTCATTCCCTTTGGGAATGCCCTGAACGTTCCCACATGTCAGCACCGACCCAGAAATAGAAAACAAACCCCGAGATTGTGACCCAGAAGTGAAGAATTGTGGGATGGTGGATCTGCTCCGTGTGTAAAGAATTGTGGGATGGTGGATCTACTCCATGTGTAAAGAATTGTGGGATGGTGGATCTGCTCCATTTGTAAAGAACTGTGGGATGGTGGATCTGCTCCATGTCCACCCCTTGTCCCTCAGCCCTGGAGGGTTGTCCCTTGCTGGGATCCCAAGCCCAGCTGGGATCAGGGTCTTGCTGAGATGGGGGGCTCAAACAGCTCCAAGAAATCCCCAAACCACAGAAACCAGGAGCAGGAGGGATCTCAAGCCCTGGGATCTCGAGCCCAGCTGGGATCAGGGTCTTGCTGAGATGAGGGGCCCAAACAGCTCCAAGAAATCCCCAAACCACAGAAACCAGGAGCGAGAGGGAAGTCCAGAGGTCAGGGAGTCCACTCCTCGCCCCGGGGGCAGGATGAGCTTTCCCCACGTCATTCCCGGGAGATATTGTCTAAATCATTGTCTAAATGGTTCCTGAAAGCCTCCAGTGATGGCCACTTCAGCCCCTTCCTGGCAATCCATTCTCTGCCCTTATCTGGGTTTTCCCTGATGGCTCCCATCAATCTCTCCTCGTTGAAATTTCAATCCAGGGCTCCCCATGCCCAGGGGGGAGCAGTGATTGGATTATCCCCCAGCAGATTCCCATCATTCCTCACTGCCTTCCCTGGACAAACCATCCCTGTTTCCTCTGCCCTTTTTCCGTGTTTACTGGGCTAACCCTCTCCCCCTCCCCCAGGGATCTCTTCATTGGGTCCTGGTCATCTCCTGGCACGCTCTGAGGTTCTTCCAGGCTGGAATTCTGGGATCAGGATCCTGCAGGCTGCACTCCCACGTGCTGGGAGTCCATTGCCACGTCACTGCAGGGTGTGTGGGCACAAATCACTGTCTCCTGCTTCTCTCCATCCTCCTCTTCATCCTCCTCCTCCCCACTTTTCACCTCCTCCTGCCCTGTCCATCCCTCCTGCCCAAGGGCAGCGTCCCAGGAGCTCCTCACTCCCTGTTTCCTCTGGACCTGCCCTTCTGGTTTGTCTTGGGGGAGGGTTATCATCGAGATTTGAGCCACCAAGGTAATTTTCCGAGGCTCAAGAAGGCCTGGGAGGCCGAGATAAAATCAGAGTAACTCATGCAGGGTGTGGGTGGGAGGAGGTCCAGGGCTCCTGCCTTAATCTCACCTCCTTGGCCCCTGTGAGTCAGGCCCTGCCTGTGTTTAGAGGTCAAATTAGGCCTGAATTTAAATCTCTGAGGATTTGCAAGGGCATCAAAAGCCAGGTTTAGGTGCTGGACATGAGTTGGAAATCCCTGATGGCTGTGTGGGTCAGGACTTGCAAAGCTTTCTCCGGTTAAACCTGGCCAAGAGGAGGGAAATGAGCAGCAACCACCAGGGATTGACTGCAAACCCCATCCCAGGATCATCCCCATCCCCATCCCCATTCCCATTACCATTACCATTCCCATTCCCATTCCCATCCCCATCCTGCTGTGCTCACAGGCAGGGCTGGAGGGGGAATTTTGCCTCCTGTACCAAAGTCCCTCTTATGTCACGGGATGTTGGAGCTGCTGAGTTGATCCCAGGGCTGGAGCAGCTCCCACATGGAGCCAGGCTGGGAGAGCTGGGGGGGTTCCCCTGGAGAAGAGAAGGCTCCAGGGAGAGCTGAGAGCCCCTGGCAGGGCCTGAAGGGGCTCCAGGAGAGCTGGAGAGGGACTGG
>NW_021940696.1:3053702-3055285 GCF_001715985.3 Manacus vitellinus
TCCTGCTGAACATCTCCCAAGCCTTTGGCACTCCATGCCAGCAGGACAGGATGCGGATCAGCTGGCAAATTCCAGCCGGTTTGGAAAACTGCTGCCTCTGCCTGGGCTCTTCAGACACACCTACTCGTTTGCAAGGCTCGACCTTCCCCGCCCGGGGGTATTTAACACACAATGGCTGGCACGGCTGAGCTTTAATTTTCCAGGCAATTATTCCAGCGGCGGCATTCGCCACATTCCTTTCGTGCCCCTTTGATGTCGGGGGTGATTTCACGGCACGTAATGACGGGACACAGAGCAGGAGAACATCCTCACCCTTTGGAAGAGGCTCCCACACCACCACAGCCTCCTTTATTTCTCCCTATATAATATATATATTTATATATGTGGCCTTTTTTTTTTTTTTTCTCTCGCTCTCCCCGCAGCAGATGGAGTTGTTTTGAGCATCGTTACTCCTGCTTCTTAATTAAAGCACCCTCGTTAATTATATCAGGGGACACTCCTTAAGCAATTACAAGTTGGAGAAGCAAGGACTCTCCCTCCCCCGGCTGCTCCCAAAGGCCTGGGAGATGTTCAGCAGGATTTTTTGGGGATATTTGGGATTTATTCTTTCCCTCTGGAAATTTGGGTGTTGCAGCTCGAAATGTTTCGATTCTAGATTTTGTATTTCTTAGTCATGAATTAAAACTAATCCTGTGCCTTTTTTTTTTTTTTCTGCAAGAATCAGAAGAGTGGGAAGGACAGAGGACATCCAGTGGTTTTTGGTCTGTTGTCCGTTGATTTTTAGTGGGTCCATCAAAGTCTTTCCATTGAATTTTAGTGGGCCCATCAAAGTCTTTCCACTGAATTTTAGTGAGTCCATCAAAGTCTTTCCATTGAATTTTAGTCAATGTCTTTCCATTGAATTTTAGTCAGTCTATCAAAGTCTTTCCACTGAATTTTAGTGAGTCCATCAAAGTTTTTCCATTGAATTTTAGTGGGTCCATCAAAGTCTTTCCACTCAATTTTAGTGAGTCTATCAAAGTTTTTCCACTGAATTTTAGTCAGTCTATCAGTGTCTTTCCATTGATTTTTAGTAGGCCCATCAAAGTCTTTCCATTGAATTTTAGTGAGTCCATCAAAGTCTTTCCACTGAATTTTAGTCAGTCTATCAAAGTCTTTCCACTGAATTTTAGTGGGTCCATCAAAGTCTTTCCACTGAATTTTAGTCAGTCTATCAAAGTCTTTCCACTGAATTTTAGTGGGTCCATCAAAGTCTTTCCACTGAATTTTATTAAGTCTATCAAAGTTTTTCCACTGAATTTTAGTAAGTCTATCAAAGTCTTTCCACTGAATTTTTAGTGGGCCTATCAATGTCTTTCCATTGATTTTTAGTGGGCCCATCAATGTCTTTCCACTGGCTTTTAGTCTGCCCATCAATTTTGAGTCTCTCCATCCCTCTGAGACCGTGAGGCAAAGCTTTGGAGGTTGAGGTCTTGTTCCCCTGGGAGGATTTAAACCCTCTCCTCCAAGGGAGATCTGGGCTCCTCCTGCCTGGGTGAAAGCTCTGAATGTCCATCAGCTTTTAGCCCATCCATCCACTTTGG
>NW_021940696.1:3055845-3061799 GCF_001715985.3 Manacus vitellinus
TGCCAGATCTTTGCCCGGAGCTGTGCCTGGAGCAGAGCCAGGGCAGCCAGTTTGGCACCCAAATCCCACCCAGATCCCACCCAGATCCTGCTGCTATCCCAGAAATAAGATGGAAGGGGCTTGCTCTGAGGGGTTCAGGCCCCTCTGACACTCAGGGTGTCCCTCTGGAGGTTATGGTGTTGCTCTGAGGGTGAGGGTTGTCCCTCTGAGGGTGATGTGTCCCTCTGGAGGTTATGGATGTCCCTCTGAGGGTGATGGGTGTCCCTCTGAGGGTGATGGGTGTCTCTCTGGAGGTTATGGGTGTCCCTCGGAGCATCATGTGTCCCTCTGAGGGTGAGGGGTGTCCCTCTGGAGGTTATGGATGTCTCTCTGAGGGTGATGGGTGTCCCTCTGAGGGTGATGGGTGCCCATCTGAGGGTAATAGGTGTCCCTCTGGAGGTCAGGGGTGTCCCTCTCAGGGTGGTGGGTGTCCCTCTGAAGGTGATGGGTGTCCATCTGGAGATGAGGGATGTCCCTCTGAGGGTAATGGGTGTCCCTGTGAGGGTGAGAGGTGTTCCTTTGAGGGTGAGAGGTGTCCCTCTGGAGGTCAGGGGTGTCCCTCTCAGGGTGATGGGTGTCCCTTTGAGGGTGATGGGTGTCTCTCTGGAGGTTATAGGTGTTCCTCTGGAAGTGATGGGTGTCCCTCTGAGGTGATGGGTGTCCCTCTGAGGGTAATAGGTGTCCCTCTGGAGGTCAGGGGTGTCCATCTCAGGGTGATGAGTGTCCCTCTGGAGATGATGGATGTCCCTCTGAAGGTGACGGATTTGCTTCCACCCAGCCCTTAAACAGCACTCAGAGCTTCCCCTCAGGCTGGAGAAGCCTTGGAGAGGGTTTAAATCCTCTGCCTCATCCTCCTGGGAGACCAAGAGCAGGCTGGATGGAGCTGCTCCAGTGGAAGGTGTCCCTGCCCACAGCAGGGGGTTGGAATGAGATGATCTTTAAAGCCCCTTCCAACCCACCCCACCCCGGGATTGTGTTGTTACCAGTTAATTTAGATTATATTCATTCATTCAATGCTCCTTCCGCCTCTGCACCTGAGAGGTGCCACAGAACAAGCCAAAAACTAACAAATCTGGCAGAGGAAAGGGAATGAATTCCAGGAGGGCTCTGTGACCTCCAGGGAGGTGACACCAGGTGACCCCAGGGCTCCTTTCTGGGTGAGGAACCAACCCCTCCCTGAGCTGGGAGCTGGGATGAGGCATCACTTCCACTCCCCCCTCCTCTGCTCTTCCCAAAAGTGTTGGCACTTGGGAAAAAGACCTGGATTTGGGCTGAGAAGGGTCCTTTGGTCCTGAGGAGTGAGATCCATCCTCCACCCTCCAGCAGGTTCTTTTGGGACAAGCCCTGCCCAGGTTTGGAGCGTTTCCCTTTGCTTTTCCACATGGAAAGGGATGAGGTGCCTCAATATGGATTTCTTTTTGTAAGTGCTTCATTTTTTCCCAGAATAAGCCTTTTGCTCTGTGGGAATTCAGTTCTTCCAGGAACAACGTGTTTAAATTGGAAATTAAGTCCTGTTTTCTGCTGATCAAATACTGGAACAGGAGAGGGACTCGCTCCTTCCCTGGGCTGGAAGGGAAGTTTTATTGTGCAAAACAATGGAAAGTTAAATAAAATAAATAAATAAATAAGTAAGTAAAATAATACAATAAAACACTCCAATATGATATAATATAAAATATCCAATATTATATAATATAAAATGTAGAGTTGTGTTGAGGAAAAAAAACGACCTGGGGACAAAAAATGCTGCTGTTCAGTTTGGAGGAGAGCAACGAAATTCCTTTAAGGACAAAAAGGCTGCAAGGAGGGAGGATATTAGTTGGTTCCTGACCAGGAATGAGGGGAAAACTCCAGAAACTCATGTGGGGAGTTGCATTTTATTTTCATCCCAGAATCCTGGAATGGTTTGGGTTGGGAGGGACCTTCCAGACCATCCAATCCCAAGGCCCTGCCATGGGCAGGGACACCTCCCACTAGTCCATATTTTTCCTAAAACTTGTTTGTTTTCTTTTTTAATGGGTGAAATGGTGCAGGTTGTAGAGGTGTCCAGGCCAGGGAGAAAAGCTCTTGGACACCCATAGAGGGGATGAGGCTGGGAAAACTTGGAAAGGAAAACCAGGCAGGGAAAAGCTGGAAAGGAAAGCCTGTCAGGGAAAACCAGGCAGGGAAAAGCTGGAAAAGAAAGCCAGGCAGGGTAAAGCTGGAAAGGAAAGCCTGGAAAGGAAAGCCTGGCAGGAAAACCAGGCAGGGAAAACCAAGTAGGGAAAAGCTGGAAAGGAAAGCCTGTCAGGGTAAAGCTGGCAAAGAAAGCCTGGCAGGGAAAAGCAGGCAGGGTAAAGCTGGAAAGGAAAGCCTGGCAAGGAAAACCAGGCAGGGAAAAGCTGAAAAGAAAGCCTGGCAGGGAAAACCAGGCAGAGAAAAATGGGAAGGAAAACCTGGCAGGGAAAAACTGGAAAGGAAAGCCTGGCAGGGAAAACCAGAAAGAGAAGAGATGGAAAGGAAACCTGGCAGGGAAAAGCTGGAAAAGAAAGCCTGGAAAGGAAATCCTGGCAGGGAAAAGCAGGCAGGGAAAACATGGAAAGATAAGTCTGGCAGGGAAAATCTGGAAAGGAAAGCCTGGTAGGAAAAACATGGAAAGGAAAAGCAGGCAGGGAAGAGCTGGAAAGAAAAGCCTGGAAAGGAAAGCCTGTCAGGGAAAAGCAGGCAGGGAAAAGCAGGCAGGGAAAAGCTGGAAAGGAAAGCCTGTCAGGGAAAAGCAGGCAGGGAAAACCAGGCAGGGAAAACCTGGAAAGGAAAGCCTGGCAGGGAAAACCTGGAAAGGAAAGCCTGGCAGGGAAAAGCAGGCAGGGAAAAGCTGGAAAGGAAAGCCTGGCAGGGAAATCCTGGCAAAGAAGAGCAGAAAAGTCTCTCAGTTCATCTGTTCTGATGGGGCTTTGAAATCCAACCTGAGAGATGAAGTTGGGCTCCAGTTAAACCCTAAATTCCCACCTGGAAGTGAACAGGAATCCAGGAGATGGGACCAACCAGTGGTCAGGGGTGTCCCTGCCCTCAGAGCCTTGGGAAAAGGCCTCCAGCTGCACCAGGGAAAGTTTAGCTGGGATATCAGGAAAAAATTCCTCCTGGAAAGGGCTGTCAAGCACTGGAACAGGTTTCCCAGGCTGGTGATAGGAACACTCATTCCCCATTTCCCTTCTCCAGGAGATGAGATGATGGGAACACTCATTCCCAATTCCCCTTCTCCAGAGGATGAGATGATGGGAACACTCATTCCCCGTTCCCCTTCTCCAGGAGATGAGATGATGAGAACCCTCATTCCTTTTTCACCTTTTCCAAGAGATGAGATGATGGGAACACTCATTCCTCATTCCCCTCCTCCAGAGGATGAGATGGTGGAACACCCATTCCCCATTCCCCTTCTCCAGGAGATGAGATGATGGAACACTCCTTCCCCATTCCCCTTCTCCAGGACAACTTTGTCCACACCTTTATTCCATTCCCTTCCTTCCCAGCCAGGATTTGCCTTTAAAATGCTCCTTCCCCCTTCCCCCCAGAGCTGTTGGGACCTTTACCCACCCCTCTCTCTTCACTATTGGGATATTTTCCCTTTCTGCTCTGCACCTTCTGAACCAGGAGACCAACCCTGGAGGGACATCAAAGCCCCGTGGATGTGGCACTCAAGGCCTTGTTTTCAGGGACATCAAACCCCTGTGGATGTGGCACTCAAGGATTTGTTTTCAGGGACATCAAAGCCCCGTGGATGTGGCACTCAAGGCCTTGTTTTCAGGGACACCAAACCCCTGTGGATGTGGCACTCAAGGATTTGTTTTCAGGGACATCAAAGCCCCGTGGATGTGGCACTCAAGGATTTGTTTTCAGGGACATCAAAGCCCCATGGATGTGGCACTCCAGGCCTTGTTTTCGTGGTGGGCTCGGCAGTGCCGGGTTCAACTTCGGACTTGATGGCTTGGGAGGGGTTTTCCAAGCCCCAAACAATCCCGGGATTCTCTCTGCTCCCTCCTCCCCAGCCCAGCAATTGTCTGGGTAGGGTTTGGGGTGGGGTGGCTGAGCAGGGGGCACCTGAGGACCTGCAGCTGCAGGGGTGGGAGGGCAGGGATGTGGCTTGGAGAGGTGTCTCCAGCCCCCCTCTCCAGCTGGGAAGACAAGCATGGAGAATGAAAACTGATTGTCAGGTGGTTGGAAAATTCCCTGCTTGGCTTTCTAAGGAAAATCACGGGCTGGGTGGACACGCTGGGTTACTAAACCCTGACAGCAGCTCTTCTGCCCACCCCCAGCACCCCCAGGCCTTCCTGTCACAGGTGGCTTTTCCCAGAGGAATAACAGGCTTGGGAGGACAAGGGACACCCCAAGGCTGCTCCAAGCTGGGAAGGGTCACTCGAGGTGCTCAACCAAACCCAGGGAAGGTGCTCAGGCCAAGTCCTGCCTCTGCTTGTGGTCCAAGATCCCCCTCAGAGCAGTTTGGGTTTTCTCCTTGTCTTGCATGTTAATGGCACGGCCTGGAGGAATTCCAGGCTCGGGATAATTAGCTTGAAATTCCCTCCTGTGATTTCTCCAGAGAGGGGGGAATTAACTCCTGATATCTGCTGCTGGAAAAGGGTGATGAGAAATCAGGGTGATAAATCAGGGTGATAAATCAGGGTGAGAAATCAGGGGCCACTTCCCAGAAAGGCTGGAGGAAGGAGAAGTGCAGGGGAGGACGGTCAGTGGTCACCTAACCCTGCCTGTTCCTCACCTCCAGAGGAATTCCACAGCCCAGCTGGGAAGCTCTTTCATCATCAGGCTTTCAGGGAATCAGCTCCAGGGAATTTAGGAGCCAGCATTCCCTCCTAATGGGGACAACTGGCCATCAAGGCTGGAATTCAACTGCAGGCTCAGCCCTACCTTCACTTGAATCTCCTCTGGTTTCCTGGAGGTGCCAGAGATCCAGGGAGTCTGCAGGAATAATTTGTGCCCAGGAAATTCTTGTGTCCCCTGGGATTTCTTCTCCCTGGATTTCTTGTCTTGCTTTTCTCCATTTTTATGCTTCTCCCAGGAGAATTCCTGTCTCTGTGCACCTTCATTTCCCCCCAAATTGGGGGTCACTCATACAATTAATGTCTGATAACATATTAATGATAAAGGTTCATCCCTTCAGCCTCCTCTGGGAGCTTTTCCCTCTGTCTCATCTCCTTGTTGCAATCCTGGAGCTACTGGAGAAGCTCCAGAATTTGGGATGAAGAGCATCATCTCCAACCCTCACTGCAAACATCAACCTGAGTGCCCTGAATCAGGGAATCATGGAATATCCTGAGCTGGAAGATTTGGATTTAACCTGAGGAAGCTGCAGCTCTGGGAGCCAGCTGGGCACAACTGGATGGACATTCCCTGGAGTTTCCATGGACAGTGATGGATCTGCCCTCTGGGAGTTGGTTCCCTTTCTGAACCCACACATTCTTTCGGGACAATGAGCTCTCTCACCACCAGAAAAAGCATTTCCTCTTGTTTTCCAGCTGATAAAGATCCTTGTGGGTCCTTCCAGCCCAGTACACTCCAGGATTGTGGGATTCTGTGAGCACAGCTGGGGGATGGGGGATGAGACAGTGGGAACACTCATTCCTCATTCCCGTTCTCCAGGAGATGAGATGATGGAACACTCATTCCCCTTTCCCATTCTCCAGGAGATGAAATGATGGGAACACTCCTTACCCTTTCCCCTTCTCCAGGAGATGAGATGATGGAACACTCATTCTCCATTCCCCTTCTCCAGGAGATGAGATGATGGGAACACTCATTCCTCATTCCCATTCTCCAGGAGATGAGATGATGGGAACACTCATTCTCCATTCCCCTTCTCCAAGAGATGAGATGATGGGAACACTCATTCCCGTTCTCCAGGAGATGAGATGATGGGAACACTC